>NW_012114611.1:3566478-3656418 GCF_000951035.1 Colobus angolensis palliatus | reverse complement strand
CCAACATGGCACAAGTATACATATGTAACAAACCTGCACATTATGCACATGTACCCTAGAACTTAAAGTATAATTAAAAAAAAAAAAAAGAGGGAGAAAAAGAGCATCTCAGACAGAAGGAACAGCCTGTACAAATGCCATGGGCAGAAGGCAGCACAGTGGGTTTGAGGAACTGAATGAAGGCCAGTGTGGCTTTCCCCAGTGCACCTGCATCACAATTAAAGCTCGCATCATAGGACAGAGCATGAATCTTTTATTTCTCAGCCTTGAAAAGAAGTTCTGGATTTATTCACTCTGAAAATCAATAGAAAGGTTTTCAGCAAGGTCTAGGAACAGGAGGGTTGTTACTGGGGCCATGATTGCAGCTTCATTTCCAAGAGGTCACTTCTCTGGCTGCAGTGTAGAAGGTGAGCTGGGAAGAGCCAGAATGGGTCCAGGGAAATTGGTGTGAGGCCGGGTGGAAGTTAACGGCCTCTTGGACCATCTATGGGCAGTAGGGATGGAGCCATATATAAGTGTGAGAGAAAGTTGGGAGGCAAAATCAGTGAGATTTGCTAATGGATTAAATATTGGGACTGAGGAAAGGGAGGTACCAAGGATAACTCCCAGGCTGCTGACTTTCAGAGTTGCTGGACGGTGGTAGCACTTACTATGCAGTGAACACCAGAAGAGAGCCAGGTTTGCATGAGAAGAGATGATTTTAAACATGCTGAGCTTTCAATGCCTTTGAGGTTGTCAAGTAGTTTCCATAAATGTCTGCTTAATGAGTGGATACACTAGTCCAGCCAACGCTGAAGGGGTGTGAAACTCAGCAGCAATGCTTTTTAAACTTTTCTGGGTCATGGATTCTCTTGTGAATATGTCGAAAGCTGTTAGCCCTCAGTCTCACATAAACACAGTTTCTTATATAACTTGAGAGTGAGTCACGAAACACCTAGGGATACTTAGACTCCAGGTAAAGAACCTCTTCTGCCTTTTATTATTACAATTATATCCCTTTTGTCTGAAACCTGATAGCTCTCTCTACAAAGAACAAATGGTGAAAATTAGGATGCTTGTCCTGAAATTAGTCTTTCTTGCATTTTTGTGCTCTAACACAACACAAATCTCAAAAATTAAGGGACAAGTTCAGCCTTCCCTTGCTCTTTAACAAAGAGCCCAGTAACTGAAGACTCACCAAAAGTGAGACATTTCCCCACTTTAGTACAGCCACCTCTATGCTGCCATGTTTAAGAAGAAGAGAATGTGCTAGAATAGGGGTGAGGAAACTTGCCCAAGGGGTCTGTGTGACCATGGGCAGGCCATTTGTCCTTCCTGTACTTCATGAGATAAAAGTATTCCCAGCCTCACTGTCAACTTTGAAGGTCCCCTGGCCGTCTGATTTATGGAAGTAACCTGAATTGTTTCCCTCCGGAGAGCTCAGGTGCTTTATCTTGGCTCTTGGATCTGGAGGAAGTATCTGGGTCCTGTCTATGTCTCTCTCAATCATGGGCTGAACAATCTTTTGAACCTAACAGAGGAAGCCCTGTCTTGCCTACACCTTGCTGGATTTCCCAGCCATTGTAGATAGGCCGATTCCATGTATAGTGGGTTTTTAAATAGTCCAAGCATGTGAAAGCATGTGATAATATATTTAAGGGGTCAGACCTGCCTGCTGCAGAGGGTCATTCTGGAGCACCAACCTGGCCCTGTCCCCGACCTGACCTGCCAAGTGCTCTCCCTGGCTCGCCTCCGGCAGGAGTGCTCCCAAGCTGACTTCCATTGAACTCCCAACTGCATGCTCATTCCTTTTCAATTCTCATGACCACATCCACATCCCATTTAGAGGGGAGGCCAAATAGTTTGAAGCTGCCTCTTGCCTTTCTAGTAAGCACCCTCATGCACTTGCACATGGGTGTTAGAGATCTGGGGTCTCACTCTACCCTGCCATGTCAGCAGCAATAATAATAATAATAGTAATAATGCATATTTACTAAGTGTTTACTATGTACCAGGCACAAGCTATAATTTTTCTGCATTATCCTCATAACATTCCTATGATGCAGGTGCTATTATTTTCCCAATTTTGTAGATGACAAACCTAATGCTTAAAAAGGTTAGGTAACTTGTTCAATGCCACACAACAAATAAGTGGTAGAGATAGAATTTGCAAAAGCAGTCTAGCCCTATGTTTAACTACTCAGCTACTGTTAATTTCTCCCAGACTGAGAAAACAAAAACCTTCCTTGGTATGCAAGTAAAAAGAAAAATAATACAGGGAATTTTGTGCTTTCAAAACTGTTAGAGGGACTAAAAGAGCAAATGTCAGGGGTGCGCCAATAGGAGGTTGTTTGGGTCATATGGCAACAAGCTAAGATCCAGAGCTCAGGAAGCTGCTGTTGCCAATGACAGGTCAGAAAGCTATGGAAGTCACTGCTGAAGTCAATGTTGTTCCCCCACCCCAAAGCCAGTGATTGTCAGTGGGACACAGAGTGTGAGAATCACTAAACTCGCATCCACTGAAACCCATATATCAGCCACCATTGATGCTGGGGGATGAGAGCCTTCCACTTCCTTCTGGCTCCCAAATATCATCTCGTTGGCCAAATCTAAACCGTAGCCAGAACCCTGCTAGAAAAGGAGTCTGAGAAATGTAGTTCCCAGGCTTGCAGCCCCTATGATACGGGAGGAAGCGTGGAATGGAGTGGAAATAGTTACCAGACGGTAAGTATAGTGAACAGAAAACATCCAGTACCTAGAGATGATGTGGCAGCCAGCCTCCAAGGTGGCCTTCAATGACATGTGCCTCCTGAAATTCACATACTTGTAGTAGGCAAAACCCACAGTTTACCAGCGTTAGTCCCTGTGACCAACAAAATGTGGCAGAAGTGATGATATGTCACTTCTGAGGTTAGATTATTTAAAAAAAAAAAAAAACTGTGGCTTCTGTCTTGGGAGTGCTCTCTCTCTCTCTCTCTCTCTCTCTCTCTCTGAGCTCTGGCTCTGCGAAAAGCACACTGCCATTTCGTAGAGAGAATCAGTTAGTTGCTAAGGAAAGGAGAGATAAGAGGATGCACAAAGGGGAACACAGAGTCCTGGAGCCAGGAAAGCATTCAAGTGAGGACCAGAAAACCCTAGGGTTTGCATCCCTGAGTGGCTGTGCACTCTGAGGGACCTCTGGTCACGTGATCTACCAGAAACTGGTTGTTTTTATCTTATTTCAGTGTCCATGAGGCCTGCACAAGTCACTAAGTCCCCAGTTCTCCCTAGAATCCTAGATGCAAGTTTCCCATTACTTGAGGTAGCATGAATGAGCCTCTGCTCCCGGTGTCGGGACAGCCTAACCAGTGCATATTGTTGTGACTGCTTTTCCTTATTAGATATTCAGGAGAGCCTTTCAGCCCTCAGTGATTTGGTCAACAGAAAATCCATGCTTGGGACACTATGGTTGAGACATGCTTTCTTTGTTGCTGGCATGGAGTGAGAGGCCCTTGTTGGGAGAAAGGGCCTGGCTTCTTCAGGGCTCAGCTTCCAAGGAGGTGGCTTCCTCCAGAAGAAAGATTTACCTTCAATAACTGAGAAGCAAGGGGCCAGGATGGATGTCCTCTGCATCCAGAAGAGCATATCCAGGCACTAACTGCATTATGGCACTCAGCTTCTTTCTTTACTGAATGAAGCTCAAACTGATGCAAAAATTACCTTGATCAAAATCCTTACAACTACACATTAGCTGTCACTGCTGCACCCCTGACACCACTCCCCAGTTTTGCCCTGGTAATCCTCATTCTTTAGTGGATCTGGCCTTTTCTTTACTTTTTTATTGAACATTTTTGCAGCATCTGAATAGAAATTGTCCTTGCTCTTCTTTAATCCAAGTGCCTTGGCTCTTGACCTCTGCTCTCATCCTCCCTTCCTGTCTCCAGGAAAGTGCCACACACATCTATCCTAACAAGAACCATTCTGCTTTTGTGCCCTGAGTGCTACCTGCAGGAAGATAAATGCTACGAGTACCCTCGGCAAGTCTAGGGTAAAGAAGAGGTAAAAACAAAATGGAGGAAGCAGGACAAAGGCACAGAGAAGACAGAAGGAGGAGCCAGAGAAAAAAGGAGAGAAAAAGGTGAGTTTCCCAGCCTGAGCCACGTTGCCCAAGAGCAACCCCCAAGCACTCCTCATGGCCACGGTGGTGCGGTGTTTCACTCAGGTGGGACATTTTTCTCAAAAGTATCCCTTTGCAAATGTTGGAAAGGCTGTGTCATTACAAGCTCTGCTCTTCTCTTGTCAGAGCAGAGACAGCTGCAACAACCATTTCAGTCTTGTAGTGCCATCTTCCTGACATAAGGCAGGATCAGAAAGGTTGAAGGACTCCGATTCCCAAGTGAGGCTTCCGGGTGCATATCTAACCCTGCACCTCCCAGAGGCCTGGCTTTAGGAACATCAGAAACATGCTGACAAATGTGGAAGGATGGAGGAAACGGTCTGTGTGGGGGTTTGGGGTGAGAAGCTCCTTTAATAGTGCCTGAGTTTGTCGTCTGTTTTGGTGCTGCAGCTGCCTGTGTCAGCTTGGAGAGTGGGTAATCACCCACTTGAAAACTGTCTATTTTCATAATTATACTGTGTTTTCAGTCTATTAATTTTATTTTCCACATGTTCAACTTATTCATCAGGTTATACATTTGCAGATCTGGAAATACATATAATTTTAAACACATCCTTACAAGTAAGCGAATGCATTTTCCTCCTTCCACTTCAGAGAATAACCAACCAGTTTTGGGAGATCCGGGGAAGTGGGCAGTATACGGGCGCCCACTGCAGTGGAAGTTACTGCAGGACAGAGCTTCTTCTCTGTCTTGCAATGAAGGGCAGAGTGAGTGGCTGACACTCTCCAGGGTAATGGCCCTGCCTGGGCACCAGGGGCAGGGCTGGCAGCTGGGGAGGAGGAGCCATAAGCTCATGCCTTGTCATTGCAGTGCAGGGTAAGGAGGCCTGAAATAGCAGGCCAGCTAATGCTTTTAGCCATGGGCTGGTCACCGGGGGTGGAGGTAGGCAGAGAGACCCAGTGGGTACCACTGAGAAAGAGGCACATATGTAGGTTGGTGGCAAGGAGAGAGACTCCCAAGGGTGAGAAGCCAGAAGAGACTTCCGTCTTGGAGAAATGGCTATTTATATTTAGGAGAGCCAAGGTGTTGTGGAGGGGAAGGGCAGTGGCACAGAGAGAGGGGTTTTGGTTACTATCCTCATGGGGTCATAACCATGGAAGAATTCGGGTGGCTTATCCAAGGACAGTGGAAGCTGGCCCAGGAAGGGCCCTCACTCTTACACCAAGAGCTCAGCGAGGCCAGGGTCAGGGATTTAGTCAGTCATTTCCTGACTTTGTGCCAATTACATGCCCCTTTCTTTGTAATTAAGCTTTTATATTATTATTACTTATAACCCAGAAGTGTGCATCACAGAAAATTAGAAACCCGGTGCTTTTTCTCTTACTTACATCCTTCTGGGACCTAGACATTGGCCTCCCTGTGCCCACTCTGTCTGGTTCTGTCTTGGCCCTGTATCGATGACTATACCCCTTTACCAGTTTTCACATAAAAATCCAATCATTTTTGGCATTTTAAAACTTTGCTAGGATTAACTGAAGGTTGAGTGAGGGGAAGTTGCAAGAGGGATCTCACTGCACCGCACACACCATTTCACTCTAAAGGCCTCACTCTTGCCCCCCATCCTCCACTCCACCCCACCCCAATGCACACACTACTTCCTGAAACCACAGAGCCACCTTGGGAGGCCCAGATTTCTCACCAAAGTGAGCTTGTCCCAGTATCTTCTCAAAAAATGTAGGTGTCTCCACAGAGGGACCCACACACCATTTACGAAAGAGCAAAGATTTCTCCATTACATTGCATTTCCAATCATCTAGGGGTAAGAGTTACAGCTAACGAGTTTGGTTTTCTCTGCCTATTCCACACTTCTGAAGTTTCCAGGAATATAGGGAGAAGAAGAAATGTGTCTGCAAAGATAATATCCCACGAGATCATTACCTGAGAAATTCACATATCGACATGAATTAGAGGCCGGGCACAGTGGCTCATGCCTGTAATCCCAGCACTTTGGGAGGCCATGGTGTGCACATTGCTTGAAGCCAGGAGTTCAAGACCAGCCTGGCCAACATGGCAAAACCCTGTCTCTACTAAAAATACAAAAATTAGCCAGGCATGGTGGCGTGCACCTGTAATCCCAGCTGCACAGGAGGCTGAAGCAGGAGAATTGCTTGAACCCAGGAGACAGAAGTTGCAGTGAGTCAAGATTGCACCACTGCACTCCAGCCTGGGTGACAGAGTAAGTGAGACTGTCTCAAACAAACAGACAACAACAGCAACAACAAAAGCACATGAGTTAGAGACATGGGAGAGGCAGTATTGAAGGTTGTGAATTATGATGACCTTGAGTCAAACACCCACAGTGCCACTTACTAGCTGCATGATGTTGACAAGTTACTTAACTTTCTTGTGTCTCAGTTACCTCATCTGTAAATTGGGGCTATTATTAGTATTCCTCTTACATAGGTGTATAAGAATTGAGTTAATAAATGTGAAGTGCTTAGAACATTGCCTGCCACATAGTGAATGCTTAAAGGTAAGCTATTACAATTATTTTTGTCCATATTAGTATCCACAATTCCCTCCAGGATACATCACTTACATCTGTTAGGTACCTGGGGGAGTCTGAGAGTGACCTTATTTTGTCAGCTGCCACACAGAGCACGACTGGTGGGTCTTACTCCCGCCAATAGCAGATGGGGCAGATGAGCACCTCTGACCTCCCACTCACTTGGGTGGCTTTGGGGACAGGGTACACTGAGGTCCTGCAAAAAGAGACTAGGTAAAGCAAGTAAAAGATAAAAATCAGCATGTTACAAAGTTGCCAAACACTTCATGTGACCTTTTTGGCCGTAGATACTTTCTGAAAGTATCATTTCAGAAAGTAGCCTGTTCTTTCAACAATTATCTGAAAAAACTACAACTTCCACCTGATGGTTAATGGAGTTTCCCAGGGTTAAGCAGAACAAGAAAGTTAACTTTCCTCCTTGCATTTGCCAGTGCTGAATAGAGTTCAGAGGAGTCACATGTTTTATGTTAATGAGCACGTTATCAACTATGAACCCATGCAAATGTTACCACCAATGTGTAATGGAATTTCTCCCACCCTCTTCTCTAAGGGAGAGGAAGCGTGGGCCCATCTCTCACCACTCTTGCCTGCATGCCTCCTCTGTGCTTGAATGACCGCTGCCTGGAGTTCTCTGTTCCTCTCCCACCCACCTATCCCTGATGATGCTCATCAGTTGGCCTAGTTTAAAATGGCCCCTGTTCTAGGAAGCCTTTTCCAGCAATTCCCGGAGAAGGTATTGAGCCACCACTGTACTGGACTTGTAGTTTTATTTCAACACTCAACTGTCTCGTCACCTAAACCACAAGTTCCTTCCTCTCATGCACAGCTCTAACCAGTAAATGGCTAAATCCTGTGGGACTGACCCTGGACTAGCAGTCCATGGGCCAATTTCTGACCTTCTACCAATGCTTATTTCACTTTGAATATGTTGTCTATAAAACGATGGTGACTGAGCTTCCTTCAGGCTTTAAGAAGATTCCATGAGCCATGGTGGGGGCAGGTCTGTTTGGCAGAATGCACAGAATCCATTCAAACCGCCTCTCCAGGAAGACAGGGTGTGTTGTTGAGACACAGAGACTTCTCATGGAGCCCAAGAAGAGTATAGGCAGGTTTCAGGAGGGGCAGGAATCGGAAACCAGAAAACCCTCAGACACCAGGCAGCTTCTCTCACGTACATGCTCTCTGTAACATGCCTACGACGACATGCACTCATAACACACAGTCATCTCTGTACCTCAATTTTCTCATCTGTAAAATGGGGATAATATTAGGCACCTATCTCATGGGATTGTTGTATTAAATGAACTAATGTATGCGAACTTCTTACAATAATGCCTGGAAAGTAAGGAAGTACAAAAAGAAGAAGGAAGAAGAGAAGGAGGAGTAGGAAGAAAAGTTATGTTAAAGGGATGCAGAAACCAAACTGAAAGAGCTCTCAACGGCCGAAGCTGTAACATTTTGAGGAAAAAAATAAACAACATTAGATTACAACCCAAAACATAATGTATTTATGAGTCCATATTTATGTAAATAAATGATTGAAGAAACAAATAAATGGGAAAGAAAAAACAAATCTTTCTTATAAATTCCAAATATGTGTAGCTCCAGCACCAGCCATGAGGTGGAGCTTAATTCCCCTCTCCTTGTATGTGGGCTGGACTTACAAGATGACTCACTTCCAAAGAATAAAGCCTAGAAAGAGATAAATAGTAACTTCACAGGGAAGGAACCTGGAAGAACCTACCTCATCTAAATTGTCAAGGTTATTACCACCTGTGAAAGTCGTGTCAATGTCACGGACCCCCAAAATGATGTGAAGAGGTGGGGACTTCACCTCTGTGGTGTTCTTCCCAGAAACCATTAACCCCAATGTATCCATCCAGAAAACATCAGAAAAATGCAAATTGGGATCATTCCAGAAAATACAGGCATACCTCGGGGATATTGTGGATTCAGTTCCAAATCCCATTATAAAGTGAATATCACAATAGAACAAGTGATCGTTTTTGTTCCTCAGTGCATATAAAAGTCACGTTTATATTATACTCGACTATAGTCTATTAAGTGTGCAATAGCATTTTGCTTTAAAACCATGTGGGAACCTTAATTTTAAAATATTGTATTGCTAAAAAATACTAACGATCATCTGAGCCTTCACCAAGTTGTCATCTTTTTGCTGGTGGAGGGTCTTGCCTCCCTATTGACAGCTGCTGACTGATCAGGGTGATGGTTGTTGAAAGTTGGAATGACTGTGGCAAGTTCTTAAAATAAGACAACTATGAAGTTTGCCATATTGATTAATTCTTCCTTTCACGAAAGTTTTCTCTGTAGGGTGCAGTGCTGTTGGATAGCATTTTACCCACAATAGAACTTCTTTGAAAATTGGAGACATTCTTCTCAAAACCTGCTGCTACTTTATCAATTAAGTTTATGTAATATTCAAAATCCTTTGTTGCTTTCAACATTTGCTGCTTCACTTCGCGCTTTTATGTTACGGAGACAGCTTCTTTGCCTAAACCTCATGACCAACCTCTGCTAGCTTCCAGCTTTTCTTCTGCAGCTTCCTCGCCTCCTTCAGCCTTCACAGACTTGAAGAGAGTTAGAGCCTTGAGCTGCATTAGGCTTTGGCTTGAGAGAATGTTGTGACTGGTTTGGTCTTCTATCCAGAGCACTCAAACCTTCTCGCTATCATCAACAAAGCTGTTTCACTTTCTTATCACGTTTGTGTTTGTTGCAGTAGCACTTTTAATTTCCTTCAAGAACTTTTCCTTTGCATTCACAACTTGGCTAACTGTTTGCACAAGAGGCCTAGCTTTTGGCCTATCTTGGGTTCTGACATGCCTTCTTCACTAAACGTTAATCATTTCTAGCTTTTAATTTAAAGTGAGAGACAGGCAACTCTTTCATTTGAACACTTAAGTGCCATTGTAGGGTTAGTAATTGGCCTAATTTCAATATTGTTGTGTCTCAGGGAACAGGGAGGCTGGAGGAGAGGGAAAGAGATGGAGACACAGCTGGTTTATGGAGCCATCAGAACACACATGAGAATTACCCAAATGTAACACAGAGATACAAAACGAGCACATTAGCTTAGTGTAAAAACTGGTGAGATCCAAATAAAGTCTGAAATTTAATTAATAGCAAAGTACCAATGTTAATTTCTTAGTTTTGACAAATATACTGTAGTTATCTGAGATGTTAACATTAGGAGAAACTGGATGAAACATATACATGAATTCTCAATATTATCTTTATAGTTTGCTGTAAATCTAAATTATTCAAAAATAAATTTTGTTTTAAAAAATAATACTAAAATATTTTTTAGAATTACCTGACACATAATAACTGCTCAGTGAATATTAGCTGTTATTATTACTCTCCCTCATCTCCCATTCTCTTGATAAGTGTGTTTCTTCTCACTCACCATTCTGCAGCTTGGCTTTCTGTTTTTCAGGCACATGACAGAGAATGGGCATGCCACAGCTCTGTACCTACACAACTCAGTTCATGAAACCAGCAGAGATTGACTAGCATCGTTGAATCTGAATTCCAAATTCCCAAGAGAGAAAATCTGATTGGTCCAGCTTGGGTCAGGCCTCCTCCTATGGTCTAATTGCCTCTGGCTGAGGGCAGGAGTCATGGAGTCATACATACCTTGCCACAGGGACTTATTATTTTGGAATAAGAAGAGGAGGGTCTCAGAACAGGAGTTGATGAATGGGGCAGACATTGGAAAGATATTACCCAGTACATTCGGGTAATATCTCAGCAATGTTGCAATAAGTGTGGTCCACGCGCCACAGCATCAGCATCACCTGGGGGTTGGTAAGAAACGAACTTCTCGGCCTCACCCTAGAACTTTTGAGTCAGAGCCTAGAAGGAGAGTGAAGAGGGGAGCATGAACCTGTGTTTTAAGACAAATTCTCTGAGTGATTCTCATGCATGCTAAAATTTGAGAAGCATAAGAGTACAGGATTATCCAGTCCATGACAAAGAAAAAAATCACCTTAATAACATCTTCTAAATATGCTAGAGGAGAACTAGACTACGATATGTTAATATAAATTAAAATAGAATAATGGTTTAACAATAAAAAGACAAAGTATACAATTTTCTACAAAATGGGCAAAGTACTTGAATAGACACTTCTCCAAAGAATATGTACAAATGGTCACCAAGCACATGAAAAGATGCTCAACATCATTAGTTATATGAAATATCACTTACCACCCACCCACTAAGATGGCTAGAATCAAAAAGTCAGATAGGCTAGACACAGTGGCTCATACCTGTAATCCCAGCACTTTGGGAGGCCAAGTGGGGAGCATTGCTTGAGCCCAGGAGTTTGAGACCAGCCTGGGCAACATAGTGAAAACCTGTCTCTACAAAAGAAATAATAATAATAAAAAACAGCCAGGCATAGTGTCATGTGCCTGTAGTCCCAGCTACTTGAGAGGTGGAGGTGAGAGGATGACTTGAGCCCAGGAGGTAAAGGCTGCACTGCATTCCAGCCTGGGACAGAGCAAGACTCTGTCTAAAAAACAAAACAAAACAAAGTCAGATAATAACAAGCATTGATGAGGATGTTTAGAAATTAGGATCCTTATACATTACTGATGAGAATGTCAAGGGTTCTGCCACTGTGGAAAATACTTTGTCAGTTCCTAAAAAATTAAACATTGATTTACCATGACCCAGCAATTCTCACTTCTAGGTATATATCCCAAGAAGTGAAAACCGGTACTCAAATGAAGTTATGAACAGACAGGTTCATAGCAGCCATATTCAGAATAGCCAAAGGGTAGAAACAGCCCAAATAGTCACCCACTAATGAACGGGTAAACAAAGTGCAGTATATCCATATAACAGAATATTACTTGGCCATAAGAAGGAATGAAGCACTGATACATGCTACAATGTTGATGAGCCTTGTAACACGATGCTAAGTGAAAAAAGCCAGACATAAAAGGTCACATATAGCATGATTCCATTTATAGGAAATATCCAGAACACAGAAATCTGTATAGATTGGTGGTTTCCAGGGACTAGGGAGATGGGAGGATGGGGAGAAACTGCTAAACAGGTAAGGGGTTTTACTTTGGATTGATGAAAATATTTTGAAACTAGAGAGAGATGGTGGTTGTACAACATTGTGAATGTACTAACTCCACTGAATGGTTTGCTTTAAAATGGTTAACATCATATTGTATGGACTTCACTTCAAAAAGTTATTTTTTAAAATTTCTAATGTTTTTTTCCTGGTTCCCCTTCCATTGGCAGGCAGAAAAAGATCTAGACAGATTGTCAATTTAAACCACAGCCAGAACTGGACTTAGCTCAAGCATCATTCAATTTAAGACAACATAAGGGTTGTCTCTAGCCCCCTCAAACTCTTTCCACCAGCCTGTTCCTAATTCCTAAAAAGTCAGTAGTAGACAGTTATTTCTACTGGTTAGAGATGAAGGATGAAACAGATGCTGTCATGAAAGTATGATGCTAAGATCCTACACAGTTCTTTGGGGAAAGATGATTTTTAAATGTCACCTAGCACCCTCTATATTTAGTTACCATAATGATGAAGATACCAATTCTTACTGCAGCTGAAGTCCATTTCCCCTTAGTCGGGCCTCTGTTGAGGTGGAGAACTATGGCAGTTATCCCAGTGGGGCATAAATACAAGACAGCTATCAAATCACTTCCAATCTTTCTCTTCTCTAGGCTAAAGACCTTTAAATGCTTTTTCTCTTTTTTTAAAAGGAATAATGTTCTAGCCTTTTAATCACTCATGTTGCATTTCTCCAGTATTCACTTCTGTTTCTCCTCATTTGTCAAATCATGGGGCTATGAACTACAGAAAGTATTCGTGTTGGGGGCAGACTATGTCAAGTAAAGTGAACAGTGCATTCCCCAGCTCTCATGTATTACGTTCCTCTTGGCACAACCTAGTATGGCTTGGACTTGAAATAACTATGTTTTCTTAGCTTTCAATACAAGCATCTGTTCCAGATGGCCCTGGAGCACAGGAGTCGTGCTGCTCATGGTTAGGGGCTTGCCCTAAAAGAGTCAATCATTAGTCTCCTTCATAACACAGAGGGCTGATTGTTGTGATTTAACAACAAACCAAATGTTTGTCATCACACCCCTGAGGAAAAATGATGAGTCACAGTGCATTTAAGAGAAAGTTCCACTTTGCCTCCCAAAAGGGCTCAAACTAAGTCCTTTGGTTTTATATTAGGTTGAAACATTTGCAGTGGATTTTTGTAGGTAAGAAATAATCAAATAGCAGCAATTTAATATTGTTCAATCTAGTCCAAAAAATGAGCAATAATTCACAGGCAGTCACACAGACTGTATAGAGCATTTCTTCAGAAGCACAGCCTGAGCTGACCAGGAAGAACAGGCAGGTGCCGTATTGGTTTCATTACAGAGCTTGAGAAAGCCCCCTGCCTTTTGGAAAACCTTCCCTGTCTGTCTGCATAGGGTTGAAATTCAACTTGCCCTTTTGGGGATCACTTACCTCTTTAAGGATCTGCTAAAAGCTATGGACCCTTGACATAGTAATTACTCTGAAAATATAATTACCACTGAAATTAATAGTATATTATTTAGCCAGCATATAGATCATACACACAATACTCAATCTTAGACCTTTAGCTCAAATAAAAAAGAAAAAATATATTTAAAAAAAAATCCACAAGACAATCACTATTACAAGCTAGAAGCCAGCAATGCTCTGATAGCAGATCTTTGTGTGAGATAAGCCAAATATACAACTGTCCAGAATGCAGTGTGGTAACTTGCACTTATTGGCATTCAGTGGCTTCAGGAGTTCCTGAATCCAAATTAGTTCTTCCTAAGTACTAAGAAATGCCTCTTACACGAAAGTAGGGAGCTTAAGTGATATAATCTGTAAGGCTGAATTGTCTCAACTCAAATAGACATATATCGGGGTATAACTGAATTTGTCAAAACTTAGGAAACAGCCACATGTGGTGATTAATGCCTGTAATCCCAGCACTTTGGGAAGCTAAAGCAGAAGGATCTCTTGAGCCTAAAAGTTTGAGACTAGCCTGGGCAACATAGCAAGATCCTGTCTCTACAAAAAAATAAATAAAAATTAGCTGGGTGTGGTGGCACATGCCTGTGGTCTCAGCTACATGGGGAGCTGAGGCAGGAGGACTGTTTGAGCCCAGGAATTTGCAGCTGCAGTGGGCCGTGGTTGTGCCACTACACTCCAGCCTGCATGACAGAGTGACACCCTGTCTCTAAAAAAATTGTTTTAATAAAAATAAAGAAATAAATATATTTTAAAAACTAGGAAACAGAAGAGCTCCCTATGATCCTACAGTGTTAAGCTTGGAAATAAGACCTCTTACTATTCACTGTCCATCAGACCAGCCTTCAGCACACAGGAGGTCTAGAAACTTTAATATGAAACTGACTCAATAGTCCTACAGACAAGCTTTTAAAAAAAAAAACCATAGAAATTGACCCTTCTGGTCTTAAAGTTTGAAACTTACATTTGTTGTATCTGAATTTTTTTCCTCAGGAAAGGACCCCAGGCTTCTCAAAAAGTATTGAAGAACCAAAACTCACCAGATCATGGCACCCAAACAATAAAATGCCAGGTCCCTCCTGCATCAAGATTGCTTCCTTGCCCCTCCCTATTTCCTATTTTCTTGCACATAGTTACAGTTCTTCCCTGCTATATAAACCCCTAATTTTAACTGGTCAGGAAATGGATTTGAGAATGATCGCCCAGCTCCTCAGCTGTAGCACCCAGTTAAAGCCTTCATCCTTGGCAACACTCGTTGTCTCAGTGATTGGCTTTCTGTGCAGCAAGCAACAGGACCTAGACCAAACTCCTTGTGTTTCGGTAACAAGTAGACACCGACTGGTATTCAGTGACAGGTCTGCTTTGGAGGCATAAGGCAGGGAAAGGCCCAACCTCTTCTTCATATCAACCCCACCCTGCAGAAGTAACCACCTTTAACAAGACGATTTAAATTGTGTATTTTAATTTGTCTGAATCTTATATACCATAAAACAGGAAATGAGGCATAAAGTTGACTTTTTATGCAACAATTTCTCCTTTTAGACCCTCTCTAAATTTTGTTTCTCTCTTTCTCAGCATTTGTTTCATGTTTTATATTAGAGTTTTCTGTCTATCTTCTCCAGATTTAATTTCCTGTGGACTACAACCATGTCTTACAATCTTCACTGCTTAGCATCATCTCTGGCATAAACTGAACACTAAAAACTTTTTTTGCGTGAATAAATATAAATGCATGAAAGATACGGACCCTCCATAATAGTAGTTAATATCAAAAGTTCACTAAAATAAGCATTAGAAAAATATGAAGTATTTCCTACAGCCCTGTCATGCTGGGATGTCCTTGAGATATTTTATTTCAGGAAACAAAGGTAACAATATTTTAAATGGTATTAATGTTTTAGCAATTTCCTTTCTTCGCCAAGAGGTGTCATCTGGCAGGCAAGGGAACATCCCACTCTCTCCTTGCCTAATTAAAATGTGTGGCTCTCTTGAGAAGAAAGTAACATTTGGCAAGAGATTGCGAGATTTAAACACCAAATAGAAATGGTATGTGAATAAGTCAGCAGCATCTACCCTTCACTTGTGTATTAATTGATATCTACAGTGCACCCAAAAACTTACAGCTGCTAAAGGTCTTTTAGGTTAAACACAAAAACACTGTGACTCTCACCATTTTTTTCATTTAACAGTAATCTGGTTTCAGCCACAGCAGCACATTAAAATCCCACTTCTTCCTGTCATCTTTTTCTCTGCAGGGCACTCGATGTACCACTTTAAAGAACCCCACTGTTAGAATGAAAGCCTCCAGATTTCACTGTCCATTGAAGCTAGCTTAAACAGACACGGTAAGTTGAAAATACATTTGTTCAAACTTGTCTTTAAAATAAGTGCAACACACTTATGGTATATAAGATTCAGACAAATTAAAATACACAATTTAAATTGCACCTTTATATGCATAAATCTTATATACCATAAAACCAATAAACATAAGAAAAAATATTCAACCTCATGGTAACCAGTGAAATACAAGTTAAATCTAAAATGAGATCATATATAAGCCTGTTAAGATGGCAGGAAAAAACAGATACTATAAGTAGTGTTTTCAAGAGTTTGGGGAGTTTAAACTGAGATAGTCTTTGTGGCAGACCATTTATTAATACTGATAAAAAGTCTTTTAAAAAACACATGCCTTCTGACCCAGCAGTTACACTTAGAAGAATTTATTATGAGAAAGCAATTAAGAATGTGCGTAAGAGATTAAACAGTAAGAATGTTCATTGCAGCACTATAGCAAAAAGATGGAATCTACCTAACTATCCAATAATAGAGGATTTATTGAGTACATTATGGCACAATGAAACACCATGTAGCCATTTGAGAAATGTTATAGACATAGCTTTATTGACTTGGAAAGATGTGTATGCTACATCTTGAATGAAGAAACCAGTTCACAGGAAATTAAGCATGATGAGAGATGTGCAAGAAATGTATACTACAAAATAGAGGCAGTGATAATATAGCTCTAAGACAGAATTATTTTTTAATCTAATTTTGGCTTATTTGATTTTATGATTTTTCTGAAATAAATGTGAATTCCTTGTATAATGAAAGTTATTGAAAAACAAAATGCATTACGATGCAGCTCACATGCCAATAAGCCAAAGAATCTGATAGCCACTGAAATCTGATAAAGACTGAGTACATGCCACAAATTCCCTTATGTTAGGGATGATGATATTATCTGAGACAGTTGCAGAATCCGTGTGAGTGAGTTCTACCCTGTTATCAAGGCAAAACCCTAGGAATAATCAGTGGCTTTGAGCAGTATTGGAGGGCGAGCCTTTCCACCCTCCCTGAAGCACTGTATTCCTTAAGGGTTTTAGTTAAGTTCTTGAAAACCACTCTCTAAAAGCACAATAATGCTTACAGCTTTTCACTTGAAAAATTAACGAAATTGCATAAGAAAATAATTATACCTTATTCTGTGAGCATAGAGATGAAATACAAAGACTCAGATCATTGGCTGTGTGCCGTGGCTCACGCCTGAATCCCAGCACTTTGGGAGGCCCAGGCGAGTGGATCACCTGACGTCAGGAGTTCAAGACCAGGCTGGCTAACATGGCAAAACCCTGTCTCTACTAAAAATACCAAAAAAAGTAGCCAGGCGTGGTTATGCATGCCTGTAATCCCAGCTACTTAGGAGGCTGATGCAGGAGAATCACTTGAACCCAGGTGGTAGAGGTTGCAATGAGTGGAGGTCGCACCCCGCACTCCAGCCTGCATGACAGAGCAAGAAAGACTCCATCTCAAAAACAAAAAAAAAGAGAGAGAGACTCAGATAATTGACAAACTACAACACTGCACAATCTTGAGGAAATAGTTTGGCAAATACCTATACATAAAGAGGAACTGGGTAGCACTAACAGGAAGCCCATATTCTTTCAAGTCAGGGAGACCTGGATTTGAATCCTACCTGGGCCTCTCACTGGCTATGTGACCTTGGACAAGCTACTTAATTTCTCTCAGCCTCAGTTCTCTCATGTGCAAAATAGGAATCTAATAGTACTGCTTTCTTGGTGATATTGAGAAGTTATAATAAAATGTATAGACACCTCGTAACATAGTGCCTGGCAGACAGGTAGCAAATAGGGGTTTTTACAGGGGGTTATTATGACAGATATTTCTGTTGCTAGATGCTGGTGAGAGAACAGAAAGGCAGAAACCAGTCAGGCAGGCAGTTAGGGTGGGTCCTTGGTTGAATTCTTTCAAACAAAAGAACAGCCTCAAAAATCAAGCTGCAGGCACAGACAAGGGTACTTGCACAGGGGGGCTTGCCTAGACATGCCCACAGCCGCACAGATAAGAAAGGCTACACAGATGACTTGCCCAGACATGCCCACAATGGAAAATTCCATCCCATGACACATGCACAGTAAGGTAACAAAGTAATATGGAATAACTTAAGCTAAGAGCCTAAATGTGCTTTAGGAAGACCAGAAATTTGCACCTTATGCAGGTGAGATGCCCAGCCCTCATTGGTTTCTTATAAAAGACTTTGCATTCAACTGCAAAAACAGCAACCTTCTTTCAGACCCCCTCTCCACAGTGGAGAACTTTCTTCTTTTGCTTATTAAATTTGCACCCTTAGTGTTCATGCTCCTTAATTTTATTGGATGTGAAACAAAGAACTTGGGGTGATAACTCAGGCAACAAGAGACTGCTACATTGTAGTGCATTGGCAAGGCTGTAACCCTGGGCCTATTGAGTGTAAGCTCTGTGACTTTCATCTGGGACAATTCAGGGCTTAGCACAGCAGACTCTTGGTGTTTGTTGAGTGAATTCTGCATCCCTCAAATTATTCTTACTCTTTGCCTCACTAATCTAACTCTTTGGAATTTATTCTAGGGAAATCATTCAAAAGAATAAAAGAAGTGAAGGTATCCATTTTTCAAAGCAGTATTACTGATAATGGAGAAAAATCAGAAATAATTCACACAACCAAAAAAGGGAGAATGGTTAAATAAATCATGATATAGCAATGGTATGAAACATTATACCATAGCTAAATATGATGATTCTGAAATCTATGTAGCAACCTGATAAATTAATAGAATGTAATAGATAAAAGCAGAGGACTGAATTATAGATGCACTGTGAGTTACTACTCTGTAAAACATGCAGCATATGGGCAGGAAACTCAAAAGATGAAAACAGTTGGCATGTTAGAGGGTGGAACAGTGGGTGGATTTTTTTCATTTATTGTTTTCATTATACTGTTTTACAATAAATACAATCCATCAGAGAGATAGGCAAAGTTATCATGTGGAAAAACAAAGACATTGGGCTTTATTGTTCTTGAATTTCTCAGTAAGAGCAGAGTTCTACAGAAATGGGTGATGGGAACTACATGTTGGGATGCAGGAAGGGAGCCAGGAAAGGCTTGGATCCACAGGAATTCATCGTAAAGCTGCCTCAGGGCGCCAGGGCAACATCAAATGGTAGGTAGATGAAGGAAGAGAAAGCACCAACATTACAGAGAAAGCAAAACATTCAGAATGAGGCCCTAAAGACCAATTCCTTCTTTGTGACAGTCTTCCCTGTCCTTTCTCTCCTTGTCTTCTGTACCAACAGGAGGGGAGGGACGTGAGCTTAGTCCAACACCCTGCTCCCTCATACCCAAAAAACATTTTCTTTTAATAGAAATGCCTTAGAAACAACTCATTATATAAATGCTGGGGGCTGGGGGCCACAACAGCACTTTCATTGTCCTCGGTGACAATCTTATCAGGAGAGTCAGCCTGGGCTACTCATCTTCCTCCAGGGCTCAGCAAAGTCAGAGTCAAGACTGTATCACAGACAAAGGAAGGACCAGAACTGAGAATCAAACAACCTGCAATCCAGGCCCGGCTCTGCTCTGTTTGGCACTTTGCCCTGGGACAGTTCCTACCCTCAGTTTTCCCATCCAGAAAATAACATGGTTGGATGAGAATTTTGACGATCTCAAGGAGCCTGCCAGAGGGTTTAAATGTTTTCTGAATCTGTAAAATGCCATTTCTTACATATCTATTTCAGGGCCCAGAGGTGGCATGCTATGAAGTCACAACCATGCTAACAGGGACTATAAATCTGAATGTCTTTTGTTCAAGCCAGCTATCTTCCTCGTGCGTGTGTGTGTGTGTGTGTGTGCATGCCTTGCATTTCTATAATCATTGAAAGTTTATAAAGCATATCCATCCAAACACACGCCACCCATTGTCATTCCAAGGATTGTAAACACCCATTACTAATCTACTTACAGTTGGAAAAACAGAAGATAAAGCCACTTAAATGGCAGAGTCAAGGCTCCAACCTAGGTTTTCAACTCCAAATAGAACCTTCTATTTATTGTAAATTGAGGGTATCAGGAATTAGAGCAACAGGTGAATGTTTATGGAGAGCAAGATATACTAAGGACAAGGATTTCGGAGAAAGACAAGTATATACAAAAAGGAGGAAAGAAACTAAGCCAAGGAGAGAGTCCAGAGAGGAAATCAGGGATGCTAGGGTAGCCCAGCAACAAAAAGACCTCGACTAACCTCAAGTCTTGTTTCCCAAGGGTTCGGGACATCTGATAAGCCAGTGACAGGGTCCTTATTGAGTGGGTGATAATTTTGCAGAGGCCTCCTGTTGATGGAAAAATTGAGCATACATTTTAAAAGCCTCAGTCTTTTCCTTTTCACATTTAATTTAACAACCGTACAACATGTTCTGTTCTGAATCAGACACCTCATTGTCCCTTTGTTCAAAGGAGGAAATTAAAGTCTAGGAAAGAAGACAAGCTCTGATCTGCTGATGTGTTTTCTATGTGGCCATAGAAAGGTCACTAAAATGCACTTCCAGCTCCTGCAGGAACATTTACATTTGAGGCAAAGTTAATTTACTTCTCTGCCCACTGATTTTCATTTATTTCCATCTATTAATGAGCTATACTCTTGTGGTCTGCACTAGTACCTCACTCACTATCACCAGAAACTTTTGGTAAACTCACTCTAAGACTGACGGAGCAAGATGTCTAAGGTAGCATGCTAAGGGGAAGCACTAAAGCACAGAACAGTCTGTATAACAGAATCTCTTTTAAAGTAGGTATGTCAGCTGTACCCCAGTTCTCTGGCCTTTTGGGGCCACCTGTTCCTTTGGCATCTGACTAGAACAATTCAAGCCTTCATCCTCAGGATGGTAGCCTCCAAATCCCAGTGACCTCCCTGGTATTTCTGAAGATTATCAATGAGTCCAGGCTTATACCAATCTCCACCCTGTAAAGACATCCTTTTATTTTATCATTCAAAGCAGCATAGTGCTACTTAGGCACAACTTCACTGTGGACTGGGCTCTGCACCTTCTCTCTACATTTTCAAACAACCCACAAAAGGGTTTCATCTTCCCAAAAAATAGCAGTCTCTTTCTATTAGGTCAGTGCAAAAGTAATCGTGGTTTGGTTTTTGCCATTACTTTTAATGGTAAAAAGAGTAATTACTTTTGCACCAACCTAATGGAACCATGGGCTCACATTGCTGATGGCTTTTGAAAGATCGAGTTTTTCCATCTCTGCTAAAGCTATATATAGAGCTAGAAAATGAAGATTACATTTGCCTAAAGGACAGTTTAGAAGGTTCCAAGTCCATCTTTTAAAGCTGGTCTTTTAAATCTGGTGAAAGAGATTGAGGGAGAAGAGGGGAGACATGGACACTAATATTTTATTTTGTACTTCTATATTGTTTGAATCATAATAGAATGCAAATATTAAATTTTAAGTACATTATTTACTATTTCCTTCTCCTTTCTTTTATGGTAATTGGGCCTAGATATTGCACTATTTGGGGGAAAAAAAAAAAGATCCTAGCGAGAGAAGTGGGGAGGCGGGAAGCAGGGGGAGACACTGCTTAGAGGTAATGAAGAAGAAAAGGTGCAAAGAGAATTTGGGGCCAGATTTCATGAGATTTTGGAGGAGGGAAAGACCTCTAAATGTGATGAAGAGGCAATGAAGCCTTACGTGGTGCTGTGTAACATCTTCCCCTGGACCCAGCACCAGGGTTTTCTCTTTTTCAAGAGTAGACATGTTCCCTTTAAAAGTGCTTGAGCACCTGGGTCTGTCTGGTGGGACTGGCAGGGATTTCACAAGGAGACACTGGCAGATCTACTGCAACCCTCCAGAGCTCAACATCCGAGGCAACACTGCAGAGTGAAACAGTGCTGTGCTATCCTCCCATCAGTTCCTGAGATGGACTTACTTCTTTTATAGCCTCTAAGACAAAAACAAACGAGGGGAATGTGGTTGGAAATGCAGCTGACTCAGCCAACCCCCAAGATCTGCCATATCAGCTCTTTGAACATTTGAAAACAGGAGTTTTCCTCAGATTGAAACAAATTCCCTTTCCCTTTACAGGAGACGTTATTTCCAAAATTGTAAGTTTTATACCCATAAGACAATTTTTCCTCTCATGTTGCAGAAACCCTTTCCCCTCCAACAGCCTCCAAGCCTATGAATCTTGGGGGAGCTGCTTAGACTGTGCGCCCCATGTCTGTTGGGTCAAGACAAGGCCAGTTTCTTATGTTTACACTATCTTTTGTAATTTGCAAGGCATAAGGTGTTCCACACAAAGACATGTAGCACAGGGGAACGTGGCAGGTGAATCTCGGGTGTGAGGGCATCCAAGCCTTTCTGAGATTAAAGTAAGAACACTTCATAGAGCCAGTCTGAGAATTAAGTAACAGGACATAGGTGAAACGCCTGAGTCAGTGCCTCACACCCACAATTATTCATCATGAATCTCATAGTCACCCTTATCAAGTTTACTCCACTTTCCAAGGCAGGGATCAAACCAAGTGGTCTGACCCTAAATCCAAAACTCTATCCACTACACAACTCTGGTTTCCCGCATTTATCACTCAGCAAACCAAGAATCCATCCCGCCACATAAAAGGCATTTAGGTAAAAGGTCATGCCAAAAATTACTCATATGTTTGGTCCCTGAAATTCCCAGAGATAATAAATATCCCCAACATGTAATGAGGCTGTCAACATTTTAGTAGGCAACTTTCACCAATTTAATGTGAAATCTATTAAGAAGACTTAAATTGCTTTATCCAAGCCTCAAAAGACATCTGTAATTAACATCCTCCCGTGCGAGATACTGAAAAATAGTCAAGATAAAGTAGCCTATACATAGTAATCAGCCATTGTTACATCTCCACTTTGAGTAAGGCAGAGAAGTTGTATTTAACGATGTGAAAAGTACTTTTTAGTGCCTCGGCTTAAAGATTCAGGCTGTCAAAACCACCATTAATTTTCCCCTCCACCCTCTACCGCTGTTTGAAGTGGACGCTATACAGATGTTTTACAAAAATGCTTCTCCTTCTACTCTTTGTTGTCAGCAGTTTACATGATTCAGGCAGCAGCTTCGAAAGAAACAAGATGAGAATTGTCTAGAGCCAAAGAGGATGTTCCTGGGCCTTTCGTGGGTCTGCCTCTGAAGCAGTGTGCCCTTTATAGAAAGTACATGCCACAGGACGCCCAAACCACTCTTGAGCCTATACCTGCTGTCTCCAAAGCTGAAAGCCTGCTACAGTTTATTGTTATTATTATTAAGGCAGCCCTTTAGTTCCAGAGCTAGAAATGTGAGTGTATTTTTCTCTAAGCTATTACTGTACCTCTGCCTTCCTGTAAGAACTGCCCTATTTAAAACTCTAGATCCAGGCAACCTCAACCAGAGATGTGCACAAGGCAGTAAATGGTAGCCACAGTTAACGTCCTTTCAGTTTAGCCAGACACCATTGGCATTAAAAGTAATTGTGAAACTACATGTGCCAACCAGGTTTCCCCACCAGCACACAGAAATCTTGATGGAAGAAAGGGAGGAAGAGAGGGAGGCAGTTGAGCATTTGCTGACTATTTGTTGACTTTTTATTGAAGCCTTTTGCATGTTCCATTTGACACTTACAGAACATATGTGGCACACCCAGGTCTTCCAGCCCCAGGCCCATGCTTTTTTAAACTCATAGGTTATTAAATAGGTTATTATGGTTTAAATTACATGATTAATCAAAAGACATCTGTAGCCAGTAGATGTTAGCTGGCCTACAAAGCCAATGACTAATTTAACTCAATTAATTAAATTAATTTAATCATTGGCTTTGTAGGTTCATAAATATTTATTCTCCCAAGACCTAATATCTTTAAATAAAAGAGGAAACCTAAGACCCCCAACACAAATATTATTGCATCTTACTGAAGGAACCAGCACTAACCCAAGCCAATATGGGTCCTGTTGTACACTAATTTGTCATCTTTCTTTAAACTAAGCTGAAGACCTATGCCCCCCGCCGCCGATTAAGGGAAAATGGAAGAGACTGCTAGTTGCCACCCACTATCCTTCACAATAACAAAACACTGAATTTTTGTTGGGCATATTGCCATCCACCTAAGATTACATTTATTGTTGTTGTTGTTGTTACAGAGTCTCGCTCTGTCGCCCAGGCTGGAGTGCAGTGGCACCATCTCAGCTCACTGCAAGCTCCGTCTCCCGGGTTCACGCCATTCTCCTTCAGCCTCCCGAGTAGCTGGGACTATAGGCGCCCGCCACCACGCCTGGCTAATTTTGTTTTGTATTTTCAGTAGAGATGGGGTTTCACCATGCTAGCCAGGATGGTCTCGATCTCCTGACCTCATGATCCGTCCACCTCAGCCTCCCTAAATGCTGGGATTACAGGCATGAGCCACCACGCCCAGCCAAGATTACATTTTTTAGCCTCCTTTGTAGACAGCTGTAGTTATGTGACTGTGGGTCAGTGACACATAAGAAGCATTATGTAGGCCAGGAGTGGTGGCTCAACACTTCACATTTTACTTTTGTGTAAAGAGGTCCAGAAATAGCAAGTCTCCTTAGCAGCACTATCTTCTGTCAAGCCTAGGGTTTGGCATTTGTTCTGATGATTGAAGATGGCTGCCAAAGCTTTAGCCCTCGGCCCTCACATCTGCATTCCAAGCGGAAGGACTGAGAAAGAGGAAGAGAAGATCTTGCCCCCTTTTTTAAAACAGTCCCTGTAGAAGGGGAGCATCACACACCGGGTCCTATTGCAGGTAGGGGGGAGGGGGAAGGGATAATATTAGGAGATATACCTAATGTAAATGACAAGTTAATGGGTGCAGCACACCAACATGGCACATGTATATAAATGTAACAAACCTGCACGTTGTGCACATGTACCCTAGAACTTAAAGTGTAATAATAATAATAATAAAGGTCCCTGTAAATAGAATATAATCTTTTTTTTTTTTTTTTTTTAAAGACTTCACTGTGTCCCCCAGGCTGGAGTACAGAGGTGTGATCTCAGCTCAACCTCCACCTCCTAGGTTCAAGCGATTCTCTTACCTCAGCCTCGCAAGTAGCTGGGATTACGGGTGTGCACCACCAGGTCCAGCTAATTTTTGTATTTTTAGTAGAGACGGGGTTTGCTGTGTTGGCCAGGCTGGTCTCAAACTCCTGGCCTCAGGTGATCCACCTGCCTCGGCCTCCCAAAGGGCTGGGGTTCCAGTACTAGGATTACGTAGGCCACCATGCCTGGCCTACATATGCTTCTTATATATGACTGACCAAAAATTAATCACATGACTACAGCCGTCTGCAAGGGGGGCTAAAAAACGTAATCTTAGGTGGATGGCAATATGCCCAACAAAAAAATTAGTGTTTTGTTATTATGAAGGATGTTGGGTGGCAACTAGCAATCTCTGCCATATTCCTGTAAACAGGAGGTTTAAGGTCTTCAGCTTAGTTTAAAGAAAGATTACAAATTAGCATGCCACAGGACCCATATTGGCTTGGGTTTGTGCTGGTTCCTTCAGTAAGATGCAATAATATTTGTGTTGGGGTCTTAAGTTCCCTCTTTTATTTAAAGATATTAGGTCTTGGAGAAATAAATATTAATTAATCTAAAAAACCAATGATTTTTGAGACAAGTTCTTGCTCATTGTCCAGGCTGGAGTGCAGTGGCACGATCTCGGCTCACTGCAACCTCCACCTGCTGGGTTCAAATGATCCTCCTGCCTCAGTCTCCCAAGTAGCTGGGACTACAGGTATGCGTTACCATGCCCGGCTAATTTTTGTACTTTTTCACAGAGATGGGTTTCGCCATGTTGGCCAGGCTTGTCTCAAACTCCTGGCCTCAAGTGATCCACCCACCTCAACCTCCCAAAGTGCTGGGATTGCAGGTGTGAGCCACTGTGCCCAGCTGTAGTGTCAGAACTGAATGAAATTATTATAGACACACAGTTGGAAAATTGCTTGGTGTGTGGGAAAAAAATCTACACACATTTTGGTGATCAGGTGTCTTCTGTGCTGTGTCAAGCATGGCAGTAGGAAAAATAGTTTGGT
Organism: Colobus angolensis palliatus; assembly: GCF_000951035.1. Classification (NCBI taxonomy): domain Eukaryota; kingdom Metazoa; phylum Chordata; class Mammalia; order Primates; family Cercopithecidae; genus Colobus; species Colobus angolensis. The sequence goes on along the minus strand of NW_012114611.1, from coordinate 3,630,810 downwards.
CTTTCCTATTTCATATAGTAGGAGTGGGAATCAAGGAATAGCCATCATCAGATAAATTGTTAACATGTTACTATCGTAGCTATTTTCTTAAAAAATATTTTTACTTTAAAAGTTCAGAACCAAAATTTTTGATAACAAGAGCAAGAAAGGTGGAGAGAAAGGTGTATAATGAATACAAAGTATGATATACTTCTAGTTTTGTTTAAGAGGAAGATTAGGGTTGCCAGATCTAGCAAGCAAAAATACAAAACATTCAATTAAATTTGAATTTTGGATACACAACAAATCATTTTTAGTATGTCCCATGCAGTATTTGGGACATATTTATACTAAAAAATTATTTGTTATTTATCTGAAATCCAAACAAATGAGTGCCCTGTATTTTATCTGGCAGCCCTAAGAGAATAGAGACCATGTTACCCTTTGTTAGAAGTATAGATATTAATTTTTTAATTTAAAAAGGGTACGGAAAAAGTAGTGTAAGCCAAATTAGGATGGAAAGTATAAGGTTACTAATATATTAATTATCACGTCATAATATATCAGTTATCACATCATAATATGTTATTAGTTATTACATCAGGACTCATAAACAGTTGCATTCATTCTAATAGGAAGAAAGATGCTAAAATGATTCCAAACTTAGGGTCTAATAAATATTTATTGAGCATGTAGTATTTAAACAGACCTGAGTTCAAATCCTGACTTGCTTTAGACTTTATATAGATGGCAATTTAACCTGTACAAGGAGTCTCCCTATAAACCAATTCTCTTCCAAAAAGTTGTTCATCATTTATTAATAGACAATAATTTCTGCCCCTTGTGTTAGATATATTTTTGTTCTAAAATTGCACTGCAGAGTAGTGAAAAATAACTTTAAAAAAATTTTTTTTATTTTGTCTTTCCAGACTGAAAACTAGGATACTTACTTAACCCAGAAAAGCAACTAATTAACAAATAATAAAAATGTATGATTCATATAATGCAATATTATAACTAAAACTACATAGCAATTTGGAGTTTATAAAGTGCTTCTCGCCTGCATGATTTCAGGAAATCTGCCCAACAGTCTTGTAAGGCAAGTATTATTTGTATCACCACTTGTCAAATAAGATGGGTTTAGGGCAGGTAAGAATGATCCACACCCACCCACCTCTCTAGCAACGGGACTGGCTCTGAAACCCAAATCCCCCGCCTCCATGCTATGTACCTAAAGCAAAAAGTGACCGAGGGAGCAAGAAGCAAGGATTTTGAGATCCAAGGATTGGGCTTCCCATAGTTTCTCTGCTATATTCTGTGTGTGAAAATGATAATATCTATTCAAAAGATGACTATATATGTAGTGTATATGTTCAATTATCTATTCCTTTATGACCAAGAAACCCAAAATGTAGTGGCACCAAACAGCAACATTGATTGTCTCACAGTTTCTGTGGGCACAGGTCAGCAGGATCCTTTGGTTCAATGTCTCTCCCATGCCTACAATCAAGATGTTGGTTTGGGCTGGGAAACGACATCCACTTCCCAGCTCACTTACGTGGCTGTTGGCAAACTTCAGTCCTCTAAGGGGTGTTGGACTAAGGACTTCCGTTCCTTGCTGCTGGCTGTTGGTGGAGGCTGCCCTCACTTCTTTCCCACATGGGTCTGTCCATAGGGCAGCTTACAACATGGCGGCTGACTTTCTCAACAGGAGCTAGGGAGAGAGTGGGAGCGAGGGGAAAGCCGCAGTCTTCTGTAGCCCAGTCGTAGACATGACATTCCACTACTTTTACCATATTCTACTCATTATAAGTGAGTCCTTAGGTCTGGCCCACACTCAACGGCATTAATACCAGGAGGTGAGAACAACTGGGGCATCTTAGAAGACTGCCTACCATGGCATGTGAATCTTACTCTGCCAACTCAGGGGTCCAAGCAATATAACCTTTATTTTCCTATAACACTTTCTAGTTTGAGCCCATTTTTAAATGAAGAAAGTTTGATCTTTGTTAATTCCGGGCTCTGTGACCCTTACCTCAGGTTGAAGTTTCAGTGAAATTACAGTGGGGAATTAGAAGCATGCCACAGGGAAAGAGAGCTGACAAGCCCTTGATATCATCTGTCTTAATGGGTCACTGCTGCCATTCCTGCCTTCACAGTCCTTCCAGGTCCAGCTGGCCTCCTGGAACCTCCTAACAATGTCTCCAGCTCGAGAAGGGAGATTCAGAAACTTGGCATTCTGTAATTTCAGGCCCTTCTCAGGTCCTGCCTCCGCTGCTGAATGCTGACTAGAAGGAGAGGCACCGGTCCCTTCTCTAAAACCCACCTGATGTCTTTTCTCTCGCCCCCAAGCGTGATGATCTTTCTCCAGCCTTGGGGAGGAGGGAAAGACCTTCTCACTCCCTCTATGTTTCTCCAAATGTTTGCTTTATATCCAGAGTCCTCTCAGTAGCGCTCAGGGCTTAGGCTTTTGACAACCAAAGTCAAACAGTTTCCCAGCTCTTCACTGTGACTGATCTCTGGAAACAAGTTGCTGTGTACCTCTTAAAAGAAAGTGTGCAGTGGGCAATACCAAAAAGCATTTCCTGGGATAACTACCCTGAACAATCGGCCTAACACGTACATTTATTTGGTCATGAGAAGTAACTGAAAGAATCAATGTCAGCAAGTCACTTGGTGTGTAAATTATAACAACAACGGACATCTTTTAAGCATTGATCACGTGCCAGGCAATATTTTAAGCACTTTACATATAATAACTCATGTAATGCTTATAATGTCCTTGAGATTTAGGAAGATTCATTTTAGGGATGGGGAGACTCAGGCACAGAAATGTTAAGAGACTTGCCCCATGTCACACGGCTATGAATGATGGAGTAAGGCTTGGGGCCTAAGAAGTCTGGCTCTGGAGTCTAGACCCTCAAGTACAGAAGCAGACGTTTGTTTGGAAGCTCCAGCCTAGAGTGAAGATTGCTAATTACAAACTCCATTGCATACTTTTATTTGTTATTTGGAAATGTTTTATATACAAAAAGGTATACGCAATAACATTAAAACCCCATACACCCACCAGTCAGTTTAACAAATAAACCATATATACATAATGCCCAATTGAGACCACTTGCCTTACTCTGTTGAGACTGCTAAAACAAAATGTAGTAAACTGAGTGGCTTGTAAACAACAGAAACTTATTTCTCACAGTTCAGGCACAGGAAAGTCCAAGATTAAGGTGCTGGCAGATTCCATGTCTGGTGAAGGCCCGCTTTTGGTTCACAGGTGGCTGTCTTCTCACTGTAACTTCACACAGTAGAAAGGGGAAGGGAGCTCTCAGGGATCCCTCTTATGAGGTACTAATCCCATTCATGAGGACTCCATCCTTGTGACCTAATCACCATATAAAGGCCTCACCTCCTAATACCATCACCTTAGGGGTCAGGACTTCAACATACAAATTTGGGGGACACGAACATTCAGTTGACAGAACCCCTGTTTTCTCTTCCCAATTTTATCCCCTCACTTTCTGCCAGATGTAATCACTATCCTGTGTTATATTTCCATTTCCATGCATATATTTTTTATTGACACATAGTAACTGTACCTATTTATGGGATGCATGTGATATTTCCAGTCATGCACACAGTGTATTATGATCATATCAGGGTAACTGGGAGGATCCCATGCATATCTCTGTTTTTCACTCTACATGTATGAATCTCTATGCAGCATATACTAACATTTTGCTTGTTTTCAAGCTTTTAATTTGTCAGTACACATCCTTCTTCAACTTGCTACTTTCATTAACATGGATAAAAATTTTCAATCAAAAATTTTTATCTCAAAAGAGGAGTTGTCAAAGAAGCATCTATTCAAGAGAATTTGCTGCAGAAACAGCAACACTAAGCCTTGCTGGCATGCAAATTCTTCTTCACTAAAGAGAAAAATGCACTAGGATTTCTCAGGGCCAGGTACATTCCCTCTTCTCCCTCTTACTTTGTGAGTGTTGTGAGTTGAGACCAAGATTCTGGAAAAAACAAAAGACATCTCCAGGCATGAACTCCCTTAACTCCATCCATCTTACCTCGAACTCATCTATATCTTCATTCATCCCCTGAGGAAAGGAAATCCAAGAAATATACACCAACTTTGGAGTCATTCAATCATTTGATAAATATTTACAGTTGGGCTGGGCGTGGTGGCTCACGTTTGTAATCCCAGCACTTTGGGAGGCCAAGGCGGGCTGATCATTTGAGGTCAGGAGTTCAAAACCAGCCTGGCCAACGTGCTGAAACCCCATCTCTACTAAAAATACAAAAATTAGTCGGGTGTGGTGGCATGCGCCTGTAGTCCCAGCTACTCAGGAAGCTGAGGCATGAGAATCACTTGAACCCGGGAGGCGGAGGTTGCAGTGAGCTGAGATTGCACCATTGCACTCCAGCCTGGGTGTCAGAGTGAGACTCTGTCTAAAAAAACAAAAAAAATTACTGTTGGACACTATCTTTCATTTGCACTACTAGTTTAATAATTATGCACCTGATCTGTTTACCCTTTTTCTTTTCTCCTATATCTTGTTCCTCTGCCTCGCTGCCACTTGAATGATATCTCCAAAACCCAGACACAACCCTATCACATCCAGAGTAAGGACAATTTCCTTACCAGCAAGACTTTCCTAACCAGCTTCTGCCACTTCTCCACAGCCTCCTCTCCATCCACTCTTCCTTCAGGAACCCCAGCTCCAACTCTTCTCCAGATGTTCCAAATCCCCATGCACCATGTTTTCTATGCCAATGTCTCTGTCTATTGTCCAGGTCTGCAGTGCTCTTTCCTCTGCACACCAACACAAGCACTACTTTCCATCTCCCACTGATTCTTCAAGCCCAGCTCCCGAGTTAGTTTCTTGGTAAATCTTACCTGATTCTTCCAAATAGCATTGTCTCTCGACCTCCCTCTGTACTGTCACGGATTTCCCACCTACCTACCACTAAGCTGGCAGTGATCACAGCACTCTGCACAGTAATTGTTTGTAGAGCTGAATCCCCACGTGCCAGGCACTCCCTGTGGAAAAGGACTGTGTGCAGTTTTCCCTTGTGTCCTGACTCACAGAATGGTGGCTGGCATGAGTCCATACTATTGAAGCTTGTTGCATTGATGAAGCCTGTGATGTTAGACACTGTCTGGGTAAGCCAGCTATCTTAAATGAGATTTTGGTATTATCCATGGAGGGGCCCTTAGGATATGTCACTGAGGTCTGTTGTATAAAATGGCAACCAAATCACACCATTCCAGAGCACTGAAGATGGTTAGATGGTTGTGGTGAATAAAGTAGAAGTGTCGGCAAAAAGCACTACACTATATAAAGGTCTGAGCTTCTATGCACTTTCTTTTTTTTAAGGGAAAGAAAGTTTATGAGAGAAGTAAATAAACAAAAAAATGACTACTCCATAGGCTGAACAGCCTCCTATGTACTTTTAAAAACAGCTGTATTGGGACCAGTGCAGCGGCTCACGCCTGTAACTCCCTTTGGGAGGCCGAGGCAGGTGGATCACTTGAGGTCAGGAATTCAGGACCAGCCTGGCCAACATGATGAAACCCCCATCTCTACTAAAAAGTATAAAAATTGGTCAGGTGAGGTGGTGCATGCTTGTAATCCCAGCTACTTGGGAGGCTGAGGCAGGAGGAGCGCTTGAACCCGGGAGATGGAGGTGGCAGTGAGCCAAGATTGCGCCACTGCACTCCAGCGTGGGTGACAGAGCGAGACTGTGTCTCAAAAAATAAAATAAAAATAAAAACAGCTTTATTGAGATAGTATTCATGTACCATAAAATTCATCCATTTAAAATGCACAGTTTATTGATTTTTAGTATATCCACAGAATTGTGCAGCCATCACCACAATCTAAATTTAGAACATCTTCATCACCCCAAAATGAAACCTCATACCATTGTCAGTCACTTCACACTCTTCCTCCTTCCTACCTAGACCCTAGCCTTAGGCAACTACTCATCTACTTTCTATCTCTATAGATTTGCCTATTCTGGACATTTTATAGAAATAAAGTTATAAAATATGTGGTCTTTTGTGACTGGCTTCTTCCACTTATCATAATATACATGTTGTAGCAACTGTTAGCACTTAATTCTTTTTATGGCTGAATAATATTGCATTGTATGAATACAGGACATTTTGTTGATCATTTTGATGGAAGTTTGGGTCATCTCTACTTTCTGGCTATTATGAATAATGCTGCTTTGAACATTCATGCACAAAATTTAGCCTGGCCATATGTTTGTTTATCTTAAGCAATTCACCTAGGATTGGAATTGCTGGGTCATTGGTTAACTCTGTTTAATATTTTGAGACTCTACCAAACTGTTTTTCTAAGTGGCTGCACCATTTTACATTCCTGCCAGCAAAACATGAGGGCCCCAGTTTCTCCACATCCTACCCAACAACTGTTTGTATTTTTTAGCATAGCCATACTAGTGGGTGTAAAGTGTTACGTCATTGTAGTTTCGATTTTCCTAATAATTAGTGATGTTGAGCATTTTTCCATGACCTTATTGGCCATTTTTATATCTTGTTTGGAGAAATGTCTATTCAAACCCTTTATCCATTTTTTTCAATTGGGTTATTTCTCTCATTATTGAGTAGTAAGTTTCATTATATATTTTGTATACAAGTCCCTTATCAGAAATATGAATTGCAAATATTTTCTCACATTAGGCAGACTTTTCTTTCACTTTCTTCATAATGTAATTTAAAGCATAAATATTTTTAATTTTGATAAAATTCAATTTTTATATTTTTTGTCACTTGTGCCTTTGATTTTGTATCAAAGAAATCTTTGCCTAATCCAATGTCTTGATGTGTTTTTACAGTTTTTTTCTAGGAGTTTTACACTTTTAGATCTTTTGTCAACAATTTTTAGTTTGTCAATGATGTGAGGTAGGATTCCAATTTTATTCTTTTGCATGTGAATATCCATTTGTCCCAGTATAATTTCTTTAAAATATTGTATTTTCTCAATTTTATTGGCTTGGTGCCATTGTTGAAAATCAGTTGAGCATAACTGTAAGGTCTTATTTCTGTACTCTCAATTCTATCCCATTTATCATATGTCTGTTTTTATGTCAGTAACACAGTGTGTTGATTATGTAGGTTTGTAGTAAGTTTCAAAATCTGGAAGTGTCAGCCCTCCAACTTTGTTCTTTTCCAAGAAATTTTCAGTTACTCTAAGTCTTTTTCATTTCTATATGAATTTTAGGATCAACCTGTCAATTTCTGCTCAAAAAAGCCAGCTGTGATCTTGAAAAAGATTGTAAGAGTTGTGTTGAATCTATAGATTTGTTTGAGTAGTACAGCCATCCTAGCGACAGTGAGTCTTCTCATCTATGAACACGGATGTCTTTCCATTTACCTAGATCTTTAATTTCTTTCAACCATGTTTTGTAGTCTTTGTTTTACAAGTTTTGCGCTTCTTTTGCTAAGCTTATTTAAACGTATTTTATTCTTGTTGATACTGCTGTAAATGGAATTTTCTTAATTTTTTGACTGCTCATTTCAAGTGTATAGAAATACAAGTGATATTTGTATATTGATTTTGTGTCTTGCTTCTTGCTAAACTTGTTTATTTCTGCTAATATTTTTAGAGGACTCCTTAAGATTTTCTATATACAAGATCATGTCCCCTGCAAATAATACGTATTACTTCTTCCTTTCTAATCTAGATGTCTCTTACTTCTTTTTCTTCCCTAGTTGTCCTGGCTAGAATCTCCAGTACAATGCTGAATAGAAGTAGTAAGAGTGGACATCCTTGGCTTGTTCATGACCTTAAATGGGAAACATTTAGTCTTTCACCATTAAGTACAATGTTTATACTGGGTTTTCATAGACATCCTTCATCAGGTTGAGGAAATTCCCTTCTGTTCCTAGTTTATTGAGCGTTTTTATTATGACAATGTTGAATTTTGTAAAATGCTTTTTCTACGTCCCAAGTGCTTTTGTATCAATTACCTATTGCTATATAACAAACAGCCCAAAACTTAGTGACTTAAATTAACATCCCTTTTACTGACTCTTGATTTTGCACATTAGCAGTTTGGGATGGACTTCGCTAGATTGTTCATCTCCTGGTCCTGCCAGGGACTGGAGCTGGAGAGTCTAAGATGGCCCCTCTCACACGTCTGGCAGTTGATGCTGGCTGTCATCTGGATCTCTTTTCATGTGATCTGTCATCTTCAAGGTGACTAGACTATACTTCCTTCCATGGAAGTCTCAAAGCAATGATGCATGCAAGAAAGTGAGAGCAGAAGTTGCAAGTCCTCTTGAAGCCTTGCTTGGAAATCATACGGTGTTTGTTATCCCACAGTCTACTGGCCAAAGCTAGTTGCAAGTACGGCTCAGAATAGTCCCAATTCATGTGGTAAGGTACTAGGTGCCACCTCCTCACGGAAGGAGCGGCATTTTAATTCACCACATCTTTCAAAGGTATGATCCGCTGGTCCTTTGTTCCCTCCTCCTGAGACTGAATTGTATCTTTCCACAGTCATCCTTTCTCACTCTTCTTTCCTTGAATTTCCATGTGCAGCATTTTCTTGGATAGATAAGAACTAATAGAGATCATCTGCTCTGTGACCTCCTACCCAAGAGAGAGAAAGATGGTAAATAAAGTTCTCTCTTAAAAGATCAGTGGAAACAAGCAAGTGATACAGTACAATTTGCTGTTTGGTACCAGCTCCCATAAACCCAGCTGAGAAATATAATCTGGAAAGTTGTAAATATAATTCTGTTTCTTCTGTATTTTTTGTTGTTGTTGTTGGGAGCATGGTGCTTCTCCTAACCAAAAACATTTACATGATCTATTTGTTAGTTGTTCAGAAGCAGCTGATTCGTAACTCATGAAGACAATGATAGCAATTTCCATATTTTTCATTATAATTAAAGTTCTAGAAACAAGTTTGAGTTCTCACAGTGTACAGCAGTATGTAAGACTATGTTTTGCAAAATGTACTCATGGAAAGTAAAGAATACTCACACATCAGATCTGTCCAGTTGTCTAGAACCTTAACGCTAGCCTGAGTTTTAGCACTTTATTATGAAAAAAGGAGCAAATTATTAGAAAACATTGACATAATTGGCTTACTAGAAACAAAACAAAACTTTCCAGAAAGAGCATGTATGCAGTTTCAATGTCTTCTAATCAAAGAGAGGCACTTAGGCCTGCAAATTACAAAAAGGTTCAATTTTAATTAGTATAAAGATGGATCAGGCATGTTTTAAAGATGTTATCATCAGAATGGAAACAAAGCATCCTCTGACACTCAGTTAACCAGAGAAATCAATTATCTTCATAACCTTAATAATCCAATAACGCAAGTGAGTTAAGATTTGTTCCTAATTAAAGTAGAGCTAACCTTACTGCTATTGCTAATTATAGCGACCATATAATGAATATTATCATGTGCTTTAGTGCATCATATAAATTAGACGATTTTATCCTCTCAATAACTCTGTAGATTAGTTAACTTGAGCTGTCATAACAAACTATCACAGATTGGTGGGCTTAAAACAATTATTTCCCACAGTTCTGGAGACCAAGGTGTAGGCAGGGTTTGTTCCTTCCAGGGCCATGAGGGAAGGATCGATTCCAGGCCTGTCTCCCTGGTTTGTCTTCTCCCTGATTCTTCACATCATTTTCCCTCTGTACATGTCTGTGTCCAAATTTCCTCTTATTAAAAGGACACCAGTCATATTGGATTAGGGCCCACCGTCATGACCTCATTCTAATGTAATTACCTCTTTAAAGGCTTTATCTCCAAATACAGTAATATTTTGAAGTGCTTGGAGTTAGGACTTCAACATGTGAATGGGGGACACAATTCAGCCCTGGACATAATCCCTTTTACACCTGAAGAAATAGGCCCAGAAGGGTTGCTACTTGTCCAGAGTCTCCAGTTACTGGTGGCAGAGTCAAGACAAACTCAGATCTGTTGGAATCCAAAGCCCTGCAGTTAACCATAACATTACATACATGCCCTTAATAGTAATCAGACAGATCTTTTCCCATCAGTATCCCCAGGCAGTTTCAGGTTCCCGAACACCACACACCCAGGAGCTCTGTAGCCAGGGTCTCTGTGACTACACCTCCCACACTAGTCTCCAGCGATTCCACTTCTCCCCTCCCCGAGGTCTAGCTGAATGTTCTAGCAAAGGTTTTCTTTCCATGAGGGTCTCTGAATGTCCCCCACCCCCGATCATTCCCAGTCCCACCAGCCCTGCTTTCAGAGCTATCATCACCACCTTCCAGGGACTCATAAGGGGGAGATCACCGGCTGCCTTTGCCTCGTATTTACATTATACTTCACAAAGGCTCTCTGGACCTTCCAAGGTGTTGCCCAACTAGCCATAAATGAAAGTAAGATATTGGATTCAAGATAGATTTAAGAGTCCTCCAAAGTAATGTGTGCACTTACCACACACCCTCTCTCTCTCACGACACTTCCATCAAGTGGCTTTCCCAGCTGCCCACACACGCCCTCCCTTATGCCCTAGAAGCCCCAGACAGACTTTTATCAAACACGTGCAATGCCTTATTCTGAACATTTCTCTTTATATCTGCCTCTTCACCAGACTGTGAGGTAGCAACATTGTCATATTTGTCTCTGAAACCCCAGTACTTAGCATTTTGCCAGGTACTCCCTGGTGAGTATTCAATAAGCACTCAGTGAATGAACAAATGAGTTCTCTACCCTACCCTACCCCTCAAAATACTTTCCCCACCCAGCCAAATGATGCATAGAATTATAAGATTAGACGTTATGATATGGCATGTTCTTCTGGTTGCAGTATGCCTTATTCAAGGACAATGCCTCTGAGGGGAGTAGTGCGGGAAGGCTCCTCTGTTGTCGAATCCTCGGTGTGAATGACTTCCTTGTGGCGGGGGAGGCAGGTGGGGTTCTTAGAGATGATCACTTGAGGTGCCTCATAAGGGCCAAAGAAAGGGGAAGACACAGAAAGACAGATCAAACGACTCAAGGAGGTTTTCCTCTGGAACAGCATTTCCTAGGAGCAGCTCTGGTTGCCATAGCAACGGCTGCAATTTGTGGTACCTCCTTCCAGCTTCCTACCTGCTGGTGAGAAGGAACTGAAAGCCACAACCTCTTAACCCAGCAGGGCATTCTCCTTGCATCCCTCGAAAGCAGGAGTTGGGGTGAGACCCAGGGAGACAGCAGCCTGGGCTGCACCAACAAGAGTGGTGAAGGAAAGAAGCCGAGACGGGTGGGGGATAGGGAGGCGCAGTGCTGCCAGGAGGTGAAGGCTAAAGCGGGGGCCAAACAACACAGCAATAAAGGAGTAAGCTGTCACCGTCGGCAAATAATCGCAGCTGGGGCAACAGTTCTCAGAGCTGATTACCTAGAGATCCTCTGGCTTAATTGATTTTATATAACTTCCTGGCTGCAAAATTGGGAGCCTCAAACAATAAAGACAATTTTCAAAGGATAGCTGCTTGCTCAAATGGACACTCCACACAGAATTGTTTACTGGAGCTTCTAATGACTTATTCTTCTCAACTAAGCCAGAAAATATTTTTCTAAAGAAGAAACAGGAAGAATGCCAGATCTGTGAATAGGAGATTATGCATGAGGGTGTTGCTACGGTGTGTAATTATTAGTCTGCCTAATCAAATCAGCAGGCTTATTGTAAGATTTGCCCATTTCTGCAGCAGAAATATGACTGGAAATGCTAACAGGCAGTATCATCTTTCTAGGTTCTATTTTCTATATAGTCTAAGTCTTCAGCATAAATCAACAGGAATTTTTTGTAAGATATGAAGAAAGGGGAGAATTAAAGGCAATCATATTACATTTGATAAATTTATGTATTAATCACTTTTATTGATGAAGACATAAATAAATTGTGAGTTCACAAAAACTATTTGGGCTTATCAAGATTTCTTTTTAAAGAAAATTATTTTTTCTATCAACACCAAAGGGAAAGCTTATCCAAACAATTTCTAGAGTCGATCATGGTTCATTGAGGAACCAAACAGCAGAAACATGTAATTTCACAGCAACTCCCACCAAGTACAGCCTCTCATTACCAGCAACAAGCCAAATAATTTACTAAGCAACCCTGCTGCTGGCATTTAGCCTTTGTCTTCCTCACATCTGGTGCTCCAAGTATGATGCAATTAATAAACATGTTTATAAGCCAGTAATTTATTTCTGGCACTATTTTTGCTTCTTTTCATACCAAAATTCATTCATGGGGAGGGAACATGTTAATTGTCTTATTGTTAAGTGACCTTTCTTACTATGTTGTTAGGAGATTTTACAAAGCCTGCAGTTGAGCATGACCTTAGAAATCAAGCCTAGTACAAGCTGTAGGTTGAGATCTTTGCACCACAATAATCAGAAGTGAAGCATCAAGCCAAAGTGGGGTGGGAAGGACATCCATTCAAAACATTCCCTCAGGCTTCCCAGAAAGTCAAAACAATGTCGGGAAATTACTCCGATGGATCTCATGACCTCTAGATGATAATGTGTAGGGTCTCATATTACTGCTACTAAGATGTAAAAATCAAATAAAGTGCATTTGATTTTGGTTTATGAAAATTTTATGTAAAAAACAGGCAGATGGAGATGCCAGACAGTTACAGAACAATCAAAGACTGTTTGATGTTTCTTCTAAAAAAGAGATTCATTTTACAAAATTTAAATAGACCTTCTTTGCAAAACAATGCTCATCCATCCACCCATGTAGCCACGATTGACTCCCTGAGGGACAAAATGCACCAGAGTTTACTTTTCGGAGGACAAGAGGTCAGCTGGTCAAGGGGAAGACAGGTAAATGAGTTCAGTGGCAGAGCATTGTATCAAACACCTTGACCAGGAATAAGCAGCAGCCTAGGGGATGGATAGCCCATTTTCCTCAATGTGATTATTACACAGTACATGCCTGTACCAAAACATCTCATGTACCCGTAAATATATACACCTAGTATGTAGCCACAAAAATTTAAAACAAAACAAACAAACAAAAAGCAGCAGCCTGACTCTACTCCTAGCTCTGCCACCAATTCTGTCACGTAACTTAAGTCTCTGAGTCTCTGTATCAGGTGGCGATTGCATGTAATGAACCAACCCAAAACATAATGGCTTAAAATAATAACTACTTACTATTTCTCACAAATATGTGGCTAGGTGGGTCTGCTGATCTGGGTCAGGCTCAACTGATCTCAGTGGGCCTTGGCCATCCATCTGTGGTCAGCTGATGTGCTGCAAGGGGGCCAATGGCTTCCGCTGTGACAACGTGGCTCTACTTCATGCAGTTTATCTCAACCCCAAGTCGGCTAGTCCTGGATTGTTCTCATAATAGCAGTGAAGCAGCAGCGGGGGTCAGGGGAGGAGGAGAGAGAGAAAAGAGATGAGAGAGGACAGGAGGGGAGAAGAGGAAGAGTGAGGAAAAGAAGGGAATAAGAGAGAGAAAGATAAGGAGAGAGGGAGAAAAAAATGAGAATGAGAAGAGAGAGAAACAGAGAGAAAGTGTGAGTTCTTGAGACTTGGGCTCAGAACTGAACTTCTGACACATCTACCAAATTCTTCAAGTCTGCCCTTTTCACAGGGTTATCATGCTTACTAAATGAGATGGTTTCTGTGCAGGATCTCGTAAATCACGAAGTGTCATAAAGCAGATCTCATATAATAAGACATCACTGACACATCTGTTTTGGAACTGTCCTTCACAAAATACCAGATTTAATCTGCTAACTAGAGATGAAGCCAGTAATGACACGTGGGGCAGGGAAGGTCATGCGAGATATTTTATTTATTTATATCCTTTGCCTTGTTCCACAAGGCTTTGAGATAGCTTGACACAAGAATACAAACACAAAAATGACAGTATACTATAAACAAGAACCAGGACAAATATAATTGGTAGTAGGCAATCAAGAGCTAGGCCTAGGAGGGGTACAGGACTATCCCAAATATGCAAATGCTGCCATAAGGGCAATATCATGACTATACTGGAGTCTTATATTTGCCTCCATATTTCCTAGAAATAAAATAGGCCAGGCACGGGGACTCACGCCTATAATCCCAGCACTTTGGGAGGCTGAGGCGAGTGGACCACAAGGAGATCGGATCACACAGGAGATCGAGACCATTCTGGCTAACACAGTGAAAATCTGTCTCTACTAAAAATACAAAAAATTAGCCAGGCATGGTGGCACGCGCCTGTAGTCCCAGCTTCTCGGGAGGCTGAGGCAGGAGAATTGCTCGAACCCAGGAGGCGGAGTTTGCAGTGAGCCAAGATCGTGCCACTGCACTCCAGCCTGGGTGATAGAGCGAGACTCCTTCTCAAAATAAATACATAAAAAGCTGTTTCCCAAAGGTGGTGCACAAATTGATCTGGGGTGGTAAAAAGCTGGCCAACACACACCTACCTTCCCACTCTCAGCATAATAGCTGCTAAGAAGCTCTTCAGCAGGTGCCAGTCCAATGTCCTTCCTGTCCATGGTGTCACCTCACCTCCTGAGTGCTGGTTATTTCTGGGTATTGCAGTGGGGAGCACAAGAATCAGTCTGACCTCTGCTGCAAGGTCAGGAGAGCTCAGCCCCAGGTCAACAGCAGGGACTGTGTTCAGACCACGGTAAGAATCACTGACGCTCATGGAAGAAGAAGAAGGGAAAATAGTATGGATTTCTCCATTCATGTCAGGAACGTGGCGTTTCCTTTTTAAATAAATTTAAGTTTTAAAAGTAAGTCCATAGAGTTATCAATATTAATTAGATAAAAGTATAGATAGTATATAGGTGAAGCAAACCTGTGACCGTATTATGTAAATGCCCAGAGTTTGGGACATCCATTCATGAGGAGCACTGGTTCCCAGTGAACTTCCAAAAATGAGTTAGTAACAAATACTTCTCCAAATGGAGTCAGTACACCACACGGGCCATGTGACACTGGTATGCATGAAAAACATTAGAAGTTATCCCTATATTTATATGCAACAGTATGAAAGAAGGTAAACTTCAATACTGCTTACATATTCCAGCTGACACAGAGACACCTCACCTGCTCAACTTGTAAGATGGTTACCTGCCCAGGTTGCCCCTTGCAGTTCTCTGGGTATCTTGAGGGAAAAGTGGAAGTTCCCTATGCAGAAGGTTGGCACATTTTTGTTCACTGTCACCAAACGGGCACGTTAGATTTCAGAAGGGTCTAGTTAAGTGGATGTATGGAATATAACATCCAGTTTTAATGAAATGAGCTCTCATGAATATAGAGGATTAAAGGTAATATCAGTAATACAAGCTCAAGCAAACAGAAAGCTTGTCTGACAGAGCCATACTTCTCCAATTCTTAGAACAGACAAGCTTTCTATCAGTGGCATAGTGAGGAAAACAGTGATCTGATCATATCTGACAGAAAGTCAACCTCAAATCTGAAATTAACAAAAAGCTATTTAAAATAAGGATTTACCTCCACTCTTATTAATTTTGGTCCTTGCTTTGAGTGTGTATTTTGCCTGTGATATTAGCTAATGAGAGCATGAAGCCATCAGGATTAGCAAGAGATTTTAAAAATGAAGCAGCCAGAACGTTCATCATCATAATAGAGTGATATTGTTCTATTAATAAATAAAATAAGAAAAATCATTTATTTCTTTTTTTTTTTTTTTTTTTTGAGATGGAGTCTTGCTCTGTCACACAGGCTGGAGTGCAGTGGCGCAATCTCGGCTCACTGCAAGCTCCACCTCCCGGGTACACACCATTCTCCTGCCTCAGCCTCCCGAGTAGCTGGGACTACAGGCGCCCGCTGCCACGCCTAGCTAAATTTTTTGTATTTTTTTAGTAGAGACAGGGTTTCACCACGGTCTTGATCTCCTGACCTCGTGATCTGCCCCCCTTTGCCTCCCAAAGTGCTGCGATTACAGGCATGAGCCACCGCGCGCCCAGCCCATTTATTTCATTTTTATCTCATTCATTTAAATTGCTACTTTGTGTATCTTTATAATATAAATAATATACTAATATAATAGCACTGTGTATCATTTATTAATGAATTCATATAGATTGAGAGAGCATATTGACACTTTCCTTTCACTAATGAGGTAGGTAATTTATGCTTTCCAATAATTGAATGCTAAGCATGTGGGAGTTATTTATATCCTACTGCTCAAGGTCATCACCAAGGTCTGATTGCAAAAATTCAAAAAATTACAACCTCAAGCATGAATGGGTTAAAACAGTTGGGATACTGTTGCTTTAAATAACTAAAAAAAAATAGCTGGTTGAATGGAATTATTAAATTTAGGACCTCGACATTTGGGGAACACCCACCACAATAATATTTTAATTGCAAAATCATTTATCTAAAACTAGTCGTTCTGGTAGTGGGCTCATCACAGGATGAACCACCCACAGAGGCCACTTCCAGGCTGTGACAATAATATTGGTGTACAGAAGGAGACTCATTTGCCTATTTTTCATAGCCAGGAGAAATTAACCAAAGTCAGTTTCAAATTATTAATGTTTAATATGTAAAAAGGGGGCCCAGAACACAGCCCTGGTTTATGCAACCGGACAATGTTAGCTGCATCATCAAAAGATGTGCCAGCCAATTCCAACTCTCACCGTGGTGTAAAAAGCTGATTTCTCTAAATACCAAAAACTATGAATCCATAAGGAGGTCATTCATGCTGACCCAAAGATGGCTACTGTCATATAGTCAAACGTCATGGAAAGGTCAGTCAAAGGTCAAGCTAGTTGGAGGGCACACAGGGGTCATGGAGAAGCCAGTACTGAAGTTCACTTGCTCCTCGTATAAAATGCCAGCCTTGGAAATGCAGACCTGCAGGCTTGAGAGAAGAAAGGCGAAACGTTGAAATGCAATGCCTATAGCCCGTGACATGGTTGTCGTATTTTAAAATGAAGTCCAATGTTCTTTGAGTCTAACCAGATGGGACTATGTCTATGAAGTACACTGAAGTTATGAGGTTGTTGATTGGTGCTTACCAGTATGAAAAAATGTCAGACTAGGCCCAGTGGCTAAAGATACTCATCGGCAATTTCATTTCCTTTAAGCAATGAGGAAATGTTCTCAGCTGAAAACTGCAGGGGAGGCTATTAAGCTTGAAACACTTTTCACAGGACTTTAAAAGATGGGCCTCTTAGCGAAGCTAAGAGAAACTAAAGGAAAGTCAGTGAAAGATAATCTGTAGCATTTAAGACTTGGAAAGTGAAAGTGAGAAATGATGAAATGAAGGTGCTGTCAATGGCAAAGGCACACACAGATGATGGCCCACACCTAACAGAGAAAAAGTCAGAAAGTAGGAAGTAACAAATAAAGGGGCTTTTGGTATTTCCTTACTCTTCAGACCAAAATAATCGTAAATACAGAATCATAAATGAGAAGTGTCTTTTAAGAATAACTCTTTTTTGGGGGTGGAGGGAAGATAGGGTCTCTCTCTGTCACCCAGGCTAGTGTGCAGTGGCATGATCATGGCTCACTGCAGCCTCCATCTCTCAGGCTCAATTGATCCTCCTACCTCAGCCTCCTGAGTAGCTGGGACTACAGTTGCACGCCACATGCCCAGTTACTTTTTGTATTTTTTGTAGAGACAGGTGTTTGCCATGTTGCCCAGGCTGGCCTTGAACCCCTGGGCTCAAGTGACCTCGGCCTCCCAAAGTGCTGGGATCACAGGGGTGAGCCACCACACCCAGTCAAAAACAACTCTTTAGAATTACGTCTCTTTGCTCTAATTCTGTGTGTGTTGGGCACTCCCCTGAGGAGCCTGTGGGCTCCTAAGCAGACACGTACACCAAGAGGGGAATTCCATTCTCCAGCAGCTGGTGCTGAATATGGGCCACGTATGGCTCCTTATGACAAAAAAAACCAAAACACTAGAATAGACCAGCCACCTGTATGTTTAATTATTGTGACTGATTCTCCCAAGTCTGATTTTCTCCATAAGTACAAATACAATGAGCTTCTTACCCAGCAAACTGAGGCTCCAAGTCATCAAAAGATCATATCCCTCAAAAAATCTGTCTGCTCCACCCATTTCCTCATTAATTTGTTCATTCAGCCACTCAGCACACATTTGCTGAGTGCCCACTATGTGTCAGGCACTGTTCTAGGTGCTAGAGAGAACAAAATAGATAAAAGTCCAGAGATAGACAAAAACACCATTAGTAAGTGAATTGTAGAGTTAAACAACCATAAGTATTAGAAATACCAGGGAGATGCAGAACATAAAAGAGGAAAAGAGAATGCCAGTTGGGGAGGGGAAGTCATTTCATTTTTTAATTTTTTGAGACAGAGTCTCACTCACTCTGTCACCCAGGCTGGAGTACAGTGGTACCATCTTGGCTCATTGCAACCTCCGCCTCCTGGGTTCAAGTGATTCTCCCACCCCGGTCTCTCAAGTAGCTGGGACTACAAGGGTGTGCCATCACACCCAGCTAATTTTTGTACTTTTAGGAAAGAGAAGGCTTCACCATTTTGACCAGGCTGTTCTTGAACTCCTGACCTCAAGTGATCTGCCCATCTGGCCTCCCAAAATGCAGGTATAAGCCACCATGCCCGACTGGGAAGTCATTTTAAATAAAGTGGCCAGGAAAGACCTCACTGAGAAAGATACAAATTTTAGAAAGAAGTGAAAATTTGGGGGAGTATTTCAGAAAAAAAGAGCAGCAAGTGCAAAGGCCCTGAGGTAGGAACATGCCTGACATGTTTGAGGAGGAACTCAAAAGAGGTGAGCAAAGCAGAGATTTCTACATAAGGCATTGAAAGTAATGAGGCCATGAGGGAGTGGGGTGGGAGGAAGGCAGATCATGTAGGGCCTTAGGGGCCTTCGCTATCACCTTGACTTTTACTCAGGATGAGATGCAAAGCCTTTAGAGGGATTAAAACAGAGGAGTGAAGGGATCCAATTCAACATTTCACATTTAACCATGGGGAGTCTGGGGCCGTAGCACCATGTAGAAGGAGATTACACAAATCTGGTATGTATGGGAAAAACTTGATGGTGACTTAGACCAGAATGAGCATAGTGGATATGATGAGATGTGGTCAGACTCTGGATATATTTTTAAAGTACAATCAGTCAGGTTTGCTGACACAAGAAGAGATAAGCACAACCCCAAAGAGTTCAGCCTAAGCAACTGAAAGGAAGGAGGTGCCCTGAGCTAATAGGGAGAGCCAGGCTGGGAGTTGGGTAAGATCAGGAGTTTGGTTCTGGATACATCAAGTTTGAGATGTCTGTTGGACATCCAAGTGGAGCTGCCAGGTGGGCGGGTGCTATATGAGTCTGCAGTTCAGGAGAGAAGTCCAGGCCAGAGATATAAATTGAAGAGTGTCCACACTTAGATATTAAAGCCACGAGATGGATGAGCTCACTAGTCAGTGTAGATGGAAAAGGAAAGAGGTCCGAAGACTGAGCCCCAGGGCCCCCCATCACTTGAGGTGTCAAACTAAGGAGAAGACAATGATTTGCTTTCCAGGAAGCTGATTTGCTTTCCAGGAAACCAGGGCGAGTATTAAATGACCAGCGAGTGGGCAAGGCTAGGAGCAAAACTGCACATTTAATTTTGGTCCCCCAGCTTCAGGAAAGAAGGTGTAGGGGAGGGGTGAGGTCCTCGGTCTCCGGCAGGGGAGGCCGGGGGAGTCACCCGGTGGAGCTCTGGGGCGGAGCTCCTACAGTCCCGACAGGAGTGAGGGCTGAGGAAGTGCACGCAGCGTGCCCGCTGGGAGCGGCTTTTATGTCCTGGGCCTGGGAGTGGGAGGGCAGTGGGCGGGACGTAGGCGGGTCGGGGGCCGGGCAGTGGGCGTGGCTAGGCGGGTTCCGGTTTTTCTCTGTGGGAGGTCGGGTTACGCCTGCGCAGTCACCTGTGTCTTTCCCGGGTGCTGGAAAGCTGACGGTGAAGAACCCGGAACTGCGCCATCTTGCCTCCGTTCATCCAAACAGACAACAAAGGAGACTGGCTGATGAAGTGAGAGCAAAATCAGGGGCTTCCCAGAGGAGAGGAAGCTGTGGCAAAGCCAGAGGGGGCTTCTCAGTGGCCACTGCATTTGGCAATGTGGAGGTCACAGGGCTCTCGTCAAGAGCAACTTAGCAAAGCCTGAGCAGAGTGAGCCCGAGAGAGCAGTGGAGACGAGGAGTCGGAGATCTGGAATACGGAGAACGCCCTCTCTGAGTTTTGCTGTAAAAGGGAGAAGCGAGTGGGGAGGAAGGTCAGGAGAAGCTGGCAGAAAGGGGTTGGGAGTATTGTTAATTTAAGTTGGTTTTGTTTTTTAAGGTGGGAGAAACAACCACCCATGTGTGTGCCAACAGAAACGACCCAGTAGAGAGTAACATTGATGATTCAGGATTCAGAGAATTGCTGCAATGATGTCCTAAACAAGATGAAATGAAGTGGGATTCTAATAATATTAACAACAATGAAAATAATAATGCTACTATTTAGCGAATGCTTACTATGCACCAAGCACTGTTCTAACCACTTTACCAACATTATATCATTTAATCAGTGCCCTATGAAATAGGAATAATGATTTCCCCTGCTTTAGAGATGAAGAAACAAAGCCTCAAGTGCCTGCTCAAGATCACGCACTATGAGGTAGAACCCAGCTTTCAGGATTCAGAGTCCAAGCCCCAACTCTGGGGGCCACACTGCCTCCTTTTGTTTTAAGACCACATAAAGGAACTGCTTCGTTTGCAGGGAGGTGGGTTCCAGCAGGAACCTAGCAAGCTGCCCTCCTCTGATTTCCCAGGAGGAGTGGAGGTGGTGTCACGGGAGAGACTTGAGGTAAGGGGTCAGGGGGCAGGTAGGTTTGACACAAGGAAAGATGGGAAGGTGGTGGGGTGTTTGATGAATGGCAAGAAGACCCAAAGAAGATCCAAAGAGAGGAGGGTCCCACTGAGGAGCAACTGGAGCTGAATCGGAAGGGGAGGCTAGCTGGGCCAGGACACAGGTGGCAGCCGTGAATGCCAGGGACTACAGGCGCCCACCACCATGCCCAGCTAATTTTTTTGTATTTTTAGTAGAGACGGGGTTTTGCTGTGTTAGCCAGGATGGTCTCGATCTCTTGACCTCATGATCCGCCCGTCTCGATCTCTTGACCTCATGATCCGCCCGTCTCGGCCTCCCAAAGTGCTAGGATTACAGGCGTGAGTCACTGTGCCTGGCCGAGAGAAGAGTTTTAAATGTGAACAGAAAAATCGGGATGGGTATGTACTGGGCTATTGTGATGATGAGCTCTGAGGAGTGGGACTGGAAGAGGCCATGAAGTGGTGGACTTTCATTTTTATACACTTTTATACACATGCATAGTGTTTGGAATTTTTACAAGTTTGTAGCATCATAAAAAAAAATCATCAGTCCTTCATCAGTGGGTAATTGAATAGCTCTCTATTAACCAATGTATAAATATCCTGTTTCCTATTTCCCATAGCTGTTTCCTGTTTCCTACAAACGCTTGCTGCATTTGGAGCAGGAATGACAGCCCAGTCAGAGTGAAGAGACCATGTCTGTTTCCACCTCCACCTAACTACCTGTGTGGACTTCAGCAAGTCACTTCATCTATGAACCTCTGTCAAAAGGATAGAACTGAATTTCCTCTGAAGTTCGTCCGAAACTCAAAATTCTTAAAGAGGAAATAAACTTTATGTAAAAATCCACTGAAAAACTTTTATGTAAATGTCTACTGAAAACCTTGATTCAGCTGCAGCTACCTAAATATTGTTTCATTAATGAATCACACATTTCAAAATGGAAAGAAAAAAATGTACTGAGAGTATTTTTTAAATCTATTGGATGTTTAAATCCAGTGCTGATTTTCCAGTAAACATCCACACTCATTCACCCACAAGACTGAACTTTTCTCAGGTATCTGATACTATGTATGGTTTGCCCAAAGTTACCAATAGCTGCAAAGTGTTCTTTCCCATAACTTTCCACTCTGTGTGTATTTATCACTTTCTGTCCTCTTCTGAAAATAAAATGTGGAGTTGCAAAAAGTTTCTTATGGGGGATATTTAACCAGCCATTAAGCCAAATAAACTTTATGACAAAATAAATGTTAGAAAGTAGGACCAAATGATTTTTTTAGAACCTAACTGAACATTTAAATATTAGAGTGGATGATGTATCAACACTGTGGGATCTCATATAAACCCTAGAAATCTGGAAATTGATTATATTTCAGTAATATTTTAATAATAAATAAATTTGACTTTGGACTGGCTTAACAAATTGTGTCTGTCAGTCAGAGGAGGCATGACTAATGAATAAGGCTGCTTAAATGCTCGTTTTAAAATGACCACTATGTGAAGAAATGTGGATCACAGATACATTAAATGGTCAACAGCAAAATTAACATGGGGTTTCCATGAACCTCCATAAAGACGGGCATGTATACTTCATCGAAGAAGGTCTGTAGACATTGGGATGATTGGACTGGAATTGGAACTGCATAGCCAGGACCACCCTCATTTGAGGAAAACCCTATTTTGATGGCCCACTGGAAAACTAGAGTGGACAGCTCTGCTTCATGATCCCTGCCAGTTCTGGACTTTGCAGTGAGAGAAGACAGAATTTAAATCCATCTCTTCCTCTTCCTAGGACAAGCCACATCACCTCAGTATTTCATCTGTAACATGGTAATGTGAAATGATAAATTGATAATACATAACACCATAGGAATATGACCACACACAGTGAAAAAAATCCAGGTAAAATAACGTATTACTGATGCCTTGGACAGAGCAAGCATTCAATAAATATCAGTCGCCTTCCTTCCAAGCAAAGACTATTTCCAAAGCCACTGGATACCAGGGTGAAGGAAGCATCTGACACTTCTAATCTGATGATACTGCTGAAGCAAATTTGACTATAATGTGTTCCTAAGTAGGTTGCTTAAGCTCTCTAAATCTACTTTCTTGTTGGTAAAATTGGAATAATGTCTCCTTGACAGTCTACTTCATGGGATCTCATATAGACTGAGGTTTTCTGCTTTCTATTTTATTAGTAATTAAGTATTTATACAAGCATAAGCAGTAACATCATCATTACTGTGCCCTTCCGATGAAATGGCAGCTACTGCTTAAAACTCTTAAGAATCTTATAGAATGCGTAACTCTTCTAGATTTTGCTGTTGGAAAACTGGGTCCAGAGAGGTGAACTGATCTATTCATGACCGCACAGCTTTTGAGGGGCAGAACTAATGTTAGAACTTAGCCTCCTGAATCTCAGAACAGTGCAGGCACCACTGGATGGTAAGTCACCCCATAATAAGCCCTTACCCTCCAAACTCCATCTCGTAGTAATAGTAATAATCCAACCTGCAACATACAGCTACATATAGATGCTGAGATGGCTGGAAAATGTAGTATTTTCCCTTTGGCCACGTGTGTCCCATACTATCCCCATAGTAGGCTTAGCATAATGTCTAATATATGGAGGCATTTAAAACTACTTATTGAATGAATGAGAAAGTGATTGAATGAGTGACATGAATCACCAGATAAAGGACAAAGAAGCCCACTAAATGTATTGTCACATACCTATTAGTTCACATGAGCATATATATAAACACTTTAGTTACCAATAATCAGAAATATATAAATAAACTTTATTATTAGAAACTCATTCTAATTTCACTAGAAAAAGAAAGGAAGAGAAGAAATGACAGTTTCAAAGTGACTTACCATATTTGTAAGGAAGGAAAAGAGATTTTTGTGTCTCATTTTCTATGAGGATTGCTCATACATCACACAACTAGTTAAGAAAAGGTGTTAGTTTATTTACTTGTTTTTGCCAAAGCAGAGAGAATTTAGAAGAGAAGTCTGCTGTCTGCTGGGAATATTCATTCCCAGGGACAGAAGGGAGAGGAAAGCTCAGGTACTTTTTAACACATTTGACATTCCAGTAAAGTTTACAATGAAAAAGGAAGCAATTCATCCATAAAATGTATTTCACAAAGAGAAAAGTACTTACACTTTTTTCAGAGGGGGAAAAAACAGTTGTCAGGTTCGGCATTAAATGAAATACACATGAGCAGAGAGGAAAAGGAAGGGAGAATTGGGAGCAGTGTGCAAAAGAGTGCGCTAAGGCCACAGGGGCCCTGATGCCTCTGAGCCTCAGGAAGGAATCTGCTGGATTCCCAGCTGCAGCCAATCCAAGGCAGGGAACTGAGTCAATGGGATTGAACACCGCGCTCGCTCCCCCACCCTTGCCCCCGCAGCATTTCAACATTGAACTTCTGCAGATAATGGCTAATGACAGAACTTTAGGCTGGTGGGCAGGGAAGATATTCAGGGACAGGAGGGTCTCCTGGTGCCCCTTGGAGCAGCCTAATAGCCTCTAGTCATCGGGCACACAGCCTGTATTCAAATGAGCACCACAGGGAGAAACAAATGTAGACAGAATTCAAATTAGGAACATGGCCAAATAGCTTTTAGATGCAACAGACTCTTTGAGAAACTTCCAGAGAGAAATAGCCTGTGCTGTTAGCTCCTTCTGGGAGGAGCCACTCTTCCCAGCGCCACAGGGGCCACAGGCTCATGCTTGGAAACCCCACAGCCAAAACTAAACCTTCTTGCTGACATTCCATCTCAATATGACTATTTTATTTCATGTCCAGCCCAAGACTGACAACATGACACACTTGATTTTGTTCCAGAAAGCAAACAAATGTAAAGCTTTGTACATGGGGAAAAAGGCCAAATGTGGCTATTATTCCTTATTAAAATTTCAAGTGTCAAGCTCTAAACCCCCAGGAAGATGGTGAGCAGGAATAGCTGAGAGACATTTACTGCCCAAGTGAGGAAGTGAAAAATAGACAGGGAAGGACAATACAATTGTGCTGTCCCCACCAGTGCTATTTCCAGGGTCTTGCTGAGCAGAGCCTGGGCTGTAGAGTGAGTTCCGATCCTATGCTTCGAGCCATATCTGTCATCCTGTAGCCTCAGCTGCTGCCTTCAAGAAACACATCTCAGCCTCAAACTGGGAGGCAGGAGGCGGGTGTCCGCTCAGCACAGCTGTGCCTCAGATTCAAGACCTTATGTGACATTCCAGACTCATCACCACCAAGAAAAACAAAGATGCATGATTTCATTTAATCCTCACTACTGTCCAATGGAAAGGCATTAATTTAATCCCCATTTTATGTGTGAGGAAATTAAGGTTTAGAGAGATTAAGTAACTTGAAAAGGATTAAAATTATTAAATGAGGACCTGTATGCAATTGGGATGCCTCCTGTCTTGGGGGAGAGAGAGAGAGAGAAGAAATGGCAAAAATGCCTCCCTTTTATTTTTATTTTTATTTTATTTTATTTATTTATTTATTTGAGATGGAGTTTCACTCTTGTTGCTCAGGCTGGAGTGCAATGGCACGATCTCGGCTCACTGCAACCTCCGCTTCCCAGGTTCAAGCGATTCTCCTGCCTCAGCCTCCCAAGTAGCTGGAATTACAGACACCCGCCACCATGGCCGGCTTATTTTTATTTATTTATTTATTTATTTACTGTATTTTTAGTAGAGTAGGAGTTTCACTGTGTTGGCCAGGCTGGTCTCGAACTCCTGACCTCAGGCGATCCACCCTCTTCGGCCTCCCAAAATGCTGGGATTACAGGCATGAACCAATGTGCCTGGCTGCCTCCCTTTTAAAACAGCTTACATATCCTACATTTTGTATTTGCTCATCAGTCGCATGAGAAGGTAGACATGTGGAGAGTATATGAGATGAGAGCCGTGGAGACACAGTGGTACTAGGTCACATGTAGGTGTCACCATTACCTGGCATAGAATCCCTGTGAGAAACTGGTGTCTTCCCCCATTTACCCAGGAAGAGACTGAGGCTTCACCAAGTCAAGATGGGCCAAAGCCATCGAGTTAAGAAGTGGAGATGCTGGAAGAGAAAGCTCATTTCCCACCCAGTCTAGACCCCTTCCAGCCAACTTCAGCTGCCTCCCAAATTCTTTCTTCACTCCTGTGGTGTGCTCCAAACTGGACTGTGCATTTATTATTTTATATAATGCACACAACAGCTTGGATGGCATCACATTATTGTGCATTAAAAATTACCAGAGTTCCGTCAAAGCTGGGAGTCGAGCTGCTGTTCTTGTGCCCTGCTGCCATCGCCACTTGACAATGCAGATCTTTGTGAACGCCTTGACAGGTAAGACCATTACCCTCGAGGTCGAACCCGGTGACACCACTGAGAATGTCAAGGCAAAGATTCAAGATGAGGAAGTCCTTCTCCCTCACCAGCAGATCTTCGCCAGAAACAACTGGAAGATGAGCACACCATCTGACTACGACATCCCCAAAATGTCTAATGTCCACTCGGCACTTGTTTCTGTACTTGAGAGGTGGCATCTAAGTTTTCCCTTTCTTTTGAGCTTTCAACAAATCTCACTGCACTTTTCTTTTAATAAAGTTGTTGTAGCTCTACCCTCCCCCAACAAAAATTGCAAGTGTTAGACCTTTGAGACTTTCAAATAAAATGCATGCAGCTTTACATTTCAATCCTTGTGTTGGTACCAAGATTTGGCCACTCTGAAAATAGACAGGGAACACATTATCCGTTTTTACAGTATTTCAGTTCTGGGTCTTGAAAGACCTAAGTCTGAAGGTAGAAAAAGTCATATAAAATGGAGGATAATATTAAAGTTTGTTTTTTTTTTTTAATAGCAAAGCTTATTTCTCATTTGATCCACCAGCCCAGGTAACAAGCAATGCGTTGGGTCACCTTTCAACACGACTGCAACATAATGAAGCTTCTGCAGACAGTCTCTCGGGACCTTAACTTCACTCATTTGAAGCTGGCACTGAGGTTATTTTAAATTATGTTTTAATTTCTTTATCCCACCATGACAGAATTATGTGTCTGGGAGACTCGTTGTGACATTATGTCCACAGAATTCACTGTGAATCAGGAATGAGTGTGCCCCCAAGCTGCTCCATTTACTTGATATTATAAAGTGAAAATCCCATGGCTAATAATGCATGTCTGAATTGTACTCAGTGTAGTGTAAGTCTGAAGCTGAAAACCTTCTGAGCCAAAGAAAAAAAATTTAAGATGTCACTTTTGAGGGGTACAGTAGGTAGAAGAATTTTAAGGGCAGAGTTCTGAACTTTGTCTCTGCTCCCTGCAATGGCATTCTACACGATATACCCTTGAAGCGGGGTTGTGCTGGGGTGGGGGTGGGTGGTGCATGGGAGACTCTTGGCCGGATGGCAGGGTACTAGGTCTAGGGGGAGGATTACAGGGAAGGAGGTTACTTTCTAAAAGTTCACTAAGCTGTTCATTTGTTTAATGCAGTTTTCTGTGTTTGTGTTATTTTAAACAACTTTTAAAGGTATTTTGTTTTATTAAAGGGGCCTACTATGGGCAAGGCAGGATGCCAAGCTCCATGGGTTTAAAATCCCCTGCATCTCTTTTGCTCACTGCTGAATCTTAAGCACCCAGAAAAGTGCTTGGCACATAGTAGACACCCAGTAAATATTTGTTGAACATTATCTGAAGATCACACAGAAGAAAAAAATTCATCATTATACGTTGTCAAAACCCACAGGATATACATCAAGAGTGAACCCGAATGTAAACTATGTACTTTGGGTGATAATGATGTCTCAGTTCATGTTACTTTATGGATTGTAACAAATGTACCACTCTGGTGCAGGATGTTGATCATGGAGAAGGCTGTACATGTGTGTTATTGGGTATATGGGAAATCTCTGTAATATCCTCTCAATTTTGTTGTGAACCTAAAACTGCTCTAAAAAATAAAGTCTATTTTTTTTAAATTTTAAGACATTAATTTATTCATTTCCTGCTAGAGATACTTGATAAAATGAAGATACCTGGTAGGATTCAGTCTCATTCACTAAGTCAAGAGGCCTAGGAGTCAGAATTATGTTTAACTTGGTATTATGAATATTTTCAAACACATAGAAAGATGGAGAATCGTTGGCCAGGCTTAGTGGCTCATACCTGTAATCACTTTGGGAGTCTGAGGCAGGTGGATCACCTGAGTTCAGGAGTTCAAGCCCAGCCTGACCAACATAGTGAAACCCCATCTGTACTGAAAATAGAAAAATTAGCTGGGCGTGGTGGTGCATGCCTGTAATCCCAGCTACTCAGGAGGCTGAGGCAGGAGAATTGCTTGATCCCAGGAGGTAGAGGTTGCTGTGAGCTAAGATTGTGCCACTGCACTCCAGCCTGGGCAACAAGAGTGAAACTCTGTCTCAAGAAAAAAGAAAAGAAAAGAAAAGAAAAAAGAAAGAAAGATGGAGAATTGTCTAATGACCACTCATATATCCACTACCTAGATTGTCAGTTGTTAACATTTTTACCATGTTTGCCTCAACTTTTTTGCTAAAGTATTTTGTACAAATTATATAGACATCATGAAAATAAGAACATTTTCCCTACTAAAATCAATACCAAAATTAACAGTTCTTTATTATCCTCATCTAACACCTGACTCATATTTAAACCTTGCCAATAGCTTTACAGAAAAGTGTTATTCCCAGTTTGTTCTTACCAAGATCCAATCAAAGTCCATGTATTACATTTGGTTGTATAACCTTTATGAGTGCTCTCCCAACTCCCTGCACCCTTTATTTGACATGACATCAACTTGGTGAAGAGACCAGGCCAGATGTCCCTCAGAATAGCTGATATAGTTTGGATATTTGTCCCTACCCAAATCTCATGTCAAATCATAATCCCCAGTGTTGGAGGTGGGGCCTGGTGGGAGGTGATTGGATCATGGAGGCAGATCCTTCATGAACAGTTGAGCACCATCCTGATGCTAAACTTGGTGCTGTTCTCCTGATAGAGTCCTCACATGATCTGGTTATTTAAAAGTTTATGGCACCTCCCCCTTCTCACTCTCTTTCTCCTGCTCCAACCATGTGAAGGGCTGGCTCTCCCTTTGCCTTCCACCATGATTCTAAGTTCCCTGTGGCCTCCCCAAAAGCTGACGCTGCCATGCTTCCTGTACAGCCTGCAGAACTGTGAGCCAATTAAACCTCTTTCTGTATAAATTACCCAGTCTCATGTATTTCCTTATAGCAATGTGAGAACAGACTAACACAAAGGCTACTTTCAGATTTTGTCCAACTGCTGAATTTGTAGTGTAATTTAATTTATTCCACTAACCCATGCATTTCCTACATTTAAATCTAGAGATTGTAAGTTTACATTTTAGATAAGACATCATTACTGATGCTGTGTAATATTGCAACACATTGTGAGGTGTGTCATATCGAATTGACCCATTTTCAGTAAGCCAGAGACAGCTTCAGCCCTCCATTGTAAAGTTTCATTTTGTTCAACCATCAAATAATCTATGAAGTAATACTTCAGCAGCACTAGCGTATCCAAGTCTCCACTCATCTGTCACCTAATGGTTTCATCATCCATTGAATGATTCTTGTCTCAATCAACTACTTCCTTAAGGGTTGCAAAATGGTGATTTTCTATTTCTTCCATTCCTTCTATACTTATTAGCTGGCAGTCTTTAAGAGAGAAAGAGCAAAAGAGGAGAGAGATTTGTCTCATTAACTGCTCCTACTGAAAAGTCAAGGTAAATAAATAATCATTAAATTTGAATTATCATTTTTCAGAGTAAGGAGTAGGTGACAAATGATATTTTGTTTTCCTTTGTTCTCTGGTTTTCTCTTTTCTGAATATCATTTTACAGACTTACAGATTTTTATACATTCAGTGTGTTTCATTCCATTGCAGTCACCTTTTTGAAGTTCAAATAGTTCCATCTTTAGCCATTAAGAACACATAATAAACTGGCTCTCTTTCTGGCACGAAGTAAGATGTCCTGGGCTCACCTTATACAATCCCTCACCCACACCCAAAATCAGCCATTTCTCCAAAGACCCTGGTTTCTTTTAATGGGGAATGGTATTTAGTCATCAAAATCTAAGTGCTAGGAGTACTTACCTCTGCTGGGTTGTCAATGTTTCTAGGCCTTCCCTTTCAATGAATAGAGGTGAGGGGGGATATCTATGTATACATGTGTATGTATATATGTATATATATGTGTGTGTGTGTATATATACATATATATATTATATATATTGTTTTTTTAGATGGAGTCTCGCTCTGTCACCCAGGCTGGAGTGCGGTGGTGCAATCTTGGCTCACGGCAACCTCCGCCTCCTGGTTCATGCCATTCTCCTGCCTCAGCCTCCCAAGTAGCTGGGACTACAGGCACCCACCACCACGCCCAGCTAATTTTTTATATTTTTAGCAGAGATGGGGTTTCACCGTGTTAGCCAGGATAGTCTCAATCTCCCGACCTCGTGATCCACCTACCTCAGCCTCCCAAAGTGCTGGAATTACAGGCATGAACCACTACACCCAGCCATATGTATATATTTTTAAATTATATATTCATATTGAAATTTCCAATACAAATTTAATAACATGGGTGTTTTAACATTTTTTGTTTTTATACTTATATTGCTTTTCTCTTATCCTAAAAATCTTAGTGGTTAACAATATGAATATAGTATATTTTCTTATCTTGCAATATACATCAAATAGTTTCAAAATAAAAAATTCCAGTATAACTTGCTTTAAGCTCCTGAATTGAAGATCTCTCTTGTCCCAAGAATATATCCAACTAAGCATGTACAGTTATTGTCTTCTAAAGCATTTGAAATAATTATTTTCTTGCTATGTTTGTTGTCAATTTGATCTATTATTAGATTTATTTATTTTCCATTTTAGAGGCTTCTTTCTGAATATTAAAAGATTTACTTAGTCAAAACAATCAAAATCATCAAGTCTTGTTTCCATCTCCTCCATCTTATAATATCATTAAAAAGTTAACATTTTTACACTTTTTCATATTCCTCCTCTTCCTCTCCTCTCCCTTCCCTTCCTGAACAATTCAGTCTTAATGCCCATAGGCAAGACGGAGTAAAGCAGGTGGCTATGACAGGGAGTAGAGGAAAGTGTGGTTCTCCACAGCAGGGGCCAGAGCCCAAGCTGGGTAAGGGAGATGTCCAGAAATGGGGGTGGCTCAGCACAGGTTGTCAGAGCTGGGGTGGGATGGAGAGAGCTTCCACACAGTGTTTCCAACTGGTGCAAGTATCAGAACACAAGAGGAGTAAGGAGAGTATCTGCGTGGGGAAGAGGGCAGAAACAGTGATGGAAGATTGACTACATACAGGTGGGTTGAGCAAATAAGTAAATACAGTAAGGAAAATGGGAGCCAGGTTTCTTAGTATCCAAGAATGGAGTTACTAATATGGAAAGGGAGAAAACTAGAATGAATCCTGTGATATTAGACATAAAGCACAGGCATCAAGCTAAACTCTGTTTTCAAAATATATGCATATATATAGAAATAAATGTAGGTGTAAATTTACATACACACAAACACATACAGATATTCATCTGTCCACTGAGAGCATGAGTGCAGTGACACTCCAATAGTAATGAACACACCTATCACTTAAATCTTAGTTTCTAAACACCATTTTCCACTAAAAGGAACCAGGTTTCCTTGTAGAAATTACTGATTCCAGGGCTAAGGCAGGGAAAGTACAACATTAGTTTAGACCATCTTGTACTAAAAAAACAAGGAAGTACTCCAAGAATAATGGAATCATCTCAAAAGGACACAAAAGCCAGCTTGAAAGGGCTCTCATAGTCAAATCTAAGACAAATTGTGCCTCAAAATAAATAATGATAGTATATTTGGCCATTCTTGCATTGCTAAAAATAACTGAGACTGGGTAATTTATAAAGAAAAGAGGTTCAGTTGGCTCGCAGTTCTGCAGGCTTTACAGGATGCATGGTGCTGGCATCTGCTTAGCCTTTGGTGAACTCTCAGGGAGCTTTCAATCCTGGTGGAAGGTGAAGGGTGAACAGGCACATCCCATGGTGATGAAAGCAAGTGAAAGATGGGCAAGGGAAATGCCACACACTTTTAAATGACCAGATCCCATGTGAACTCAAAGCGAGAGCTCAGTTACCACCAAGGGAATGGTTCAAGCCATTCTTGAGGAATCCGCTCCCATGGCCCAAATACCTCCCACCAGGCCCCACCTCCAACACTGAGGATTACAGTTCAACATGAGATTTGGGTGGGGACAAGTATCCAACTAGATCAGATAGTAACATTATAACCCATGAATACAATAGGAAATCATATTAATTAATCAAAAGTTTGCTGAGAAACAAGATACTGTATTTACATAGCTTAAAAGCACCTTCCTACAAAAGCATATTAATTACAAAGGGGAAAAAGATTAACTTCAGTGGAGGAGGACTCCTCCAAGTGATCAAGCTCAACATGATCAGTAATGGAACAACCCAAAATTATGCACCATCTGATAAGATGCAATAAGAACACACATCATTTCTGTGACATTCCTGCCAAAAATGCACAGTCCAAATGTAATCATGAGGAAATACGAAATTCTTCAACATAACTGGCCTATAATCTTCAAAGTCATCAAAGCGTCATGAAAGCGAAGACTGAAGAACTGATCTAGATGTCAGGAGACTAAAGACACTGGACATTAAATGCAATGTGTGATGCTCAACGTGATCCTTTTGCACTGAAGGACAATACAGGCACAAGTGCTGAAACCGGATGGGGGTCTAAGGATTCGATGGTAGTCATGTTTTGATGTTAATGCCTGTTGTGATGAGCATACTGTGTCCCCAAAAAAGGCACACTAAACATTTTGGTGTTGGAAGGATCATCATTTCAGCAATTTACTCAAAATGATTGTGAAAAAGAGGTATTTGTACTTGCAACTTTTCTTTAAGTTTGAAATTATTTTAAAACAAAAGGTATTGTTTAAGTTTTAGATAGCTTTTTTAGTAGCTATTTTTATTAGTTTCTGATTTAACCTTTCAGAGATTGGCAGAGCAAATTTAGGAAAAAATATACATAAATTCTTATTTCCTCCCTTCTTATGCAAAACTAAGATGTTCTCCAACCTCCTTTTTATTTTTTTCACATGTAACAATATATTCTGGATAACATTTCACATGAGTACATGTGGAGATAGATCTTCCTCATTCTCTTTTATGGCTGCATAGTGCTCCATGCCCTCAAATGATGCTCATTTGACATATTTCCGATTTTTTCCTATTTAAAAATAAAAGCCACACTGAATGACCTTTGTGCATGTGTCATTTTGTACTGATACAGGTATATGTTTAGAATACATTTCTAGGAGTAGAATTGCTGGGTCAAAAAGTAAGTGATTCTTTAATTTATGATATTGCCACATTCTCCTGCAGAGTAGCAGTTTGCATTTCTACAGAGCCACAAATAGAATGGGTATTAGATTTTTGCCAGTCCAACAGGTAATTTACATTTATTTCATTGTGAGTGTGGTTGAGAGTCTTCTGATATGTTTGAAGGTCACAGAAATTTTGTCACTCCCCAGAAATGTTGTCTCCTCCCCACAGGTGTCTGATGGATACCAGGTTTGAAACCTGTTTCATTGTATTCTATGGTTTTGGTAGCGAAGAAGGAACACAGTTAATAAATATTGTTTGTGTTTATTGGTTTTCACTGGAGTTTAAACATATGTTGGAAGATAAGTCTAATATACTCAAATATTATCTCCTCTATGAAATCTTCCCTAACAATATCCATCTGGGCTTAGCACGGTTCCCCTAGCATTTTGTACATACCTCTATGAGCACATATCTTGCCATATTAAACTTACTTGTTTAGATAATTGTACTTACTGGGATTTTGTACCTAGGAAGATAAAACACTGTGCCTTATTCATTTTCCAATCCGTAGGATCAAGCCCAGTTTCTGGCACATACTCAATATGTGTGTGCCAATATAGATACCAATATAGATATTCAATAAGTGTGTGTTTGAATAAATGAATAAGCGATTGATCAATAACCCCAGTGTTACATTTATACTGAAATCTAGCACATCACTTCTCTGTAAAATCACACACAGCAGAAAGGAAATGATTTTTCTTTCTTGGATGCCATGAACTTTGAAGGACTGTTTATTTCCAGCTTCTGATCTCTGCCTAGCTTTAGTCAGCTTCTCTAAGAAAATGAGTCAGTCTCCAGAGTGCCTGATCCCTTTCTTTAGCCAGTGAGCATGTGTAGGAGTCCAGCTCCTTTCACAGAGACATTTTCTGGTGCTGCTCACAGGGAAGGCCCTACAATCTGAAGTCCTGCCTTAGCAGCAGCATCTATGACTAAAGTAAATAGAGTTGTCATGGGATGCCACTCTGCTGTTTTTCCTTCCTCCCTCCGTACTCTAAGGAATTGTACTCTGGCAACTCATTTGATCTTTGAAATTTTCATTATATTCATCTTAGAGCCTAGTCATTTGACTCCAGAAGGTTATAAGCATAATGTTCTGCCTTGACTACTGTGGTTCCATTTTTCTCCCTAAGGAGGGAGAGTCTTCAACACAAAACACTTGCTTACTAATGATGCACCTTAGGAAACCAAACTCTCCCAACAGTCTCCTTCTTAGTGGATGGTTTATGTTATTCTGAGAAATATTTTAAATCTTTCTTCGAAAACAGCCATGCTTCTATGACAAAGAGTTACTGTAAGATGGTAGGCCAAATATGCCAGAAGCCACAACTGTGAACAAAGCAATAATCAGAGTTAGCTAAGTATAGTTATATCATTTATAAGTTGGTTTAAAAACATACAGAGATTGCAGCTCTGGTCTTCAGGAAAGCTGTTCTGTGCAATAATATAATAATTGCACTTATTATATCAATATTCTCTTCTCCCTTTCCTAATCCCCCAAATATATCAGAACACTTCTGTTAGAATAGCACATCAGTTCTAAGCCATCCATTGCTTTTTTTTTTAATTTTAGTTCAAAATCAAAGACATTAGCTAGATTTCCAGCTTGTCATAAAGAATGTTGGGTCATCTCATTTGAGGGATAAAAGAAAGTGAAATGCAATGATGGGTAAAGAAAAAAAGAGAGAAGCAGTGTGGTTCTGGCCCCAGCCTGGCTCAGAGACTGGTGAGCCAACAGAGGGCTCCAACGTGGCTTCCTCCTACTGTCCTACAGGTCAGCAACGTTAGATATGCAACAGCCATTCTTTCCTCCAGCAGGCGGCACTGCTCTTGGAGAAGGGAAGAAACACAATGTCAGGGAGTCTAGGATCTTCTTGCCAACACCTTGTATCATACGAAGCCGGAATCTGACAGCAGGGTGCTGGAGGCACAGGTACACACCCCCCACACCTCCTTCCACACACACCCGGCACAGGGTCACCAACACCCTCGTACACTGCCAACACCGCTGTGCTCATAGCACATACCTCAGTCAT
Organism: Colobus angolensis palliatus; assembly: GCF_000951035.1. Lineage (NCBI taxonomy): Eukaryota > Metazoa > Chordata > Mammalia > Primates > Cercopithecidae > Colobus > Colobus angolensis. The sequence goes on along the minus strand of NW_012114611.1, from coordinate 3,595,492 downwards.
GCCTCTGCCACTGCCCCGCTTGCAGTCCTGTGACTCCCACCACCTCACCCTGCTCCAGAAATCTGGGAGCCTCTGCTTTTAGCTTCCCCCAGGTCTGGTCAGGAACAACCCTGGGTTTCTGAGATAGTTGTATTTCAGAGCCTCTACCAGAGAAGCTGGATTCTCCCACCCACTCCAGAAGACAGTGCCAAGACTCCGAGGTAACTAGAGCTGTGATGCAGAGCCTGCGCTGGTCAAGCAACTTAACTTTTGGCTACCACCACCAAGTACAGATGAAACAAGGACAGCAGAAAGTGCATGAGCTCTGGGAGATTGACAGCTTTTGTGCCACCAGTTACCAGGTATATGGTCCTGGGCGAGTAACTTGATCTCTTTGAACTCCAGGTTCCTCACCTTTACAATGGAGATAATAAGAGCTATTTTCGAGCAAATCAGTCTGTGTGCCTAGTATACGTGATACTACTATCAAACAGCATCCAACAAGAACAATAGCAACTGTGGTTTGAGCTCCTAACATGAAATAATCATTATGTAAAGTATTTTGCATCCATTATTTCATTTTATTCTCTAAATAAAGTTATAAGGTAAATAGCATTGAATTGAATTACTGTTTTACAGATGAGGAAATGAAGTTGGGAAATGTCATGCTTCTTCCCCCAAAGTCACATCATATAGCTAACACTCCGTATCATACAAAGCTGGAACCTGACAGCAGGGTGCTGGAGGTGCAGGTACACTAGTACCTACTAGCTAGTAAGTAGTGGAAGTGGACTTCCAGTGGTGTGTGCTGGTAAACCAGCTTACTGTGTGGAGGGAGGGGGAAAAAAAATGCCTGATTTGTAGTAACTGTCAATTTCCAAAGCATAAATACTCCCACTATGGTTGATTTCTAGTTACCAATGTTTTACAATTGGCTTGTAAAATTCCTGTATATTTGACAAGCAGCTCGAGAGCCTGTACAGGCTGGCTCCAGCACACTACTGCTTCAAATGCAAGTCTGATGCCAAAGCCCTTTCTGCTGAATATTACAGTCTACCGCCTTCCAGCAAACAAACACAGTGGCACATTATAGGTGTTTAGTGAGCATGTGCCAAGCTCTAAAGAGAGGGAGGTTTCTATTTTAAAGAGCACTTCCAAGCCATAGCCTCTCAGTGATATCTTTTCTCCTTCTGGATCACTACGGACCAGCCCACATGGTGCACAACTGATCACTACAAAGCTGTTCTGAAAACCTGCAGATGCAATATATGACTACAAAATCATATGATTTCATGTATTTTTATGGTTTTATCAAAATATGTTTAATCAGATATGGGTGAGACTGAAGGTATGATTCATCTGAGAGGAAATTTCTCTCCAGCTATGAACCTGTGAAACCAAACAAGTTATGTGCTTCTAAAATACAGTGGCCATGTATTCATTTTCAAGTTCATTTTCAAGCTGCTGGTAAAGACATACCCAAGACTGGGCAACTTACAAAAGAAAAAGGTTTAACTGGACTTACAATTCCACGTGGCTGGGGAAGCCTCACAATCATGGGGAAGGCAAGGAGGAGCATGTCACAGCTTACATGGATGGCAGCAGGCAATAAGAGAGGGCTTGTGCAGAGAAACTCCCATTTTTTAAAACTATCAGATTTCGTGAGACCCATTCACCGTCACAAGAACAGCACAGGAAAGACCTGCTCCCATGATTCAATCATCTCCCACCAGGCCCCTCCCACAGCGTGTGGGAATTATGGGAGCTACAAGACGAGATTTTGGTGGGGACACAGAGCCAAACCATATCATTCTGCCCTGGCCCCTCCCAAATCTCATATCGTCACATTTCAAAACTAATTATGCCTTCCCAACAGCTCCCCGAAGTCTTAACTCATTTCAGCATTAACTCCAAAGCCCACAGTCCAAAGTCTCATCCAAGACACAACAAGTCTCTTCCACCTATGAGCCTATAAAATCAAAAGTAAGTTAGTTACCTCCTAGACACAATGGGAGTACAGGCATTGAGTAAATACAGCCATTCCAAATCGGAAAAATTGGCCAAAACAAAGGGGCTATAGGCCCCATTCAAGTCCGAACTACAGCAGGGCAGTCAAATCTTAAAGCTCCGAAATACCTCCTTTGACTCCATGTCTCCCATCCAGGTCACACAGATGCAAGAGGTGGGTTCCCATGGTCTTGGGTGGCTCCACACTTATGGCTTTGCAGGGTACAGCCTCCCTTCTGGCTGCTTTCATGGGCTGCCATTGAATGTCTGAGGCTTTTCCAGGCAAACTGTGCAAGCTGTCAGTGGATCTACTATTCTGGAGTCTGAAGGATGGTGACCCTCTTCTCACAGCTCCACTAGGCAGTGCCCCAGCAGGGATTCCATGTGGGGGCTCCAACCCCACATTTCCCTTCTGTAGTGCCCTAGCAGAGGTTATCCATGAGTGCCCTACCCCTGCAGCAAACTTCTGCCTGGGCATCCAGGCATTTCCATACGTCTTCTGAAATCTAGGTAGAGGTTCCCAAACCCCAATTATTGACTTCTGTGCACTCGAAGGCTGAACACCATGTGGAAGCTGCCAAGGCTTGGGACTTGCACCCTCTGGAGCCGCTGCCCAAGCTCTATGTTGGACCCTTTCAGCCCAGGCTGGAATGGCTGGGATGTGGAGCACCAAGTCCCTAGGCTGCACACATTAGAAGGACCCCAGGCCCAGCCCATGAAACCATTTTCTCCTAAGCCTCAGGGCCTGTGATGGGAGGGGATGCCGTGAAGACCTCTGACATGCCCTGGAGACATTTTTCCCATTGTCTTGGGGATTAACATTCGGCTGCTGGTTACTTATGAACATTTCTGTAGCCACCTTGAATTTCTCCTCAGAAAATGGGTTTTTCTTTTCTATCACATTATCAAGCTGCAAATTTTCCAAACTTTTATGCTCTGCTTCCCTTATAAAACTGAATGTCTTTAACAGCACCCAAGTCACCTCTTGAATGCTTTGCTGCTTGGAAATTTCTTCCACCAGATATCCTAAATCATCTCTCTCAAGTTCAAAGTTCCATAGATCTCTATGGCAAAGGCAAAATGCTGCCAGTCTCTTTGCTAAAACATAACAAGAGTCACCTTTGCTCCAGTTCCCAACAAGTTCTTCATCTCCATGTGAGACCACCTCAGCCTGGATTTCACTGTTTATGTCATTATAAGCATTTTGGTCAAAGCCATTCAACAAGTCTCTAGGAGGTTCCAAACCATTTCATATTTCCCTGTCTTCCATATTTCCCAGCCCTCCAAACTGTTCCAACCTCTGCCTGTTACCCAGTTCCAAAGTCACTTCAACATTTTGGGGTATTTTTTCAGCAGTGCCCCACTCTACTGGTACCAATTTACCGTATTAGTCTGTTTTCAAGCTGCTGATGAAGACATACCCAAGACTGGGCAACTTACAAAAGAAAGACATTTAACTGGCTCACAGTTCCACGTGGCTGGGGAAGCCTCACAATCCTGGCAGAAGGCAAGGAGGACCATGTCACATCTTACGTGGATGGCAGCAGGCAATAAGAGAGGGCTTTTGTGCAGAGAAATTCCCATTTTTTAAAACCATCAGATCTCATGAGACCCATTCATTATCATGAGAACAGCATGGGAAAGACCCGCCCCCATGATTTAATCATCTCCCACCAGGTCCCTCTCACAACACACGGGAATTATGGGAGCTACAAGTTAAGATTTGGGTGGGGACAGAGAGCCAAACCATATCACCATGCTAGACTTCTCTTGCTGTCACAATCTTTGCAAAGGAAGTTTCAAAGCCATGGGGGCATGGGGTGCCCAGAGGTGTGGTGGGAACACCCCTGCCAGGTAGAGCTGTAGGGTAGCACCACAGCCCTAGTGTGCCCCAGTGGGCCTGAAGGGCAGAGTATGGAGTCAAAGAGGATTATTCTCAAGCCTTAAGCTCTCATAGAGTTTGCCTTGCTAAGTTTTATATTTGCTTGGGACCCATATTTTCCTCCCTATTTTTCTTCTTTTCTTCTTCCTCATTTCTCTCTTTTGGAAGGGGAGAGTCTATCCTATGCCTCTCCCACCACTGTATTTTAGAAGCACAAAACTTGTTTGGTTTCACAAGTTTGGAGCTGGGGAGGAATTCTGTCTCAAATGAATCATATCTTGAGTCTCACCCATATATGAGTTCATCCCCAACCAATCAGCAGCACCCATTCTCTAACCCCCTGCCTACAACCTTCTCCATAAAACACTAGCCTCTGAATTCTTGGAGACACTAATTTGAATAATAAACTCCTGCCTTCCATGTGGCTAGCCTTGCTTTAATTAAACTCTTTCTTTACTGTGATACCACTGTCTCAATGAATTGGGCAAGAAGAATCCATTAGGTGATTAGAGTTTTGGGTGACCCTGTCCCCATGGCTTTGGGTTGGAGCTATCTGGCCTGTTGAAAGCAAAGCAATGGTCCTCCCCTTTGGAAACCAAGGAAGCAACCCTGATGACCTCTGAATTGCCTTCATGGTCCTTATTCCCTTGTCTTGAAGAACAGTGCACCTTCACAGTTGAATAACTCTGTGACCCATACTGTTAAATAAAAGTTTGACAGCCTTCCTTCATTCTTTCCCTTCTCCATCCTCATCAGTTCAAACTGACAATTATTCTGTTGGAGTGGCTGATTAGGTCCATGGTTCCCACCCATACTAATCATACTTATCAAACGGGATTTGGCTACACCACTGGTGTTCTCATTTTTTGCAATATGAACAGGCTGAGAATTTCCCAAATCTTTTAGTTCTGCTTTCTTTTTGCCCAGAAATTCTGTCTTTCAGTCATTTCTCTCATGTCTCATTTTACTACAAGCAGTCAGGAAAAGCCAAGCCACATCTTTAACACTTTGCTTAGAAATCTCCTCAGCTAAATATCCAGTAAAATCTCTCATAAGTTCTATCTTTCACAAAATACTAGAATACGAACACAAGTCTGCCACGTTCTTTCCTACTTTATGACAAAGATGGCCTTTCCTCCAGTTTCCAATAACACAGTCCTCATCAGAATGGCCTTTACCATCCACATTTCTACCAATGTTCTGTTCAGGATTACTTAGGTATTCTCTAAGAAGATTGAGGTTTTCTCTCCAGCTGTCCTCTTTTCTTTCTGAGCTCTCACTAGAATGACAGACTGACCCTTAACATCCATATTTCTAATATGCACCTCAGAATTCTTCCATCCTCTACCCACTATGCAGTTTCACATTTTTAGTTATTTGTTACAACAGCACACCCACTTTTTGGTACTGATTTTCTTAGTTCTGGCTGCTATAACAAAATACTATAAACTAGGTGACTTATAACCAACGGAAATATATTTCCCATAGTTCCACAGTTCTGGAAGTTGGAAGTCTGAGGTCAGAGTGCCTGCATGGTCAGTTCCGGTGAGGGTCCTCTCACAGTTGCAGATTGCTGACTTCTCCTGTCAGCAGAAAGCAGAAAGGGGAAGCAAACTCTCCCGTTACTTCTTTTTTTTTTTTTTTTTTGAGACAGAGTTTCACTCTTGTCACCCAGGCTGAAGTGCAATGGTGCAATCTTGGCTAACTGTAAGCTCTGCCTCCTGGGTTCAAGCGATTCTCCCATCTCAGCCTCCAGAGTAGCTGGGATTACAGGCGCCCACCACCGTGCCCAGCTCATTTTTTGGGTTTTTTTTAGTAGAGACAGGGTTTCGCCATGTTGGGCAGGCTGGTCTTGAACTCCTGACCTCAGGTGATCAACCCACCTTGGCCTCCCAAAGTGCTGGGATTACAGGCGTGAGCCACCACACCCAGCCTCTCCTGTTACTTCTTATAAGGGCACTAATTCAATTTATGAGGGCTCCCTGCCTCATGAGCTCATCTAATCCTAATTACCTCCCAAAGGCCCCACCTACTAATACCATCATAACTGGGTATAGGGTTTCAACATATAAATTTGGGGGGGACACAAACATTCAGTCTATAATCTATACATTCAAATTAGTTTTTCTCCCAAATTGTCATGTTGGGCAGACATTCTTCATCCAATGATGCTGTTTGGTGGGTGCCCACTCCAACAGGCTCTATGGATGCCCCACTCACAGAAATGCCATTCATAAGGGGTGGTATCTGGAACAACAAGTGGAAACAAGCCAAATAACCACAATACATAAACCACATATTACATTAAAATAACGTAATTTATTCCCACTGCTTTCTAGTAAAAGACAGAGTATAATTTTACTTTATTAGCCGTTTTGTGACATCTTGTAAATAATACATTTTTTTAACATAAAAGTGTACACAAATTAGAATGGCTGCACTGAACTCAAAGAAATACATGCTGCCCATTTTCTGCCTGAAACCTGGAAGGAGGAAGGAGGGGTCATCCTCAGAGCCTTCCCTTCCCTTCATTCCTGTGATGCAACTGCTTAGTCCTGCACATGGCACCTCCTTTGTAACTCTCATTTCCACCCTCTCCTCACTAAGACCTCATCATTTCATATCTAAATTATTCCAACAGTCTAATAATTGGCCTCCCTGCAGCCACTCCAGAAGCCTCTCTGCAGTCATAAGCCAGTGACCTTTCTATAATGCAAATTTAGGTCCATATCCTCTTCCTGATGTCCCTTAATGCATGAAAGGCCTTCTCATGGCTGGCCTTTTCTACGTTCTCCAGTCTCATCATTTTTCACTTCTTCCACCCCCACCTCCAACATGCAATCTTTGCCCCAACCCTACTTAAAGACATGCAGTTCCCCAACACATAACATGCAATTTGATTTTTTAGGTTGTGTATTTATTTGCTGATTCCTTATGGTCTATCTCCCATCGTTAGAATATTGGGTAATGAGAGTGGGAAACTTGTCTGATTTATGTATGGTGGTATTGCCCACACCTGGAATGACTCCTGATACCTGAAAGGCACATCTATAAAGATTTTTTAAATGGATGAATTAATGAATACCTCAGTGCCTATGCACACACTGTTCCTTCCACTTAACATGTCCTTTCCCACTGCCTTTTATGACTTAAACCCTATTTTTCTTCCAAAACTCAGTTTCAATATCAATTCCTCTGGAAAGCTTTTGCTATACTTTCCCTTCCCTCCCCACCACACACACACACACACACACACACGGGTTTACCTCTTCTGAGCTCCCATTACACCCCTACCCCATGCATAAGTCTCAGGAACAGTTGACTCTTGATCAAAGACTGATACTCCCCATCCACAGTGCAAAGTTGTTGCCAGAAAGTGGCTACCTAGCCATAATATGAGGCCAAAAGGACTAAGCTCTAATGAATGGCTTATGGGCACCTCTTCCAAACCTATCCCCCCAAATCTTCCTGTGCCACACTCCAGTTTTGTCTTTTTTTTTTTTTTTTTTTTTTTTTTTTTTTTTTTTTTGAGATGGAGTCTCGCTCTGTCGCCCAGGCTGGAGTGCAGTGGCCGGATCTCAGCTCACTGCAAGCTCAGCCTCCCGGGTTCATGCCATTCTCCTGCTTCAGCCTCCCGAGTAGCTGGGACTACAGGCACCCGCCACCTCACCCGGCTAGTTTTTTGTATTTTTTAGTAGAGACGGGGTTTCACCGTGTTAGCCAGGATGGTCTCGATCTTCTGACCTCGTGATCCGCCCATCTCGGCCTCCCAAAGTGCTGGGATTACAGGCTTGAGCCACCGCGCCCGGCCCCTAGTTTCGTCTTTCTTCCATTTGCTGACTGGTTGCAGAGGATCCAGAAGAGAACTTTGAGACTACGGAGATTGTTGGAGCTATGTGAGCACTGTCTGCCAAGCACCTACTCTACTCTGTAATAGAGGAGGGAAAAAAACATCTACTATGCTAAGTCATGGGGCTTTGGGAGCTGTTTGTTACAGCAGTTAGCCTACCCTACATTATACAGCATACCATTAACCACAGTGCAGAGTACTGTCATAGTCCACGTGTCAGTCTCCTTTTCTATACTCCGTGCTCTTGAGGCAGGGACTGTGAGTCACTTCTCTACTTTACCAGGGCCTAATGCAGGATCTGGCACATAACTATGTGCACTTAGTATGTCTGGCAATTGGCATGACTCCAGGAATAAAAAAAGAAAAAAACAGACAAAGCCAAACCTTGGTTTTCTCCCTAACAAGCTTTCTCCCATAAAATCCCTTTGCCATTTTCACTATAGGGAATTTCTGAGATGATGTTTTACCGCAAGAAGCATTTGGACTCCTTCTTCTCTACTAAAACACTTCACCCATCCTCCTGAGAACCTCTGCCCTATACATCTTATTACCAGGCTGTTTGGCTCTCAATCACTAAACAAAGAGCTCACTGATGAGAATTACTTTTGAAGGAGCAATCTATGCCTGTGATTAATTCCACCCTTCCCTGGAATGTTTTGTTTGCTTTGTTTTTGTTTCAATAGCACCTTTTCCTGTTAAGAACGAAATAAACGGTGCCTAATTTCCCCTCTTCTTTCAACCTAAACTAATCATTACTAATTCTGACTTACATGAATTTATCCTGGTGAGATCTACATTTAACTGAGATCCTAAAAAACCTAGGTGGAAGTTAATTACATTTCTGAAACAAAGAATGAATCTAAATGGATTCTGAAATGTAAAATGGAAATGGACTTTTTAGTTCTAAGCCAATGTTCAGACTCACAAGTATTGTCTTCGTCTGTTTGGTGCTCTATAACAGAATACCTGAGACTGGGTAATCATGAAGAACATAAATTTATTTCTCATAGTTCTAAAACCTGGGAAGTCCAAGATCAAGGTGCTGACAGGTTAGGGCTCAGTCTCTCTGTTTCTAAGATGGCAATTTGAACACTGTATCCTCCAGAGGGTAGGAACACCATGTCCTCATATGGCAGTAGAGCAGAAGAGAGAGAACCCACTCCCATAAACCCTTTTTATAGTGACAAGCTATAGTTTGGATGTTTGTCCTTCTAAATCTCATGTTGAAATTTGATCCCCAGTGTTGGAGGGAGGGCAGAGTGGGAGGTATTTGGGTCGGGGGAGAGATCCCTCATGGATGGCTTGCTGCCATCCTCATGGTAATAAGTTACTTCTCACTCTATTAGTCACTGCAAGAGCTGGTTGTTAAAAAGAACATTGTAACTTCCCCCTCTCTCTCTTGCTTCCTTTCTTTCCATGTGGTCTCTGTACATGCTGACTCTTCTTTCCCTTCTGCTCTGAAGGTAATCTGCTTGAGGCCCTCACTAGAGGCAGATGCTGGGTACCATGCTTCTTGTACAACCTGCAGTACAACCTGCAGAACTGTGAGCCAAATAAATCTCTTTTCTTTATAAATTACGCAGCTTCTGGTATTCCTTTATAGCAACACAAATGGACTAAGTCATAAAATTGGTAACAAGGAGTAAAGTGTTGCTCTAAAGACATTTGAAAATGTGGAAGAAGCTTTAGAACTGGGTAATGGGCAGAGGTTGGAAGAGTTTAGAGGGCTCAGAAGAAGATAGGAAGATGACGTAAAGTTTGGAAATTCTTAGAGATTGGTTAAGTGGTTGTGACCAAAATGCTGATAGACATATATAGAGAAAAGGCCCTGATGACAAGGTCTCATTGGGAACTGAAGCAAAGGTCACTCATGTTACATCTTAGCAAATAACTTGCTTGCATTGTGGCTATGATCTAGGAATTTGTGGAAGGCTAAACTTAAGCATGATGATCCATCTGGCAGAAGAAATTTCTAAGCAGCAAAGCATTCAAGGCATGGTGGGCTGCTTTTAACAGCTTACAATCAGATATGGCAGCAAAGGAAGCTCCTAAAGTGAAATTTATACTTAAAAGAGAAGCAAAGAGTAAAAGTTTGTAAAATTCACAGCCTGGTCATGTGTTGGATAAGGAAAGCACATTTTCAGGAGAGGAATCCAAGGGTGCTGCAGAGCAACCACTTGCTAAAGAGATTGGCATGACTTAAAAGGAGCCAGGTGCTAATAGTCAAGACAATGGGGAAAAAGCCCCAAAGGTATTTCAGAAATATTTGAGGCAGCTCCTTCCATCACGGGCCTAGAGGCCTAGGAGGACAGAATGGTTTATGTAGACAGGCCCAGGGTGCTGCTGCCCTGCACTGCCTCAGGATGCCATTCCCCACATTCCAGCCACTTTGGCTAGTACTGCCCAGGCTCAAATGGCCTCAGGTATTGCTCAAGCATCTGCCCTAGGAGGCACACACCATAAGACTTGGCAGCTTCCATGTAGTGTTGAGTGTAGGCACCCAAAATGCAAGAGTGGTAGAGGCAAGGAAGCTTCTATCTAAATTTCAGAGGTGGTATTAGAAAGACTGAATGCCCAAGGCAGAATTCTGCCCCAGGGATGGAGCCATCAAATAGAGATTCTACTAAGGAAGCAGAGTATTGGAGCTGTGAGAGTAGGGTTTGTGCCCTCTAGACCCCAGAATTATAGAGCCACTGGAAGCTTGCAACCTCGGCCTGAAAAAGGCACTGGCATTCAATTCCAACCCATGAGAGCAGCTGCATGGCCTGTACCCAGCAAAGCCATGGCCTTGGGGTGTGAGACATGTGTGCCAGGATGTGAGACATGAATCAAATATATATATATTTTTTATCATTAAGACTTAATGTCTGCTCTTCTGGGCTTCAGACTTGAATGGGTCCTATTACCCTTTTCTTTTGGCCAATTTCTCCCTTTTGGAATGGGAATGTTTACCCAGTGCCTGTACCACCATTGCGTCTTGGAAATAAATAACTTTTTTTATTTTACAGGCTCACAACTGTAAATAACTTTCTTGAGTCTCAGATGAAACTTGGACTTTGGAGTTCATGTTGGACCACAAATGTACTTGATTAAATTTCCAAGACATATATTTTGGGGAGTATATTCAGACCATAGTGCCAAGACCAGCTCAGTCAGGGAGACCCTAACCCACCAGCGCTAGAGGAATTAAAGACACAAACACAGAAATATACAGATGTAAAGTGGGAAATCAGGGGTCTCACAGCCTTCAGAGCTGAGAGCCCCAAACAGAGATTTACCCATGTATTTATTAACAGCAAGTCACTAATTAACATTGTTTCTGTAGACATCCGATTAACTAAAAGTATACCTTATGGGAAACAAAGGAATGGGCCGAAATAAAGGGGTAGGTCTAGCTAGTTATCTGCAGCAGGAACATGACCTTAAGGCACAGATCGCTCATGTTATTGTTTGTGGTTTAAAAAATGCCTTTAAGCGGTTTTCTGCCCTGGGCGGGCCAGGTGTTCCTTGCTGTCATTCCAGTAAACCCACAACCTTCCAGTGTGGGCATTATGGCCATCAAGAACATGTCACAGTGCTGTAGAAATTTTGTTTATGGCCAGTTTTGGGGCCAGTTTATGGCCAGATTTTGGGGGGCCTGTTCCCAACACCATAGCATTCCACCTCTGGCCCCCCCAAATACATGTACTTCTCACATATGAAACACATTCATTTCATCCCAAAGGCTCCAAAAATCCTAATTCATTCCAATATCAACTCAAAAGTTCAAGTCCAAAGTCTCAACTAAATCAGATGTGGTTGAAACTCAAGGCACAATTTATCCTGGGGCAAATTCCCTCTATCTGTGATCCTAAGAAATCAAACAAGTTATGTGCTTCCAAAATACGATGGTGGAACGGTTGTAAAACAGACATTTCTATTCCAAGGGGGGAAATAAGACAGAAGAAAGGAGAAACAGGTTCCAAGTAAGTCTAAAACTCCACAGGGCAAACATTAAATCCTAAAAGTTGAGAACAGTCTTTTTGTTCTCCATGTCTCACCTTCCAAACATCCTGGGGTGGGGTTGGGCTCCAAGCCCCTGAACAGCCATGTCCCTATAGCTTCACAGGGCAAAGTACATGCTTCAGCTCTCACACATTAAAGTCACATGCCTGCAGCTTTCCCAGGCTGATACTGCATACTGGTGGCTCTACAGTTCTAGAGCCTTGGGCATGGCCCCATTCCCACAGCTCCACTAAGAATTTCCCTAATGAGACTCTCTCCAGTGGCTCTCTCCTTGCTGCAGGTCTCTGTTAAAGGTCTGAGGCTGTCCAAAACATCCTTTGAAATTTAAGTGGAGGAAGCCATGCCTCCTAAACTCTTGCACTCTAAGTACCTGCAGAATTAGCATCACGTGGACACCACCAAGGCTCACCACTTAAGCCCTCAGGAGTTGTGACCCAAGCCATACTTGGGCCCCCCTGAGCCACAAATGGGGCAGCTAAGGAGCACTACTGCACTGGAACGTGGGGAGCACAGACCTCAGGCAGCCCTGGGCAGTGAGTCCTGAAGTCCCATGAGTGACCTGGGTCCATCCCCACAAACCATTCTGGCCCTGGTACCCTGAGCCTGTGATTGGAGGGGCAGCTCAAATATCTCTGAAACATCTTTTGGGTCATTTTCCCTTTGTCTTGATAAATAGCACTTGGCCTCCTTCTATCCATACTAATCTCTATCAAACAGTCACTTGGCTGCACTCTTAGCTTTCTCTCCTAAACACACGTTTAGTCGTTACATGACCAGGCTGAGAATTTTCCAAATATTTGCATTCTGCTTCCCTTTTAGTTATAAATTCCATCTTTAATCATTTCTATTTTCTTGCATTTTACTATAAGCAACTGAGGGAAGCCACACAGCATCCTGCTTGAGATTTCTGCTTAGAGATTTCTTTTGCCAAATATCCTAGTTTATCACTGTTTAAGTTCTGCCTTCCATAAAGTTCGAGGACATGACCATAATTCAGCCAAATTCAATGTGCCAGCAAATTCAGTGTCTGATAAGGGCAGTCTTAGGGGCTTGCAGATAGCCATCTTCTCATTGTGCCCTCACGTGTCAAAGATCAGAGGGAGCGTGCAAGCTCGCCAGTCTTTTTGTGTAGGAGTACTAATCCTATTGACGAGTGCTCCATCCTAATGACCTACTTACCTCTCAAAGGCCCCACCTTCTACTACCATGACATTGGAGGTTAGGAGTTCGAAATATGAATTTGGAAGGACACAAACATTCAGTCCATAACACTATTACATATACATAAGGGTTTATATAATAAGGCTTCTACATTAGTAAATGTTTATGATAGGTTAAGAAAATTATCTTGGTTCTATGGAATATATTATTTCAAAGCAACTGCTTTTTAGAGAAATGTTTGACTTGTGCATTTTAAATTTACTGACATGCCTTGATTGCATCTGGAGAAATATGAAAGGGAAAGAAATGATAACTTCTTCAACTGAAAAAGAAAGCAAAAATAAATCAGTCACTCCCAAGGGACATCTTATATGTCAGTTCAGACTATGTAGCTTGATTGATGTAAATCTGTGTATCACTCTTCTAGTACTATAAACAGATATTTATTTCTCCACTTTACTCCACATTCTGATACATTGGTTCAGGGAAAGGCATAATTACTTCAGCAATTAAGCCTACCAAATATTAAAAGTGACTTATAAGACAGCAACATGGAAACTGGATTTTGAAAGCTTTGGAATAGAAAGACTTGGTAAAGAAACTACCAGAAAGATTGAAAGAGAAAAGAAAAGAGACAAAGCAACATAAAGAAATCTGTACCACAAGTTAGGGTGGGTTCTGGAACCATGAGGAAGGAAGATGGGGAGGAAGGCTGGGTTTTCTGTTTATCTAATGGCTGGAGGGTCTGATAGCTGACTCCCTTGCTTATCAGTTCACTTCTCCATTAAGTCTCTGAGGTCCCTGCAAAGTCAACCCTGGTAATACATGAGATGCAGTGAAACAAATAATATTCATATTTTTGAAACAAACTCACAAATTGTTTAAAATGGCTACTACTGCCACTAATATCTAGCTTCTATTCCTACCTTTCTGTCTGGTTACGTCTTAGTATTTTCCTATTTTAAAGGTGCCAGAGCCTCCCCTGAAACTCCCTTGCCCAGCTCTGCTTTATTAATTCTTTTTTTTCTCCCTCTGAGCTCAGGGATCTAGCGAAATCTGGCAAGACTAGCTCACCATTTGCTAATACTGTGACCTGGATTGGATATGTTTCATTTAATAAACAGTAAGAGTTTTAGCCTTGGGCTATCAATACATCTAACGCTGCAGTGGACCCATAGTTTGTTTACAAGGGATGTTTTTGCCTAGGATAAAACATGAGCTGTTGATTTCTTCTGAGTTTGCAGAATGGACCAAGATTTGGGCAATTATTTTAGGTTTTTTTCAAAAATGCTCACGAAGGTGTTATCTGAGTCCCAACATATTCAGTAAAATTTGTAAATTTCTTCCCCAGATAAATTTGGAAGTTCTCATCCCCTTCTGATAAGTAACTGGAAGGAAAAGATATTGCCACTCAGCACAGAGGTAGTACTCATTACATCATCCTTGGTTCAATGATTCATTTCCAAGTCTCCTTGATTCACTTTAATAATATTACATCATGCAGTAATAACTAAGTCATATCATAAGTGTGCTGTGAGGTAGATAAATTATCCCTTTTTATGGATACTCAAGAACACACATCTATTAAGCAGAAAATTTAAAATCTGAGTTTGTCTTAACGCCACACAGACTTAACTTTCAGAGCACTATTCTAAGAGTGCAAAGGACTAGATTCTAAATCATTTTAACCATTGTGATCTGATTTGATCTGAAGCACAGCACTCTGTAGTAGCTGTCATTATGTCCAGAAAGAAACTGAAGCTCCAAGAGTTTGAATAACTTGCCCAAAGTATGGCTGCCATGTTTACGGGTGCAAATATGGGACTTTCAGTTAAATTCCATTTTCAGATAACAAATAATATTTGGGAAACATACTAAAAACTTATTTGGTACTTATCAATTTCAGTTTATTCCATTTCAGATAAGCAACAAAATAACTTTTAGTGTAAGTTATGTCCCAAATAGTATTATTTATCTAATATTCAAATTCATCTTGGTGTCCTGTATTTATATATGACAACCTTAGCCTAAAATCACACTAATGGCGTGAGGCAAGTTTGGAACTACAAGATAGGTCTTTGCTCCTAAACCCAGGGCTCTTTCCACCACACCAGAACAAGGGGCCTAAACCCCCACTCAGATTTGTAAATGGACTATTATAGACAACTGCCTCTGATCAGATACTCAAATACTCATACAAACTAGTATTTTTCCTACATGTAAATTAACCTTGTAGCTGCTATGAATCTCAGTCCATACAGGATGATGTCAAAAATTAGAACTTAATTTGGTATAACTGAACTTGGTTTCTATTTTAAATCCTCCTCCTTGCTGGAATAGTGGAAGTACTGCTTCTAGGCTCTCTCCCTAATATGGGCTATGATTCTGGGATCTTACTCAGTGTCAGGTTCCATAGGAGCAGGGTCCCTTCTGGTTACTGTGTCATCGGCCCATACAAGATGCGTGAAGCCTCACAGCCCTGATACTCCTGTGACAGGCTGAACTCACAGGCTTTTGGCAAACTGCTAAAGCTTGCATCCTCTTTTGCAGGGTCTCTGGAAAACTGGCTGCCTCTGAGAGCCTCTGCCTAGGAAATGGGGTAGAGGTTCTCTTTGTTCTCATCACCTCTTACCCTCTCCCCAACCTGGGGACAAGATGGATATTTTTCTTTTTTTTTTTTCCTAGTCTTTGAGAAATCATATTTCCCTTCAGTTTCTGGCAGAAACTTTTATCCATTCTTCAGAATTTTTTCCTCATTCCTTTGGGTTTGGACTTTCAAAGATAAAAACTAGAAAGATTTCCACATGTATACATCTCTACCACACTCTCTTCTCTCTTCCCTGGGGTAAGAAACACAAGACCAACTAATTGCTTGAATGCACAAGAGACAGAAGGAAATTCAGGGTGAGAAAAAAATTCGTTAGTATCTTAACATATTCTCCTGACACAACACAATATAAGAGTTACACTTTTGTCAACAAATTACATGTTATGGTTTCTCCATTTAATACACTGCTCTATATATCTCTGCAACTAAAATTGGTATAATCATCCTATGCAGCCAGACCAGTTTCCTGAAACCAGGCTCATCAGATTACTTCCTAGCTCAAATTCCTCCAACGGGTCTCCCTTGTCTCCAAAATATAGTTTTAGTCTCCATGGCTTAGCACATGAAGATGTCCAGTCTGCCCATTCTGTTTTTACCTCCATCTTCCAAAGCTCCTTAGCATGGAATGCTAAGTATGGAGTAATACCACATTGTTTATTACCCCACAATATTACCCTGCCTCCAATGCCTTCCTTCTTCCCCTGTTCCTCTCCAAAATTCCCAAACTGTTGCCATAAATGTCGACTTCCTATCCCCACCATCCCTCAACTACAGAAGCCCATACCAATCCATTTCCGCTCACATCAACTAATTCCTCTGCCAACCACCTTACTCAGTATCCCTTTATATCTCTAAGAAGGATACCTTGCTATTTTAAACATGAAAACCTCACATGTGCTAGCAGAGCATAAGTTAATTAATATGTCCAGGTTTCTTTGCTTAGGACTGGAATTGTACCACCTCCATGCAGTAACACTGGTTGTGTCATAATAATGAATGCCTGGCCAGGTCCTGAATAGAAAAAAAAAAGTAAGAAAGCAAATGTTTTATTAAATGCAATTGTCTGATAGCAAAATAAGAGGCCCACTGAGATGTGAAAGAAGACTTTAAGAGTGAAAAGGTAGAAACCATCCAGTCCAGCACAGCCCTTCAACTTTCAGTTGAAGAAATACCTTCCGCCCTCACCCACACCCACTGCCACAAGTTTCCGCCTGTTGTAATGAAAGATGGTACTCCTCACATGCTATACAATGCGGAAAGCCCACTGCTACAGACTGAATGTTTGTGTCCCGCCAAAATTCATATGTTACGTCCTAATCTGTAATGTGATGGTATTTGGAGGAGATTAGGTCATGAGGGTGGAGCACTCTTGGGCACATGGATGAAATTAGTGCCCAGTAAGCACCTTTGCCATTACCACCATGTGAGGACTCACAGAGAAGACGGCTGTCTATGAACTAGACGCTGAATCTGCTGGCATCTTGACCCTGGACTTCCAGGCTCCAGAACTGTCAGAAATAAGTTTCTATTGTTTATAAGCCACCCAGTTTATGGTATTTTTGTATAGTAGCCCAAGCAGATTAAGATACTCACTTGCTAAGAAGTTTATAAAAGCTCACGGGCATAATTAGTGACAATCAATAAATGCATAACATGTGCAAATATGATGTATGAAGCCAAAAAAGAGATACTCTGAGAAAGACAGTGAAGAAGACGGTAGGGTTTCCAAACTTTCTAAGCTTTCACGCTTCACATTTGCTCCACTGGAGCATCGTCTATCAGTGAATTTCTCTAAAAACTGTGAGTGGGTAGTTCTTATGGGCATTCTTATCTATTGTTTTATCCTTGGACATGTTAAGAGCAAAGCTGCTTTTTCAAAGTAGAGAAAGGATCTCACCTGAAATGCACCATCTTCTTGGGTGGCTGGAGAAAAACTCATATTCAGACCAGAATCTAGAACTGAGGGGAAGGCCCTAGGTGAGAGGCAGAATTCGCATTTTTCCTTGGCCCCGACCTTGAAGAACCTTAAGTGTCAGGGAAATCAGTGCTGACATCTAGGAAACCAGATTTCAGCATCAGGGAAGACAGAAATTGTCCTCCACATGGAGGCAGTGTAGGAACTGGATTGAGGGACTCAGGAAGACACAGCAGAATGGCATAGGCCTGGGAATCCGGTGAGAGAGCCACCCAGGGTAACATCAAGAGACCTAAATTGTTTAAGCTGAACTTTTCTGCCTCTAATATCTTTATTTATATTTTACTTTTGCCCCTAGAATTTGGTGAAGTCCTCTTGAAACTGCCAGCTTGTCTAAGCTGGACTGAGGGGAACCAAAGGAAAGGGTTTATATCCATTCGTGGGCCTATATTTTTCACAGCCTAATCCCTGCACACTAGGAGCCGGGCTCAGGGGTGGCAGTGGACATCCTAATATGAGTGCTCCAAGGGAAAACCAAGTCACAATCCCTTGGTCCCACCACAATTCCTCACCTGTCAGGTACCTCCAGCCCTGCAAGAAAGATCTCTACAAAAGCACTCTCAGTTCTCCACCCCCAACCCTACCAACAAGTGTTACTAAAAATAGCAACAGGGTCCAGGGCTGTTGACAGCTGGTCTTTCCCAATATCTTCAACACAGTCCATGACTGAGCTTCCAGGTTCACTTCTTCCCTCTTACAACTCTAGCATGTCATTCTCTGTTGGGCATCTACCTACTCATCCAAAAAAGAGCCAGACAAGCATGAACGGCAGAAACTCAATGCTGACTTTGGGACTCTGGCTTTGGGACTGTTGGGCAGTCCCATCATTACAGGTGGACCAGTGCTCAGCATTAAGCCACCATTGGTGTCTTGTTGAACAATTTCCCAGTGACAGGCAAAAAAAAAAAAAACAGTAACCCTCAGAGCCATGCATGTCTGGCTGAGTATGCAGACCAGGCAGAGCCTGGGGGTCCAAGACCACAGCAGGAGCCCTGGGGCCTCCTTTTCGGAGATCTAAGTCTTAACTACTATTCTGAAAATAGGATCTAAATGCCAGAGGGCTTCCCAGTAGAGATTTAATTTAGATAGAATGTGCAGAAAAAAGCATGAAATCAGAACTGACAGCAGATGGAAGGGCTAGGATGTTACTTCAAATACATGACCTGGACTCAAAATAGAGAGAAAATTATTCTCCACCACATCAGATTATTAAAGTCACCATCGCATCCCTAGCCACAGGTGCTCACTGCTCTAGGGCTGCTATCTTCACTGTAATGAAGAGTCTGATTCTCAAGCTATAGGTAAGTGGACGAGAGCTACTCAGGACAAGGGAAACTTGGGTATGATTCTTCTGAGTCTATGATGCCATTTATTACATTTTATTGTATTCTCATTAAACTCACTCCCAGTAATAATAAAACACAACATATATTGTCATTGACTATGTTGCAAACCCAATGCCAAGTAATTTAGATGAATTATCTCATTTAGTCTTCACATCAACCCTGTGAAGTAGGTGCTATAATTACCCCTTTTTAAAGATTATGAATCTGAAGTTTGGGGACTTTGGGTCATTAGCCCCATTGCTTGACTCAAACCACTGGTCATCTGACTCTTGAGTCTAAGCTCTGATGCTATACTACTTCTGTAGACTATAAATACAAAGGCAGGAAAAGTGCCATTCATTCATCCATCCAACAAATATTTTGAGCAACTACTATAGACTACTGTGAGCTATTCTAAGTGTTACAAGTACAGTAAACAGACAACGCTGCTATTTGTAAGAAGCTAACATTCTGCAGATGGGAAAACAGACAAGAAACAAGTAACCCAATAAATGAAAAAGATAAATCAGGTAGTGATAAATACTAAGATTGTAATAAAATAAGCAGACATGCTGGCTAGAGAATGACTAGGTCCAGGTGTGTGGCTGAGAAGGCGGGTGTAACTTTAACCTGAGTGACTAGGGAAGATCTTCCTTAGGAGATAACATTTGAGCTGAAACCTGCAAGATAAGAAAGAAATAGTAATGTGAAGATCTGGGGAAAGAGAATCCCAGGCAAGGGACTGAGCCATGTTTAAGAAACAGAGAGGAGGTTCATGTGGCTGGAGCAAAACAAACAAGGAGGATATTCCACCTGATGCTGGAGATGAGGTTTTATTTTCAGGGTAACTGTAAGTCAATGTTGTCTCCTTTACCTCTGAATCTATAGCACTTAGTGATGTGTTCAAGGTATATGTTAATTGTCACTGAATAAAATGTTTGCTGCATGAAGAAATGAAAGAGTGAACAATACCCAGCTTTCAGCTCGAAGGAAGAAGTTACAGAATGATGTGCCCTGTAGAGGACTAAGAACCTGATCTAAAGTCCAAGATGCAGAGTCCTTCCTTCTCCCTCTGCTGCACATTGAGTGGGTGGCTAGACCCCCTAGAGATACTGCAGAACTGAGAACGGCAAGTCAAAGTTTATTATGTTACGTATAAGGAGTAGAAGATGGTCATGCCCAGTGTGGCAATTCCTCAAGGATCTAGAACTAGAAATACCATTTGACACACCCACTCCATTACTGGGTATATACCCAAAGGATTATAAATCATTCTGCTATAAAGACACATGCACACGTATGTTTATTGCGGCACTATTCACAATAGCAAAGACTTGGAATCAACCCAAATGTCCATCAGCGACAGACTGGATTAAGAAAATGTGGCACATATACACCATGGAATACTATGCAGTCATAAAAAAGGATGAGTTCATATCCTTTGTAGGGACATAGATGCAGCTGGAAACCATCATTCTCAGCAAATTATCGCAAGAACAGAAAACCAAACACTGCATGTTCTCACTCACAGGTGGGAAATGAACAATGAGAACACTTGGACACAGGAAGGGGAACATCACACACCTGGGCCTGTTGTAGGGTTGGGGGAGGGGGGAGGGATAGCATTAGGAGATATACCTAATGTAAATGACGAATTAATGGGTGCAGCACACCAACATGGTACATGTATACATACGTAACAAACCTGCACGTTGTGCACATGTACCCTAGAACATACAGTATGATTAAAAAAAAAAAAAGAGAGAGAGAAGAAGATGGTCATGCCATTGCTCTGTGTGTGTGTGTGTGTCCCTACTCACAATCTGCACAATAGTTTCCTTGCTTGGCCGGGTGCATGATCCTTTTCAAACTCCAAAGGACAAAATGTATATAACACATAGGAGGCAATATCCCTGGGGACTGTAGCCCTCATTTCTGGATGACAAATTCTGAAGAGTCATGCTTGCTTCTTCCAAGGGATTCAAGCATGAACAGGAAGGAAACTTGGCAAAGACTCATACCAGCCTCCTGAGGGACAAGGGATGACATGCTTAAGCCAGTCTATACCTAACCGTTTGTCTGGCTCATGTTTTACCCTCCTTCATAGTGCTTATGACATGTCATGTGGTAAAAATGAGTTTCTGATGATCTCCAAACCACAGATTCACCACAGGAAGCAAGCATGCAGGCCATTTTAAACAGTTGCCTGGCACATCCTTATTTTACCCAGAATTTTATCAGCCTATTTTCCTGTTTAGATAATGCTTCTACCCCTCCAAAAGCTACAGAGAGATAGCACATCGATAAGGTCAAAGAGACAACACCTGGACCAGAGAGGCAGGTCTCAGGGCCAAAGTGTGACTGTGAAGCTAGGCAACATAGCAAGACTCCAGCTCTACGAAAAAAAAGAAAAAAGAAAAAAAATTTTTTTTTAACTAGCCAAGCATTGTGGTGCACATCTGTTGTCCCAGTTACTCTGGAGGCTGAAGCAGGAGGATGGCTTGAACCCAGAAGTTCAAGGATGCAGTGAGCTACAATGGCACCACTGCACTCCACCCTAGGTGACAAAGCAAGACCCTGTCTCTGAAAAAAAGTGTGACTGGAAACTCAATGAACTTTAGTTGTCTTACATCTTTTCCATTTTTTCCCTACCATGCTCCCACCTCCACTGGCACTCCAAGTTGGAAGCAGATCTGGCCTTTGAATTACAGTTTTACTACAATTAGCAATGCGACGTCAGTCAAGCTACTCAACTTTTACGTGTCTCAGTGAGCCAATCTGTAAAATTAAGAGAATAGTGCTGAGAAGATAAAATGCATAAAGCACCAGAGCACCTGACTCACTTCTGGCATCTATTCAGCACTTCTTCCCATCCTTCTCCCCAAATCCAAAGGCCACACTCCCTTCACTCTCTAAGGACATATTAAATAACACAGAGAGAAGATACTCACAAAAAATATTTATCATGAAGGTATTATTAATAATATCCCGTAACATCAATTTTATGTTTCCTTTCCAAGCAGTATTTAAAGTTTAATCCACAGCAAATAATTCCTAGTTAAGGGATTTTATGCCATGTAGTCATATTGGCAAAGGGTAAAGAAGTCTTTACCAAATAGAGTATAGACAAACTGAGGCTATGAATGAGTTTACCATGCCAGTATCCCCACTTCCATATGGTGCTATCACAGTTCATTCAAATGAAGAGGTTAACTGAGGAAAACCCACCTAAATCTTGGGAAGTGCAAATCTTAGGCAGACCAAACATTTATTGACTCTTGGAGATAAAAAAATTCATTAACTCAGAAAAGAAACTCTATTCATACAGTTCTTCAACCAGATTCCCATTCCTGCAGACTTTAATAAATGTTGTGAGGGGATCTGGCAAGATGGCCAAATAGGAATAGCTCCTGTCTGCAGCTTCCAGCACGACCAACACAGGAGGGTGATTTCTGCATTTCCAACTAAAGTACCCTGTTCATCTGATTCGGACTGGTTAGGCAATGGGTGCAGCTCACGGAGGGCAAGCAGAAGAAAGGCGGGGCATTGCCTCACCCAGGAAGTGCAAGGAGCAGGGGGCCTCCCTTTCCCAGCCAAGGGAAACCGTGAGGGACTGTGCTACTTGGCCTGGATACTACACTTTTCCCACAGTTTTTGCAATTCACAGACCAGAAGACTCCCTCATCTGCCTGTGGACCCTGGGTTTCAAGTACAAAACTGGGCAGCTGTTTGGACAGACACCGAGCTAGCTGCAGGAGGTTTTTTTTTTTTTTTTGGTACCCCAAAGATGGCTGGAACCCCAGCAAGACAGAAACGTTCACCCACCTGGAAAGGGGGCTGAAGCCAGGGAGCCAAGTGGTCTTGCTCAGTGGGGTCCCAATCCCACAGAGACCAGCAAGCTAAGAACCACTGGCTTGAAATTCTAACTGCCAGCACAGCAGTCTGAAGTCGATCTGGTATGATCGAGCTTGGTGGGCTGGGGGGTGACGGGGTGTGCATCTGCCATTACTGAGGCTTGAGTAGACGGTTTTCCCCTAACAGTGCTAAGGAAGCCTGGAGTGGAGGTTCAGACTGGGTGGAACTCAACACACTGTGACAAAGTGGCTGTGGCCAGACTGCCTCTCTAGATTCCTCTTCACTAGGCAGGGCAACTCTGAAAGAAAGGCAGCAGTCCCAGTCAGGGGCTTATACATAAAACTCCCATCTTCCTGTGACAGAGCACCTGGGGGAAGGGGTGGCTGTGCGCACAGTTTCAGCAAACTTAAACATTCCTGCCTGCCGGCTCTGAAGAGACCAGCAGATCCTGACAAGGAGGGTTCTCCCAGCACAGTGCTCGAGCTCTGCTAAGGGACAGACTGCCTTCTCAAGTGGATCCCTGGCCCCCATGCCTCCTGACTGGGAGAGACCTCCCAAAAGGGGTTGACAGAAACCTCATACAGGAAAGCTCTGGCTGGCATCAGGTAACCCTCTGGGATGAAGCTTCCAGAGGAAGGAGCAGGCAGCAATCTTTGCTCTTCTGCAGCCTCCATGGGTGATATCCAGGCAAAAAGGGTCTGGAGTGGACCTCCAGCAAACTGCAAGAGACCTGCAGAAGAGGGGCCTGTTAGAAGAAAAACTAACAAACAGAAAGCAATAACATCAACATCAACAAAAAGGACCCACACACGGAAATCCCATCCAAAGGTTATCAGTCTCAAAGACTGAAGGAAGATAAATCCACGAAGATGAGGAAAAACCAGTGCAAAAATGCTGAAAATCCCAAAAATTAGAATGCCTCTTCTCCAAATGATCACAACTCCTCTCCAGCAAGGGCAGAAAATTGGACAGATAATAAGTTTGACAAATTAACAGAAGTAGGCTTCAGATGGTGGGTAACAACAAACTTCTCTAAGCTAAAGGAACATGTTCTAACCCAATGTAAGGAAGCTAAGAACCTTGACAAAAGGTTACAGGAACTGCCACCTAGAATAACCAGTTTAGAGAAGAATATAAATGGCCTGATGGAGCTGAAAAACACAGCATGAGAACTTCAGGAAGCATACACAAGTATCAATAGCCAAATTGATCAAGCAGAAAAAAGGATACCAGAGACTGAAGATCAACTTACCGAAATAAGGCGTGAAGACAAGATTAGACAAAAAAGAATGAAAATGAACGAACGAAGCCTCCAAAAAATATGGGACTATGTGAAAAGATCAAACCTACAATTGATGGGGTACCTGAAAGCGATGGGGAGAATGAAACCAAGTTGGAAAACACACTTCAGGATATTATCCAGGAGAACTTCCCCAATCTAGCAAGACAGGCCAACATTCGAATTCAGGAAATACAGAGAACACCTTGAGAAGAGCAACTCCAAGACACATAATTCTCAGATTCACCAAGGTTGAAATGAAGGAAAAAATGTTAAGGGCAGCCAGAGGGAAAGGTCAGCTTACCTACAAGGGGAAGCCCATCAGACTAACAACAGATCTGTCAGCAGAAACCCTACAAGCCAGAAGAGCATGAGGGCCAATTTTCAACATTCTTAAAGAATTTTCAACCCATAATTTCACATCCAGCCAAACTAAGTTTCATAAGTGAAGGAGAAAAAAAAGCCTTTACAGACAAGCAAATACTGAGGGATTTTGTCACCAGTGGGCCTGCCTTGCAAAAGCTCCTGAAGGAAGCACTAAATATGGAAAGGAAAAACCGGTACCAGCCACTGCAAAAACACACTAAAATATAAAGACCAACGAAACTATGAAGAAACTGCCTCAACTAATGTGCAACATAACCAGCTAGCATCATAACAACAGGATCAAATTCACACATAACAATATTAAACTTAAATGTAAAAAGGCTAAATGCCCCAATTAAAAGACATAGACTGGCAAACTGGATAGAGTCAAGAACTATTGTTGTGCTGTATTCAGGAAAGCCATGTCACATGCAAAACGACACACATAGGCTCAAAACAAAGGGATGGAGGAATATTTACCAAGCAAATGGAAAGCAAAAAAAGCAGGGGTTGTAATTCTAATCCCTGATAAAAACAGACTTTAAACAAAGATTAAAAAAAAGACAAAGAAGGACATTATATAATGGTAAAGGGATCAATGCAACAAGAAGAGCTAACTATCCTAAATACATATGCACCCAATACAGGAGCACAGAGATTCGTAAAACAAGTTCTTAGAGACCTAAAAAGAGACTTAGATTCCCACTCAATAATAGTGGGAGACTTTAATACCCCACTGTTGATATTACATCAATGAGACAGAAAATTAACAAGGATATTCAGAATTTGAACTCAGCTCTGGACCAAGCGGGCCTAATAGATATCTACAGAACTCTCCACCCCAAATCAATAGAATATACATTCTTCTCAGCACCACATAGCACTTACTCTAAAAGCGACCACAAAATCGGAAGTAAAACACTCCTCAGGAAATGCAAAAGAACGGAAATCATAACAAACAGTGTCTCAGACTACAGTGCAATCAAATTAGAACTCAGGATTAAGAATCCAACTCACTCAAAATTGCACAGCTACACGGAAACTGAGCAACCTGATCCTGAATGACTACCAGGTAAATAATGAAATTAAGGCAGAAATAACAAAGTTCTTTGAAACCAATGAGTACAAAGAGACAACATACCAGAATCTCTGGGACACAGCTACAGCAGTGTTTAGAGGGAAATTTATAGCACTAAATGCCCACATGATAAATCAGAAAAGATCTAAAACTGACACTCTAACATCACAATTAAAAGAACTAGAGAAGCAAGAGCAAACAAATTCAAAATCTAGCAGAACAGAAGAAATAACTAAGATCAGAGCAAAACCGAAGGAGACACACACACAAAAAAAAAAACTTCAAAAAAGAAATCAATGAATCCAGGAGCCAGTTTCTTTAAAAAAAAAAATTAACAAAATAGATAGACTGCTAGCCAGACTAATAAAGAAGAAAAGAGAGAAGCAGCAAATAGACACAGTAAAAAAATGATAAAGGGGATATCATCACCAACCCCACAGAAATACAAACTACCATCAGAGAATACTATAAATACCTCTACACAAATAAACTAGAAAATCTAGAAGAAATAGATAAATTCCTGGACACATACACCCTCCCAAGACTAAACCAGGAAGAAGTTGAATCCCTGAATAGACCAATAACAAGTTCTGAAATTGAGGCAGTAATTAATAGCCTATCAATGAAAAAATCTCCAAGACTAGATGGATTCACAGCCAAATTCTGCCAGAGGTACAAAGAGGAACTGGTACCAATCCTTCTGAAACTAATCCAAACAATAGAAAAAGAGGGAATCCTCCCTAACTCATTTTATGAGGCCAGTATCATCCTGATTCCAAAACCTGGCAGAGACACAACAAAAAAGAAAATTTCAGGCCAATATCCCTGATAAACATCGATGCGAAAATCCTCAATAAAATACTGGCAAACAATCCAGCAACACATCAAAAACCTTATCTACCATGATCAAGTCAGCTTCATCCCTGGGATGCAAGGCTGGTTCAACATATGCATATCAATAAACATAATCAGTCACATAAACAGAACCAATTACAAAAACCACATGATTATTTCAATAGATGCAGAAAAGGCCTTCAATAAAATTCAACACCCCTTGATGCTAAAAACACCCAATAAACTAGGTATTGATGGAACATATCTCAAAATAATAAGAGCTGTTCATGACAAACCCTTAGCCAATATCATACTGAATGGGCAAAAGTTGGAAGCATTCCCTTTGAAAATCGGCACAAGACAACGATGCCCTCTCTCAACACTCCTATTCAACACAGTATTGAAAGTTCTGGCCAGAGCAGTCAGGCAAGAGAAAGAAATAAAGGGTATTCAAATAGGAAGACAGGAAGTCAAATTGTTTCTGTTTGCAGAGAGCATGATTGCATATTTAGAAAACTCCATTATCTCAGCCCAAAAACTCTTTAAGCTGATAAACAACTTCAGCAAAGTCTCAGGATACAAAATCAATGTGCAAAAATCATAAGCATTCCTATACACCAATAATAGACAAGCAGAGACCCAAATAATGAGCGAACTCCCATTCACAATTGCTACAAAGAGAATAAAATATGTAGGAATACAACTTACAAGGGAAGTGAAGGACCTCTTCAAGGAGAACCACAAACCACTGCTCAAGGAAATAAAAGAGGACAAAAACAAATGGAAAAAAAATCCATGCTCATGGACAGAAAGAATCAATATCATGAAAATGGCCATACTGCCCGAAGTAATTTATAGATTCAATACTATTTCCATCAAACTACCAGTGACTTTCTTAACAGAACTAGCAAAAACTACTTTAAATTTCATATGGAACCAAAAAAGAGCCCATATAGCCAAGACAATCCTAAGCAAAAAGAACAAAGCTGGAGGCATCATGCTACCTGACTTCGAACTATACTACAAGGCTACTATAACCAAAACGGCATGGTACTGGTACCAAAACAGATATAGAGACCAAGAGAACAGAACAGAGCCCTCAGAAATAATGCCACACATCTACAACCATCTGATCTCTGGCAAATCTGACAAAAACAAGCAAAGGGGAAAGGATTCTCTATTTACTAAATGGTGCCGGGGAAACTGGCTAGCCATATGCAGAAAACTGAAACTGGACCCATTCCTTACACCTTGTATGAAAATTAATGTTTGAGATCTGAGAATGGACAGACTGCCTCCTCAAGTGGGTCCCTGAGCCCCAAGTAGCCTAACTGGGAGGCACCCCCCAGTAGGGGTAGACTGACACCTCACACAGGGGGTACCTCTCTGAGACGAAGTTTCCAGAGGAATGATCAGGCAGCAAATTTGCTGTTCAGCAATATTCACTCTTCTGCAGCCTCCGCTGCTGATACTCAGGCAAACAGAGTCTGGAGTGGACCTCGAGCAAACTCCAACAGGCCTGCAGCTGAGGGTCCTGACTGTTAGAAGGAAAACTAACAAACAGAAAGGATATCCACACCAAAACCCCGTCTGTATGTCACCATCATCAAAGACCAAAGGTAGATAAAACCACAAAGACGGGGAAAAAACAGAAGAGAAAAGCTGAAAATTCTAAAAATCAGAGTGCCTCTCCCCCTCCAAAGGAATGCAGCTCCTCACCAGCAACGGAACAAAGCTGGACAGAGAATGACTTTGATGAGTTGAGAGAAGAAGGCTTCAGATGATCAAACTTCTCTGAACTAAAGGAGGAAGTTCGAACGCATCGCAAAGAAGCTAAAAACCTTGAAATAATATTAGACGAATGGCTAACTAGAATAACCACTGTAGAGAAGTCCTTAAATGACCTGATAGAGCTGAAAATCATGCATGAGAACTATGTGACAAATGCACAAGCTTCAGTAACTGATTCGATCAACTGGAAGACAGGGTATCAGTGACTGAAGATAAAATGAATGAAATGAAGCAAGAAGAGAAGTTTAGAGAAAAAAGAGTAAAAGAAACGAACAAAGCCTCTAAGAAATATGTGACTATGTGAAAATACCAAATCTACATCTGATTGGTGTATGTGAAAGTGACAGAGAGAATGGAACCAAGTTGGAAAACACTCTGCAGGATATTATCCAGGAGAACTTCCCGACCTAGCAAGGCAGGCCAACATTCAAATTCAGGAAATACAGAGAATGCCACAAAGATACTCCTTGAAAAAAGCAACTTCATAATTGTCAGATTCACCAAAGTTGAAATGAGGGAAAATATGTTAAGGGCAGACAGAGAGAAAGGTTGGGTTACCCAGAAAGGGAAGCCCATCAGACTAACAGCGATCTCTTGGCAGAAACTCTACAAGCCAGAAGAGAGTGGGGGCCAATGTTCAACATTCTTAAAGAAAACAATTTTCAACCCAGAATTTCATATCCAGCCAAACTAAGTTTCATCAGTGAAGGAGAAATAAAATCCTTTACAGAAAAGCAAATGCTGAGAGATTCTGTCACCACCAGGCCTACCCTACAAGAGCTCCTGAAGGAAGCACTAAACATGGAAAGGAAC
The DNA here is from genome assembly GCF_000951035.1 of Colobus angolensis palliatus. Lineage (NCBI taxonomy): Eukaryota > Metazoa > Chordata > Mammalia > Primates > Cercopithecidae > Colobus > Colobus angolensis. The sequence goes on along the minus strand of NW_012114611.1, from coordinate 3,566,684 downwards.
AAACAGTACCAGCCACTGCAAAAACATGCCAAAATGTAAAGACCATCGATGCTAGGAACAAACTGCATCAACTACCAAGCAAAATAACCAGCTGACATCATAATGACAGGATCAAATTCACACATAACAATATTAACCTTAAATGTAAATGGGCTAAATGCTCCAATTAAAAGACACAGATTGGCAAATTGGATAAAGACTCAAGA
>NW_012114611.1:3565824-3566168 GCF_000951035.1 Colobus angolensis palliatus | reverse complement strand
AAAATAAAGGGATGGAGGAAGATCTACCAAGCAAATGGAAAACAAAAAAAGGCAGGGGTTGCAATCCTAGTCTCTGATAAAACAGACTTTAAACCTACAAAGATCAAAAGAGACAAAGAAGGCCATCACATAATGGTAAAGGGATCAATTCAACAAGAAGAGCTATCCTAAATGTATATGCACCCAATACAGGAGCACCCAGACTCAAAAAGAAAGTCCTTAGAGCCTTACAAAGAGACTTAGACTCCCACACAATAATAATGGGAGACTTTAACACCCCACTGTCACCATTAGACAGATCAATGAGACAGAAAGTTAACAAGGATATCCAGGAATTGAACTCA
>NW_012114611.1:3516246-3561890 GCF_000951035.1 Colobus angolensis palliatus | reverse complement strand
TCAATAAAATACTGGCAAACCGAATCCAGCAGCACATCAAAAAGCTTATCCACCATGATCAAGTGGGCTTCATCCCTGGGATGCAAAGCTGGTTCAACATACACAAAAAATAAACATAATTCAGCATATAAACAGAACCAAAGACAAAAACCACGATTATCTCAAAAGATGTAGAAAAGGCCTTTGACAAAATTCAACAGCCCTTCATGCTAAAAACTCTCAATAAATTCAGTATTGAATGTATCTCAAAGTAATAAGAGCTATTTATGACAAACCTACAGCCAATATCATACTGAATGGGCAAAAATTGGAAGCATTCCCTTTGAAAACTGGCACACGACAGGGATGCCCTCTCTCACCACTCCTATTCAACATAGTGTTGGAAGTTCTGGACAGGGCAATTGGGCAGGAGAAAGAAAGAAAGGATATTCAATTAAGAAAACAGGAAGTCAAATTGTCCCTGTTTGCAGATGACATGATTGTATATTTAGAAAATCCCATCATCTCAGCCCAAAATCTCCTTAAGCTGATAAGCAACTTCAGCAAAGTCTCAGGATACAAAATCAATGTGCAAAAATCACAAGCATTCTTATATACCAATAACAGACTAACAGAGACCCAAATCATGAGTGAACTCCCATTCACAATTGCTACAAAGAGAATAAAACACCTAGGAATCCAATTTACAAGGGATGTGAAGGACCTCTTCAAGGAGAACTACAAACCACTGCTCAAATAAAAGAGGGCACAAACAAATGAAAGAACATTCCATGCTCATGGATAGGAAGAATCAATATCGTGAAAATGGCCATACTGCCCAAAGTGATTTATAGATTCAATGCCATCCTCATCAAGCTACCAATGACTTTCTTCACAGAATTGGAAAAAACTACTTTAAAGTTCATATGGAATCAAAAAAGAGCCCGCATTGCCAAGACAATACTAAGCAAAAAGAACAAAGCTGGAGGCATCACACTGCCTGACTTCAAACTATACTACAAGGCTACAGTAACCAAAACAGCATGGTACTGGTACCACAACAGAGATATAGACCAAAGGAACAGAACAGAGGCCTCAGAAATAACACCACACATCTACAGACATCTGATCTTTGACACAGCTGACAAAAACAAGAAATGGGGAAAGGATTCCCTATTTAATAAACAGTGCTGGGAAAACTGGCTAGCCATATGTAGAAAGCTGAAACTGGATCCCTTCCTTACACCTTAAATGAAAATTAATTCAAGGCAGATTAGAGACTTAAATGTTAGACCAAAAAACCATAAAAACCCTAGAAGAAAACCTAGGCAATACCATTCAGGACATAGGCATGGGCAAGGACTTCATGTCTAAAACACCAAAAGCAATGGCAATAAAAGCCAAAATTGACAAATGGGATCTAATTAAACTAAAGAGCTTCTGCACAGCAAAAGAACTACCATCAGAGTGAACACAGGCAACCTACAGAATGGGAGAAAATTTTTGCAATCTACTCATTTGGCACAGGGCTAATATCCAGAACCTACAAAGAACTCAAACAAATTTACAAGAAAAAAACAATCCCATCAAAAAGTGGGCAAAGGATATGAACAGACACTTCTCAAAAGAAGACATTTATACAGCCAACAGACACATGAAAAAATGCTCATCATCACTTGCCATCAGAGAAATGCAAATCAAAACCACAATAGATACCATCTTACACCAGTTAGAATGGCAATCATTAAAAAGTCAGGAAACAACAGGTACTGGAGAGGATGTGGAGAAATAGGAACACTTTTACACTGTTGGTGGGACTGTAAACTAGTTCAACCATTGTGGAAAACAGTGTGGCCATTCCTCAAGGATCTAGAACTAGAAATACCATTTGACACAGCCACCCCATTACTGGGGATATACCCAAAGGATTATAAATCATGCTGCTATAAAGACACATGCACATGTATGTTTATTGCGGCACTATTCACAATAGCAAAGACTTGGAATCAACCCAAATGTCCATCAGTGACAGACTGGATTAAGAAAATATGGCACATATACACCATGGAATACTATGCAGCCATAAAAAAGGATGAGTTTGGGTCCTTTGTAGGGACATGGATGCAGCTGGAAACCATCATTCTCAGCAAACTATCGCAAGAACAGAAAACCAAACACCACATGTTCTCACTCATAGGTGGGAATTGAACAATGAGAACACTTGGACACAGGAAGGGGAACATCACACACCAGGGCCTGTTGTGGCGTTGGGGGAGGGGGAAGGGATAGCATTAGGAGATATACCTAATGTAAATGACGAATTAATGGGTGCAGCACACCAACATGGCACATGTAAACATATGTAACAAACCTGCACTTTGTGAACATGTACCCTAGAACTTAAAGTATAATAAAAAAAATTTTTAATTGAAATAAAATATTATTCTTTCAAAAATAAATAATAAAGCAGCCAAAATGAAAATGCTTCAACAAGCAATTACAAGCCTTCTTGAAACAAATAAAATATAGAAAATAGAAGATATAAAGAACTAAATGAAAATTTTAAAATTCAAAAAATAAAATAACTGAAATGAGTCTCAGTGGATGGGCTCAATAGTAAGAGGAGGAAACACAGGAAAGAAATCGTCAATTGAGAGATAAAACAATAAAAATTAGTGAATCTGAAAAACACAGAGAAAATAGACCGAAATAAAATTAACAGTGTCTCAAGGACCTGTGGGACTATTTAAAAAATAACATTCATGTAATCAAAGTTTCAAAAAGAGAGGACAAAGGCAATAAGACTGAAAAAGCACTCAAAGAAGTAATGGCTGAAAATTTCCCAAATTTGCCAGGAGACAAAGACCTACTAATTCAAGAAGCTGGGCAAACTCCAAACATAATCAACTCAAAGAAATCCATGCCAGCTTCTGAAAACTACATACAAATTTTAAAACATTGAAAGCAGCCAGAGAAAAATGACAACTTACCTACAGAAAAAAGCAAAAAAGAAAACCACAGATTTTTCATCAGAAACCATGTAGGGCTCATGCCTGTAATCCCAGCACTTTGGGAGGCTGAGGTGGGTGGATCACTTGAGGGCAGGAGTTCAAGACCAGCCTGGCCAACATGGTGACACCCTGTCTCTACTAAAATACAAGAAAAAAATTAGCCAGGTGTGGTGGTGCATGCCTGTAATCCCAACTACTCGGGAGGCTGAGGCAGGGGAATCCCTTGAACCCAGGAGGCAGAGGTTGCAGTGAGCCAAAGTCATACCACTGCACTCCAGCTTGGGTGATATAGCAAGATTCCATCTCAAAAAACCAAACCAAAACAAAACAACTGCCAACCAAGAATTCTATGTCCAGTAAAAATATCTTTTAGGAATTATTAATATATAAATATTAAGAAATTACCATTTGAAGGAAAACTAAGATAATTTTTGACCAGCAAAACTACCCAAAAGAATGGGTAAAGGAAGTTCTCTAAACAGAAAGAAAATAATAAAAAGAGGTACTTGAAACATTAGAAAGAAAGAACGCAGTAAGCAAAAACTATGAACAAATACAGCAGGTTTTTCTTTTCTTCTTGAGTTTTCTAAATTATGTTTGAAGGCTGAAGCAAAAATCACAGCATTGTGCTATGTAGTTGTAAATGTATGTACAGGAAATATTTAAGACAACTATAAGTAGCGGAGGATGACAGAACAAAAAGGAAGGCAAGGTTTCTATACTTGAACTGGTAAATGATAACAACAGTAGACTGAAATAAGACATGTATATATAATGTAATACCTACAGCACCCAAACAATTAAGACATATACTTTTTCAAAACTATATAGATAAATCAAAGTGGAATTCTAAAATATATTACAGTAACACACAGGAAGGCAAAAAAATATGAAAACAACAGAAAACAAAAAATAAAATGGTAGACACACATTCTAACATAACAATTATGTTTAATGTAAATGGTCTAAAATCAAATTAAAAGAAAGAGATGGCATGTTGGGTTACAAAACATGACTCAACTATATGCTGTCTATAACCAACTTGCTTCAAATATAATTATATAAAAGGACTGAAAGTAAAAGAATAGAAAAAGACATATCATGCAAACATTAATCAAAGGAAAGCAAGGATGGCTATATTAATATCAGATAAAGTCGACTTCAGAGCAAAGAAAATTACCAAAAACAAGTAGGGACATTACATAATGACAATAGGATAAATCAACTAAAAAGACATAGTAATTCTAAATGTGTATGCACCCAAAAATAGAACTGCAAAATATGTGAAACAAAAACTGATACAACTGAAAAGACAAATAGAGAAATCCACAATTATAACTGGAGGCTCCCATACCCTCTCAACAACTGACAGAACAACTAAACATAAAATCAGCAACGATACAGGAAAACTCAATACCATCAACCAACAGGTTAACATTTATAAACTATTCCACCCCACAACAACAGAATCAACAGACTTTTCAAGAATCCACAAATCATATACCAAGACAGACCATAAATTGGGAAATAAAACAAAGCTCAACAAATTTAAAAGAACTGAAATTATACAGAGTAAAAGAAAAGATACAAATTACCAATATCCGGAGTAAAACAGAGACTATCATATAGACCCTACCGACATCAAAGGATGATAAGGGAGTACTGCAAAAAAATCTACACACACAAACTTGACAACTCAGAAGAAATACATCAATGTCTCAAAAGACACAAATTACCATACATTTTCTATTATGCAATAGATAATCTGAATAGCCTACAATATTAAGGAAATTTAACTTACAATTTTAAAACTCCCAAAAAATAAATCTGTAGGCCCAGATTGTTTCACTGGATAATTTGACCTATTTTTTAAATAAGAATTAGTATCTATTCTACGTAATTTCTTCCAGAAGACAGAGGAAGAGAGGTTTCTTAATTCATTTTTGAATATCGTACTACCCTGATACCAAAAACAGACAAAGAATATTTAAAAAAGAAAGAAAACCAGACAATATCCTTCATGAACACAGACACAAAATATTAGCAAATAGAATTCAGCATTATACAAAATGAATTATACACCATGTCCCAGTGGAATTTATTCCAGGGATGCAAGACTAATTCAATATTTAAAATTCAATCAATATAACCTACCATATTGTGCTAATGAAAAGAAATATGGTCATATCAATTGATACAGAAAAAGTATATGAAAAAATTCAACAGAGATTCTTGATAAAAACTCTCTGAGTAACAGAAAATTGAAGGGACTTTCCTGGAGAGAAAAGGTAGAGTTGTTCCTAAATTTATTTTTTTTTTAAATAAAGAGAAAAAACAAATAGAAGAAAGTTCCCTCAACTTGATAAAGGATATTTACAAAAACCTACAGCTAGAGTTATACTTCATAAGATAAAAGAATGAATGCTTTCTCCCTAAGATCAGGTACAAGGCCAGAATGTTCATTCTCACCATTCTTTATTCTGCATAATGCTGGAAGGTCTAACCAATGCATTAGCTAGTACAATTTTTTTATAAAAACTAACTCGAAATGGATCATAGGCCTAAATGCAGAACACAAAATATCCAAACTGAAATGCAAAAAGAAAAAAGAATGAAAAAGACAGGATATTCAAGAACTGTGGGACAATTACAAAAGATGTGACATGCACATAATGGAAATACCAGAAGAAGAAAGAGAGAAAGGAACAGAAGAAATATTTGAAGCAATAATGACTGAGAATTTCCCAAAATATCAGCTGATATTTACTCAACAGACTATACACCCTCTACTGTACCTAGTGTTCCCTAGTCCAGAGGCTCTCAAGAGTTCCAGAATGTAAGTACCATCTGTACTCAGTTGCTAGGGCTGCCATAACAAAGGACCACAGACTGGATGGCTTAAATAATAAAAATTTATTTTCTCACAATTCTGGAGGTTAGAAGTCCAAGATCAAGGTGCCAGTAGCGTTGGTTTCTTCTAAAGGCCTCTCTCCTTGGCTTGCAGATGGCTGTCTTCTCCCTGTGTCTTCCCTCCATATGTGCTTGTGTCCTAATCACCTTCATATAGGGACAGCAAATCGTATTAGGGCCTACCCTAATGACCTCACTTTAACTTAATTACCTCTTTAAAGATCCTATCTCCACATGTAGTCACATTCTGAGGTACTGGCAGGTGGGACTTCAGCATATGAATTTTAAGGAGAACATAATTAAGCCCATAATACTTTCCTCATGTTCCCTCATGCAAATCCTTTCTGTAACTCCACCTTCATCTTTCTAAATGCATTAATACTTTTTGTTTCCTAATGCAGTTCCCCTTCTTTTTGCTGTTTATGATTTATTCATGTGTAATTCTTTACTATTATTTTACATGAATCTGAGGAAAGATGAGGAGAAGAAAAAATGTGCTTAATCCACCATCTTTTCCTAGGCGTCCCCCCAAACTTTTTAAGTATCACCACCCACTAAGCAGTCTTCTTGCTGATGTTAGACCACAGTAATCTCTCCTTTATCCTAATTCTTAATTCATTTAACACATATTTGTCTTGTTTCATTTTTAGTAGCCTTATGACCCCACTTACAGGTTTTAAGCAACGATGGTTTTTAAAATTTCTATTTTACCCCCAATGCCCAGTATTGTATTAAATATTCATTATTTGATTGGTAAAAATAATTTTTATGAATTCATAATATGACCGCACTCCTATAATTCAGATTCAGTTTTTATGTTTTAATGTAGTGGACCAATGAATACATCATGAAATTCACAACGCACCACCCTATTATATATGATAGCTTACTGGGAATAAGAGGTATAAAATTTCACATCCAAGTACCAAAATAGAAAGCACAGAGCCATCTCATGCCTGAAAACCCTGTCCTAGACTTCTTAGAAACACAAACATTTTAAACGCAGCCCAGGAAAACTAGATCAAAGCTAATAATGTAGTCCTTTAAAAAATGACCCATTGCCCCAAGCTAAGTAAAAAGTATATCAGATCTATGAAAAGTAATTATACATGAAAATGAGATTCTTTGCTTTCCTTCTAACAAGTGTTAAAGGTCATGTAATTAAAATCAACATTGATCACTATATTTATGGAAATCTTAGTCCTGAATTCAGGTCATTTACAGTTAGTTAAGTTGATCTAGTAACAAGATCTTTGAAGTTTCTCTAAGAAGCCTCATTGCCTTACATGATTTTCCCTGCTTCTAAATTTCCACCAGGCTTGGGTTCAAAATCCTCTGGTGGTTAATGCTGTCATGTGGTTGGCTGGTGAAAGCTTTGTTCTGCTTCTTGGTCAAATGCAAGGACAAATCAAGTGTAATGAAAAGTGAGATGGCAAACACGCAGTGTAGCTTGACTTGACAACATTTCAGATTGTAAGGGCTGATATTTACCTGAGAGACCTTATACCCAATTTGAACATTTTGACTGACTTACTCTGATTATCCAAATCAGGCATTCTCGGATGGAAAAGGTGGTAAGGTGAGTGAGTAAAAAAGGACAAAATCAAATTCCAGGTACCCACTGCAACAGACATGAGAAAACAAAATTAAAGCCAACATTTGGGGAATCAGAAGCATTCTTTTCATTCTTGTGTGCTTCCTGATTTTCTTTTTCCTTTGGGAAGATTCTCCTATTGTTCTAGGAAAAAGTTTGCTTTGGTCAAGCAGATCTAAGGTAAATGCCTACTCACTCTTTCAGGTCAGGGAAGTCCTGAAAGCAAGGAGTAATCCACATGCACAGGCTTCAGACTCAGATGCTGAGCCGGTCTTCACTGAGTGCACAGTGAAGCTCTACAGAGACTGTTAGAGGATGAGAACTGGTTTTCACTTCATCTGGCTTAGGCCAACTGGTGGAGAATTCTGGATTTAAGGAGGGGCACTTTTGCAAAGAAGCACAGCCAGTGGACTCCTGGAGCAGGGGTGCCTGGTTTTAAAGTTCATTTTGTGTTGCATAAGGCCCCAATGGTATCTTCAACTATATGGTAAAGTATTGTTAAACTGTGCCTTCTAGTATCAGCTGTGTTTGGAAGGCTAACAGAAGGGCCTGCGCCCATGCCTGGGGTTAAACAGGCTGGGGGTGGAGAGGAAGCCTAGAGACGAGGCTACAACCGCAGCAGAGAAGCCTGGGCAGCTGCCCACAGGAGAGCTGACTGGGAACAGTCTGGCTGGATTTGTGTGTGTGTGTAAACACTCCCTAGGTAGGTGTTGCTGGGACCCAACAAAGACTGATATCTTCCCGTGACACAAGAAAGAGGCTCCGGTTATGTTTTCCAGCATCAATGGGACAGATGACCCTCTAAAGCTAGAGCCCTTGAGGATATCCTGATGATAGTTATAGAAGTTCATTTGAATCTGGTTCTCTATTTTTGCTTCTGCCTTTCCAGCAAATTGGGGGCTTCAGATGGCTTTGCTGCTTGGTTTGCTGTGGGGTTTAAAAGCAGATGGTAGCTGCCTTGCAACATCCTACTGAACCCCACCCTCCATTAAGCTCAATCTAATTATCACTGAAGTAATAATAACCAGAGCCATAAGTTATAATTACCTAGCACTGAGTCTACTCAGGAAAACCCCTATGTCAAATTTATGAGCCTGGGATCTCAACCTCTCCAGCCCCAACTAAGGCAAAACTCTGAGCCTATGGAAGGTAAAAAGACTATGCCTACCTTCTTTATTCTTCATTTCCCCAGTTAAATCATCCTTTTTCACTTCTGACTTAACCTAAACCCTACCTTGGCTTTTGCCTCCCAAGGCCTGCTTTTAGGTTCCTTCAGGATCCTCCTCTCCAAACCATGGGACTAATAAAATACAATCATCTTTGTTAATAGATGAATTAGCTCATACGTTACTATTTTCAAATTATAGTAATACCTGGGCTAAGTTTAAAATTTTTGTGTCTCTAAGAAGTCTAGGACAGGATTTGCAGGCATTCTGGCAAGACAGGGGGGAAATGTATTTGGCAGGAGCCCTCTGGCACTTTGAGGTTGCTGGCTAGTCCAGGGCCAGGAGCGAAGATATGATCCAGTCTGTAACCACGCAGAGCTTCCACTACTGCCAGACTCTATGAATAATACTGCCCCGGGTCTTGAATTGTAGGATGTTAGGGTTAAAATAAGGTTGATAGCAACTTTATATTTATTTTATTTTATTTTACTTAGATTATTTTATTTTATTTTATTTTATTTTATTTTGAGACAGGGTCTTGCTCTGCCACCCAGGTTAGAGTGTAGTGGTGTGATCTCAGCTCGCTGCAACCTCCACCCCCCAGGTTCAAGAGATTCTCCTTCCTCAGCCTCCCGAATAGCTGAAACTACAGGTGCGTGTCACCATGCGCAGCTAATTTTTGTACATTTAGTTGAGATGGGGTTTCACTATGTTGGCCAGGCTGGTCTTGAACTTGTGACCTCAAGTGATCCACCTGCCTCAGCCTCCCAAAGTGCTAGGATTACAGACATGAGCCACCACGCCCAGCCAGGTAGCAACTTCAGCTGGAAAAAACAGACTGCCACCTCAGTCAACTCTATTTATTGTTGGACAGAATTGTGAGTGAGTCCTTTCTTTTGGTCTTTTCACCCTCCTCATAAACTAATACCTGCCCAGTGAGCAGTACCTAATCACAGATAATTCGAAGATGTTTAGCACTCACAAAAAGGCTTGGTACAAAGCGCAGAAAAGAGAGAACTGAACATGGTATAATCTTCAAGAAATCAAATCAATGACCACAAAACTATGACATTTCTTGGTGTCAACTTGCTTTTTGCCATTGCAAGTGTGCTACTTCATCATAATTCAGGGTCTGTGTTGACTTAACAAATATAGTTTTGCTCTGATGTTACAGAAATGCATATTCAATTATCCAAGTGAGACTAAACAAAATCACTGTTTTTACCACTTAAAGAGGCCTCATACTGTAAACATCAAAATGACTCACTGATGTCAGAAACTGAGAGGAAGGGGAAGTAGAAGAGAAGTAGGTATCTCTGTAGGCCAGTAAAGCAGACCTGAATATTACATAGAAACAGCATTGCCCACCACGTCCATGCACACGCACACACCCCTCCCTCAAGGAAGAACAGTCCTTTCTGCACATTCCTTTCTAACTGCATTTTTGTGACACCTCCTCCTCTTCAAAATTTAGTCAATATTTAGCTTAAATCTAGGTCTCATGCACTAAAGTACTGAGGGGAGGAAAAATGCTGCCCACACACTCCACCCTAAGTCCCTAGAAAGACCTTGTGACACATTAGGAAGGGGACTTTCCTTGATGTAGGAAGATGGAGTTCTGACCTAGCTATGCTTAGGAACTGACTTTGAGGTATGCTCCCTGTCCGGACACTCCACCATGATTCCACGCTTCCCTACATGACCGTGGCCCAGGACTGTCAGGCTACAGGACAGAGTAAATCCAACGTCTCATAACAGGGCCCAAATAAGCACTGACATCTCTTCCTGTCTACCACCTACGCAAGCCAACCACCACAGTGACTGGCACAGAGGAGGCCTCCAGGACCTGTATGTTGGCTGAATGAATGAACTTGCCGTAACGAACTGTCCACCGTACTCCCTCCTTTCACCATATCCTCCCCTTTCACCATATCCTCCTCCCAGGTTTCAATGCTGAACAACATGATGAAATATTACATCTTCATTTTTGCTGATGCACATTTTGCTGATTTTGCTTCATTATGCACTAGAAGACTTTCACAGATACTAAACAGCCAAAATCTTTGTTTTGAGACAGGGTGTCACTCAATCGCTCAAGGTGGAGTGCAGTGGCGCAAACTCAGCTCACTGCAACCTCTGCCTCCCACGTTCAAGTGGTTGTCATGCCTCAGCCTCCGGAGTTGCTGGACTACAGGCATGCACCACCATGCCCAGCCGATTTTTTGTATTTTTAGTAGAGATGGGGTTTTGCCACGTTGCTTAGGCTGGTCTCGAACTCCTGAGCTCAGGCAATCTGCCCACCTTGGACTCACAAAGTGCTAGGATTACAGGTGTGAGCCACTGCGCGGGCCGAATTCTTAAGAAATTAAAATTCACTTTCATTTTTATTCCTATCAGAATGCTTTCTGCCACGTGCATACTGCTATTTTCTGAACATCCAGTGGGTGGCAGTAATACCGAGGAAATGCCAGCTGCCAGCCTGCCTTCTCCAGCCACAGTGCTCTTGTGTTATGCTGACAGTGGCTCAGCAACCATTGCAGTGTATGAGGAAGAATATGAGCATGTAAGTCAGACTAGCTTCTGCTTGACCCCCAGCTTCACAGGAAAACCTATTCTGCATGTTTCTAGGATTGAGATAATATATGCAAAACCCTTGGTACACTGCCTGCCACACAGTAGGATGCATATAAATATCAGCTAATATTAGTCTATTTGAATTGCCACGAACAAGGGAGTTCCACATGAGAAACAGAACATTATAACCCTATTCCTTTTTACATTCACTTGATATTCAAAAAACATTTTGAGGGAGGAACATTCTGAACACAATCCTATAAAAGGGAATTAAAATAATCCTCATTGATGATGAAAAGGTCTTTAAATGTCCAGACAATTGCTTTTAGCCAAAGTTAAGGCTTATCTGAATACTTCATTCTCATTCTATACTGCTTGCGTTCGTTCATTTATCTAGCAAACATTTATTAACTTCATATTATGTGCTAAGTACTGTACTTTGGAGATCAACTCTTTAAAATACATTGCACATTTATAATCTCACTGATAGGCAGACCAATTCTAGTTTTCATGTCTCTTAGTTCAGGAGCCTATTTTAAGAATACCATACACTAGGTGGCTTAAACAAGAAACATTTATTTCTCACAGTTCTGGACACTGAGAAGTCCATGATCAAGAAGCCAGCAGACCCGGTGTTTGGTGAGGGCCCTCTTCCTGGTTTGCAGATGGCTGTCGTCTCATTGTATCCTCACATGGCAGAGGACAGAGACAGAAAAAGAGCCAGAGAGAAAGGGGGTCAGGTAGGGGAAGAAGCTCTTTCCTGTTCCTTTTTAATATGGGTAGTAATCCCAGCATGAGGGCTCCACCCTGATGGCCCAATTACCTCCCAAAGGCCCCATCTCCACATACCATCACAGTGGGGATTAGGATTTCAACATACAGATTTTGGGTAGGACACAACATTCAGTCTGTAGCACCACTGAATCCACGGATTCATGGTCTGCAGTGCTACAGGGTTGACTCAGTAAACTGCTCTAACTGTCCCACTGAACACAGTTGCAAAAGTCAAATAAGATAAAGTGAAAATGTCATGAAGGGTCAGGCGCGATGGCTCACGCCTGAAATCCCAGCACTTTGGGAGGTTGAGGCAGGCAGATCACCTGAGGTCAGAGGTTTGAGACCAGCCTGGCCAACATGGTAAAACCCTGTCTCTACTAAAAATACAAAAATTAGTCGGGTGTGATGGTGTGCACCTGTAATCCCAGCTACTCAGGAGGCTGAGGCAGAACTGCTTGAACCCAGGAGGCAGAGGTTGCAGTGAGCTGAGATTGTGCCACTGCACTCCAGGCCTGGCAATAGAGTGAGACTCCATCTCAAAAAAAAAAAAAAGTCAACAAAACTATACAGCTCAGAGCACCTTGTTATGATAAAAGCTTATCTTCTATTGCTCTTATTGGGACAGAGTTCCAGAAGTATTCTAAATGGCATTACAACTTCTGTTCTAGTACAGGATCGATGGAATGACTGAGTCATCTATTTTCGTGTATTTCCACTACTCTGGCTACAGAATGGTTTGTTTTTTTAGTTTACCTTTTAAAATATCAAATTAATTTACAACCAGCCAGGCATGGTGGCTCACACCTGTAATCCCAGCACTTTAGGAGGCCGAGATGGGCGGATCACAAGGTCAGGAGATGGAGACCATCCGGGCTAACACAGTGAAACCCCGTCTCTAATAAAAACACAAAAAATTAGCCAGGCGTGGTGGTGGGCGCCTGTCGTCCCAGCTACTTGGGAGGCTGAGGCAGCAGAATGGCGTGAACCCAGGAGGCAGAGCTTGCAGTGAGCCAAGATCGCGCCACTGCACTCCAGCCTGAGCGACACAGCCAGACTCTGTCTCAAAAATAATATTACAATCAAATTAATTTACAACTTTTGCCTGGTGTTCATGGACAATGCACAGCAACAACTGTCTCCAGCTTTGTTCGCTTTTCACTCAGTGAACATTTACAAGTGCCTCCTCAGTGCTCTGCCCTGTGCACACTGGTCTCCCTCCCGAGGTGGCAGAAACTGCAGTGACTCATTACTCAAAGAGAACCAGCCAAGGATCAGAAGAACGTTTGATATATTTCAGTAACTTATTAGTAGCTGAGAATATTTTATCACTGATGACAGTTTTCTATGTTTTTTACTATTTCTTATGGCCTATGCTCAACCCTTATTAATCTGCTTGTTTCATCCTGATTTCATCTGTTTCATCCACCCAAAGGATGCCCCTAGTTTTAGAAAACATTTTCCCCCACGATCAGCTTCAGGATCATCACGAACGTGTTCACTGGCTTGGGTGATCTGAAATGTCAATAAAGCAAGCTATAATTGGTAGGTTAAAATAGACCCCAGGACTCAGGCATATCTTTCTCATTTACACTATTCCCTGAAGATATAACAAACCAAAAGAAAGATTCTAGTGAGGCCCAAATATTGAGTTTTACCCATGTCAACTGCCTGAGTGCCTGCACTCTGTATCTTCTTTTCCTCTGACCTTTCAGGTTGGTATTTTGAAAGCAGGAAGTTTAAATGCTGAAGTGTCACATAAAATTTAAGAATCTTTTAGGAGACAAACCAAGTAACAATTCTACCACTGTTCTCCATCCCAAGATGTCTCCTGAGTGAACAGGTCTGGGTTTTGACATGCCATTCAAGAAAGGTGCCACAGCAATTCCCATCCTACCATTCTGCTATCCATTTGTATCTCTCAGAAGTAAAGATGGATCCTGTTAAGAGAAGCCATGAACCCTCCTCCACCTAAACCAGATCAGACCCACCCTTCTAGGCCTTCTCAGACCCCACCTCTTCCATGCCACCTTCCCTGTCTATTCCCCAGATTGCCACCTCCAGAATCATCAAACCCCTGATGGAGTCATCACTCACACTCTTACTTCTTTGCAGTTCTTAGCACAGCACCAGTCACTACAAAAGCACGGTACTGACTCCATAAGCCACAAGAGAAATGTCTCCTACCTCCCATTTGACTGGCTGCTTGTGATCACAGAAGTCAAACACACTGAAGGAGGGTCTTCTGCTTAGGTAAACTGCCCATACACCTGGATCCTGGGATAGGCCTCCAGGATTGCAGATTCCAGATGAACCCAAGGCCAAGCCCTCTGGAGACCCCTGCAGTGTTAACTACAGCCTCCTCCAGAGCTGCATTCAGCAGGACACCAGAGCAAGGCATACACACATAAACCTTGGGTCTGTTACTGTTGTTTGGTATTTTGTCTATTATAAAATATAAATGGATATTCTAAATTTGTTTTAGTCTAATTGGGTTACAGTAACAAATCACCATAAACTGGGTAGCTTATAAACAACAAAAATTTATTTCTCATCATTCTAGATAATGGGAAGTCAAAGATCATGGCAGATTTGATGGCTGGTGAGGGATAATCTTCTTGCTATAACCTCCCTCGGGAGAAGGGACAAGGCAGCTCTTTGGGGTTTTTTTATTAAATAAGGTCACTAATCCCATTCATGAGAGCTCTGACCTCCTGACTTAATCACCTCCCAACGGTCCTACTTCCTAATACCATCACACTGGGGATTCGTTTTCAACATATGAATTTGGGGAGACACAGAAATTAAGACCATAGCAAAAAATTATATACTAGGTGAACAGCATTTATTACATAAAATTACCCAGAGGCCTTTGTTTACTTAATTCAAACTCTAATTGTAAGCATCAGCTAATGGAGGCTCCCAGATCCCTGAGGTGTTCCTACTTTAGGAGTGGTTATTTCCAGAGACAGAATGTAAGGAATTTTGTCTCCTTGCTGCTACTAGGTTAAAATTACTGCTGTATAAAATTCAAAGACGTCACAAATCTTAAAAGCCTTATGGCTAGACAGGCTGCCGTTAAGACGAAATTGAAGTGAGGCTACCCATCCTCATGTTTGATGGGAAATAAATTTTAAACTTACATAAGCTCAACAAAACAATCATGTTAAAAACTATTTTTAATCAAGTCTTTTTGTTGCCCCAAATTATTATTTGACAAAGTAGAATCAAACTGATTGGGACAGCCTATATCATGTGTGGCTTGATTTTTCTTCTAAGTGATTACAATGAAAAAGTCATGAAGAGTGTAATTCTCTCATGAATTAGATTTGACAGTCCTACATTAAATAACCACAGTAAGAGGTGAAACTCACTAATTCTAGCCTAATGTCGTAATAATCTAGACTGATCACTCAATAAATATTAGCTGAGCATCTGCCATAGACAAAGCCAACGTTAGCACTAATGACATCTAAGATGATGTCACGACCCTCCAGGAACTTAAAATCCAGTTATGTGCACACCTGAAAAATTAACAAATAAAAAACGAAGGGAAAATGTTACCAGTCAACTCAAACTCTATCCCCCATGTCACCTTCCATAGTGTACAGAATTGCCTACAACCTCAAGGTCAAGTCAAGGTGCTCATGACTATGCTAGTAATACATGGCCTTCACCTATGCTGATCCCGCCACCTGGATATCCTCCTTCCCACTGTGCACCTGGACCATCCTTCTCAAGTCTCATATCAAATGCTGCCTCTTCCTTCCCTGTCCCACCAAGTCTGATTCAGGGCTGCCCCCTGTGCTCTTTCCAAACCTTTATTAGGGCACTCATGACACTGTGCTGTAACTGCAGATTTATTTGACTCCCCAGCTACCCTGTGTGTTACTGAAGGGCAGAAGTTATGTCTGTTTTCTCATGCTTAATCCCCTATCAGGTACATTATAGACACTTAAGAAATGTTTGAATGAATGAATGCCCGCCCACAAGTCCTGTGGATTCTCCCTCCTACATATATTTTTAAAATCCATCTTGTCGGCTGGGCGTGCCTGTAATCCCAGCACTTTGGGAGGCCGAGATGGGGTGGATCACTCGAGGTCAGGCGTTCGAGACCAGCCTGGCCAAGATTGTGAAACCCCATCTCTACTAAAAATATAAAACTTAGCTGGACATGGTGGCGCATCCCTGTAATCCTACTTGGGAGGCTGAGGCTAGAGAATCGCTTGAACCCAATAGGCTGAGGCTACAGTGAGCCAAGATCGCATCATTGCACTCCAGGCTGGGTGACAGGAAGGCTCTGTCTCAAAAAACTAAAAATAAAAATCCATCCTGTCTTCTCTATACATCCAAGAGAACAACATATAGAATGGTGGTTGGGCATGTGGCTTCTGGAATCAGACTACTTGGTACAGTATCTCTGCTCCACCACCTGTTAATCAGATGTCTATGGGCAAATTACATAACCTATATAAGCCTCCGTTTCCTTACCTTTAAAATGAAGCCCTTGAGTGATTCTGGATCACTTTCAGAAAATTGACCTTTTTGTCACAGCAAAGGCCTTTCATAATCTGGCTCCTACTTCTCCACCATCTCCCCACAGCCAAGCCCCAAGTACCTCCACTGCCTGCAAATCCCTAAATGTTTCCTGTTTTCATACTCCTCTGTTCCAAGCTGTTCTACCTAAACCATGCTTTCCCCACATCCGCCTGGATTCTTTGTAATCCTTCATGTCTGAGACTAGATGGCTCCTCTGCAGAGATGCCTTTCTCAATCCTACCAGGTGAGCTTTGAGTCCTGCCTCTTAGACTTCTATCATTGTATTTGTCACCCTTTTTATAGTTCATGTTTCTTGTCCAATTCCCCCAACAGATTGAGATACTTCAGGGTAGAAGCTGTGGCTTAGCATAGCAGCTGGCACATAATATGTGTTGCTGAATTAAGAGTTAAATCCACAAATCAGAAAGCCCTTGATCAAACACGTTGTCCCAATATTTAACTCAGAAGATGGCCATCACAAGAAGTCTCATAAGCAGTGAGGTGTCTTGCAGGCTGTGTGCACAGGTGACATGATGAGAGCAATGCTAAAGGAAGATTTAGCTGGCAGAGGCACACGGTGGATTATACAGGAGTACAGCCAGAGAGACACTTTAAGGGTTACTGCCATCTTCAGGACATGAGGTGACACATGGCAGACACTGCAAGGGGAAAGCTCACTGGACTTCATGAGTTAGTGATTGGATGTAGGCAAAAAGAAGTAGGGGTCAAAAATATTGCTAAGGTTGAAATTTGTGTCTGAACCAACAAAGGCCACATTAAAAGAAGGGCAGTCAGGAGAGACGGCTAGAATGGGGCTGCTGGATTGCAAGGGCAATGAGCTGCTATTTACAATGCTGGGTTCTAGTCAGTAATAGCACACCAAGGAATAACAGTACAGAACCAGGGAAAAAGACTAGCACTTGGGAAAAAGGAGAGCAATTAAGAAACAAATTTGGGAATTGTTAGTAGAGGTTCTGAGTAGTCAAGCTCTCAGGGGAGAAGAGAGGGACAAGGACTAGACACTGAAGATGCAAAGAAAAAGGAGACAGAGACAGAGTTATGAGGAGGAGGCAAGGAACCATAGGGTGAACTGTCACCAAGGCCAAGATAGCCAACCAGGTCAAATGCTACAGGGGGTCAAGGACAGTAAGAACTAAGGGGAAAATGACTAATTTTACCATCACAGAACTACTTGGGATAGCCAGGAGAGAGACAGGACATGGACATGGTCAAAGGACCATTCCTCTAAGCAGGGAAATCCAGACTTGCTTGTAGTCAGGGGAGGAGCCTCAGAAAATAGAGGACAACAGGATACAAGATAATAGAAAAGAGAGAAGGGCGTGGGCTCAAGGCCCACACTCTAAAAAAAGGAGATATACATGTAAGAGAAAACAAATAACCTCTTCAGAGTTAGCTCTTATAACTCATACCTAAAATGAAAAATCAATACCAGACAGATCAAGCCCTAAAAAGGCATAAGCCTTCAGCTTTTCACAAATTTGATAGTTGAGATGTATAAACTGTGCATCCAAAACCCCTGGTGTCGCAAAAGAAGAGATGCTTGCTAAACACTCATAGGCCTCAGGGTTATGGACTGAGAAAACAGCTGATTTACCCTGAAGTTAACAAAGCTTAAGCTCCAGGAACTCTCACTTGCACAGGCCAGAGGGGCTCCAGGGAAGTGATTACATGACTATGTTTTTACAAACTACATTTTCAAACTAAATTTCAAAACTAAGATATTTTAACCACAAGCAGTCTAGACTGCTGTCCCTTTCCACTCTAACTTCCCTGCACCAAGTGTTCTGAGATCTAGACTATGAAGTAGCTGAGTGTTACGGAATATATTTACATTGTCTGCAGTCATTTCTGTACCAGGTTGAACTACTGCTCACCATCTCAGCATAGGAAGATTTTAAGGATACTCCTACTGTCCATACCATCAACTTTCCCAGTTTTAGGCCAGAAGTTGAACCATGATATAAATGCATTACACAGTAACCAGCCCCAGAAGTACATGTGCAGTGGCAGACAAAATTTGTAATGTATGGATCCCAAAGCTAATCTGTGGAGATACTTCTCAGTCTTCCGACATGTATTGTAACAGGATGCTTCATGGATGCCTGGTCAAAATGGGAGATCTGCCTTGCCAGAAATATATACTCATATAAACCCCTGAATCATGTGGCTCAAATACAAAATAAACACGGTAGAGATTTTCTCAAACTTGGCAACAATCCTAAAAACTTACATGACAGAACCAATAATTAGTTATGAAGACAAAGCTTTTAAATTATCAATAACAAAAAACTTAATTCCATCACATGCTTTTTGCCAACGTCACCCTCTCTGTGCCCACTCTCCCCAGTCTGCTTTATGTGCTCCTTTTCCAATCTGTTAAATGTGGGTGTTAGTTCTGTTCCACTTACCCAGTCACCCTTTTCTCCTGATTCTATACTTCCAAGTAATCTCATCTAATCCTGAGACTTCACCTACATGCTTTTTAATGTCCAAACCCAAATCACCATCCTTAATCTATTTCAATGACCAAAGGGATCACAAATGAACAAATCCCAAATTGAACCTTTCTCTCAGCCACTCAACCAAACTTTCCACTGCCACATATGGTGTCACCACCCGCTGTGGTCTATATTTCAGTGAATGCAAGCACTGTCCTAGGGAAAAAAAATCTAGGCACAACCATTAATGCTTCCTTCTGCTTCTCAACTTGCTTCCCAGTCCACACGGGATCACCAAATTGTACAAGTTAGGAAGCATTCACATTAAGTGCCAGGGATGCCGTTCACGCAGACCACAATGTAAAGGGTGCTCTTTGGAGTTAAGCCCTGAATGTGAGGGCCCTGAATCTGCTGCCAAATCTTGCCCATTCTACTTCCCAAATATATCTCCATTCTGGTCACTTCTCTCCATCCTCACAGCTAGTACTCTTGTTCAGGACACCATACTCTCTTGCCTGAGGTACCCCAAAAGTCCTCTGACAAGTTCCCGTCTCTAATGTCCCCAGGCAATTGCTCTTCCCATAGTAGCCAAAGTAAATTTTATAAAATACAAATTTGAGAATCACCTTCCCATATAAACTATCACTAGTTCCGCAGTACCCTCAGGATGAAGTTTAAATGTCCTCTAGAATCTCAACCCTTCTTTCTTCACCAGCCTCATTTCTAACCATTATCCAGTTCCCACTCTATGCTGGAAATAAAACAAGTTTTCTCAAACTTGTCTTGTCTTTTGCATCTTTTGTTCCTGGTATTTCCCATGATCCCTTGGTATTACCTGTTTAGCATTTATTACACTGTACCTCTTTATTTGTATCCCCCCCATCCCATCCCACCTCCCACTTCATTGTAAGCTTCGTGAGGAAAGAATCCATGTTTACTGTATTCATTTTTGTATCTCCAGTGCCTAGCAGTGCCTGGCATTATATGTAGATTCAAGAAATATTTGTTAAATTAATTAAATGAATGAATCAAATAGAAGTTTCCTTAACATTAAATTTTTAATGTTTCTTTAAACATAACTCTGATAAAGGTCAAACATTAAGAAAGAATTGCAAAAAGGTAAAATGAGCCTTGGTACTATGTTTAGAAATGCCTCCTGTTAACAGAGATAATGGATTTATATGTTGGAAGTAAAACTTTTTTCAAATGCATTAGCACAAATTGTTAAAATGGTGAGGACTTGGGTATACTCCATCAGTTTATTAAACTGAGTGTAACTAAAACAAGAGTGGGAGACAGCCAATAAATGATGGGCATGGTGCTTCCGCCAACAATACAAGAATAATTATGATGTAAATGTTGCTATCAAGTCAAAAGATACAATTAACAGTAAATAACTACATTTCCAGAAAGAAACCACTTGGGAAAGTACTGCTTTTGTACCTTTAAGGCAATAATATTACTATTATTAATAAAAATGACTGAGCACTATGTGACAGGCACTAATGTGCTAATACTTACAAGTATTAGCCTTTCCAAAAATCTTTGAGGTAGGCATTTATTAATATTCTATTTTATATGAGAGGAAACTGAAGCTGAGAGGGGCTAAGCAATATGTCCAAATTCACAAGCTAATTGAGTGCAATAGGCTGTATACTCAGGTTATTTGACCCAAAAATGACTCTATTAACCACTATGCTATTTTGCAATAAGGCAACAATATGATAGCCCCTAAAAACTGTTCTTTATTCTGATCACTTTTAGGAAATGATGGTAATTGTAATAATAATAGTAACAACGGTAGCTTACTATATATCCAGCCCTGCTCCAAAAACAAAATGTGTGCATTTGTTCAATCCACACTTATACCCATTCTACAGATTTCAAAAACAAAGAATAGAAAAGTAACTTGTTCGAGGCCCTAAAGCCAGATTCAAACTCAAGAAGTCTGAATTCAGAGCCTCTGGTCTTAAATCACTACATGAAAATGTCTCTGGGGAGAAATCAGGCTAACATTAGAAATTTTTTAAAATTCAAATTCTACAGTAAATCTTGTGATCTGTACTTCATCAGTTAACAGTCTCTACACAGGTAACACAACATAAAAACTGCAGCTGGGAGGCCAGGCGCGGTGGCTCCTGCCTGTAATCTCAGAACTTTGGGAGGCCAAGACGGGCCGATCACGAGGTCAGGAGATCAAGATTGTTCTGGCTAACACGGTGAAACCCCGTCTCTACTAAAAATACAAAAAAATTAGCTGGGCGTAGTGGCGGGCACCTGTAGTCCCAGCTACTCAGCTACTCAGAAGGCTGAGGCAGGAGAATGGCGTGAACCCGGGAGGCGGAGCTTGCAGTGAGCTGAGATCAGGCCACTGCCCTCCAGCCTGGGCGACTGAGCGAGACCCTATCTCCAAAAAAAAAAAAAAAAAAAAAAAACTGCAGCTGGGAGTAGTTCAAATAGCTCTACATTAAGAGAAGACGGCACATTCTGAACTGTTTTTAGCTCTATAATCATGCAGAGAACATTAACCCTCTGAGCCTCCTTTTCTTACATTAAGAATGACAATAACATTACCTGCCCTGACTACCTTGTAAGTTTCTTCAAAGGATCATACCTTAGTCCATTCAGGTTGCTATAATAAAATGTCAAACTGGGTAGCTTACATTAATAAAAACAGAAATTTATTTCTTACAGTTCTGGAGGCTGGGGAATCCAAGATGAAGATGCCAGCAGATTCTGGTCTCTGGTGTCTGGTGAAAGCCCACCTTCTTATTTGTAGATGGTGCCTTCTTATGTGTCCTTACATGGTGGAATTGGTGAATAAGCTCTCGGGGGCCTCTTTTACAAGGGCCTGCCCTCCTGACCTAATCACTTCCCAAAGGCCCCACCTCTGAAGACCATTGTCTTCAGGGTTAGGATTTCAACATATGAATTTGTAGGGGATATAAACATTCAGATCATAGCAGATAAAAAGCTAAAATCCATTGCCTGTTTATATATCATAATACATTTGACAATGAACAAAAAATAAATGCTATCTTAAGTGTATTGTAAAGCATTCAAATTATCCAAATTACAAACATATCTCAATAATTTATACCACAACCTGGAGAAATTATCTTTGTAAATAAATTATGATTACTTCTCAAACAATTCATAAGAATAGTAATATGTGTAATGGCAATAAAAATTAATAATATTGTATAAAATTGTAAACTGAACTGTCTTATTGATGCTGATAACAATTATAGGATGGTGTCCTAACATTTTTTAACAACTTGATAGTCTCTAAAATTACACTGGTTTTACCAGTGTTTATACCATGCCAAAAATTTGCTAGGCTGCTACTTTAAACATTTACTTAATATGATTCTTGTGTCAAATTCAATTAAATTTTATAAGTATCAGTTGAGCACCTAACTATGTGCAAAGGTTTGTACTAGGTACCATGCAGAGTATAGCGATGAACAGAGTTCTAGCCCTACTTTCAAAAGCTTACAAATGCTACACTCACATCCAACACATACATATGGAATATATACTAATTAGTACTTTAAACATTACTAATTTTTACATTTTTACACCTTCATTAGATTATCTGTCCTTAGCTGGTATGTAACATGGATATCATAAGGGAAAAAACCCTATGGCATTAAAATGTAAGAATACTGTGATACTTCAGTTAACCTAGTTTGAAAGTCTAGTTAAAAGTCTTCTTTCTTTCAACATAAATACTAAAACTATATACCCTGCAACTAAATAACTTTATGTTAGTGAATTGGCACAATAACATTAAAAAGTTTTATAAAGGACCTCACTATTTAACTTCCTCTATACAAAGGTAATTATTCATATGCTAATGAAGCAGCTTTGGCATGTATTTACAAAAACTCATGAAAATATAAAAATAATGTTACATTTACGGGTCACTGAAGAATGTATCTAAATTTAACATTTAAAATGACTCATAAAATAAAATGCTGATCCTTACAAACATACCTCATTGTTTATATTTTTATTTTCAGAAAAACACAGAGTTCACTTGAATACAATTCTCACCAGTTAAATCACAATTCACTTTATAGTTAATTAGGTTCAAAGATAGTCCTTTCCTGTTATATAATTTCATTTTCTTAAAAAGCAAAACAGTCAGTAGAAAAAATTTACATATGAAAGTCAAAAACAATTATTTCAGCAAAACTGGAAATCAACCACCATATCTTTTCTTGAGTTCTTCGACAGAATTATCCTTCAATCCTGACTTGTCTATGTGATTAAATAATGCATGTGCAACTGAAAAAGAAAAAAAAAATCTCCATTTTAATCTCATTTTTTAAAAACCAAGCAAAATGTAAATTAAAAGGAGCAATCTGATATGTCAAAAACATTTTACATTTTAAAGCAATAAATAGGTTTATAAATTCTAATTCAGATGTTTAAAAAGCCAATCTGAGAATACAAAATTATATAGCAATCCAACAATGGTTCTTTCCAGAATATTTTGCTTTAGTAGTATAAAATTTCCCCTGCATTCTCAATATTAATTTTGCAGATTAAACTTAATTCATTCTGTACTACCTTTAAAATGTTCACCCTAACAAGTGAACTTTTATTTACTTAATATTTTTATTTCAATTAAACTGTTTTTCAAACCTAAATCATTTTATTTTAAAAGAAAACTTTACATCACTACTGCAAACGAAAAATAGCAATGACATCGATGAAATCACACTTGATAGGACATTTAAATATTTTTATATTACAAATTAAAACTACTAAATGTTAAGAATAAGATTATGAATCGCAAAAAAATCGTATTTACTACCACTAATCGGTCGACACTCAACATTAGGAAAACACTGTTATAGTTCATGCTTCTCAACATTAAAACTGGAGAACTGGCTAACAGTTATTAATGATAATGGCAATAATAAAAGATAACAACGGCTAAGTATTTACTGAATACTCAGTTGCATGCCAGAACCATTCTAAGTGCTTTCCATGTTTAACTTAACAGACAGTGGAAACCCCATCAAGACAGTACTATTTGTCAGCCAGTCTGAAGAGCCCACTTGCATTCTCGGACACCTTGAACTTATCACATTAGAGTTACAATAAATTCATTCATTCAACACACTAACACTGAGGGGTTATTATGTACTAGCACGGAGGCCCAGAGAACGAGGTAGACAAAGTTCCTGCTGTCATGGAGCTTTCATTCTATTAGAGAGGGAGATATAATAAACATACACATAAACCACTGTCAGTTAGTAATGTATCATGAAGAGAAATAAAGCAAGGTAAGAAGAGAGAGGTTGATTGGGGGTTGGTAAAGAAAGATGTCTTTGAAGCGGTGACAGATGAAAACCAAATGAAGAAGCACACAAGTGAAGATATGTAGGAAGATATCCTAGGTTGAGAGAAGAGCCAAACACAAAGTCCTCAAGGCCAAAATAAGTTTGGCAGTTTGGTAATTTTTTTTTTTCTTTTGAGACGGAGTTTCACTCTTGTTGCCCAGGCTGGAGTGCAATGGTGCAATCTCAGCTCACTGCAACCTATGCCTCCCAGGTTCAAGCAATTCTCCTGCCTCCGCCTCCCAAGTAGCTGGGATTACAGGTGTCCACCACCACACCCAGCTAATTTTCTCATTTTTTTTTTTGTATTTTTAGTAGAGATGGGGTTGCACCATGTTGGCCAGGCTGGTCTTGAGCTCCTGACTTCAGGTGATCCGCCTGCCTCAGCCTCCCAAAGTGCTGGGATTACAGGCGTGAGCCACTGTGCCCAGTCGGCAGTTTGGTATATTAAAAGCTACATAAAACCACTACAACAGGGCAGAGTGGTTGAAAAAAGAGTGGTAAAAGATGAGGTCAAAACAGTAATAAGAAACAGTAACATTTTTCAGGGATTTCAAGGAACATTTCTGGTTAACTAAAGCTAAAACCAAAACTTTTGGTTTAAACCCTCACTATTAAATATATATATATATAATTTTTATTTAACTATTTGAGGCAGAGTCTCACTCTGTTGCCTAGGCTGGAATGCAGTGGCACAATCATGGCTCACTGAAGCCTCAACCTTCTGCGCTGAAACGATTCTCACACCTCAGCCCCCCGAGTAGCTGGGACTACAGATGCACGCCACCGCAACCAACTAATTCCTGTATTTTTTGTAAAGACAGGGTTTTGCCATGTTGGCCAGGCTGGTCTCAAGCGATCCTCCCACTTTAACCTCCCAAAGTGCTGGGATTACAGGCATGAGCCACCATGCCTGGCCTAAAAAAATATATATCTAAATTACATGTCCACTTCCCTAAGTAAAATTTCAAAAGTATCTTTCTTATAGATTTAAAAATCATTCAACATCACTGCTAAAAAGATAAAGAAGAAATAAAAGAAGCCTATGTATGTTTAGCACAGGAGGTATTTGAAAATGGTACACTGAGTTTTGCTAATTTTTAAAAATAAAAAAACAGACACACTTGTATGTGAATGATTTTTCTCTTTTTTCCTGAAACGAGTATAGTCCAAAACTCTGAGTAACTGAAGTTTCTGCATAGTGCAATTTTGCTTTAATTAGGATTTCTCAAAACGGACTCTTTATGCCAAAGATTGTGATGTGGAAATAAAAGAGAAATAAAATTCTTCAGGTTCATCATCTGCCACTTATTACTCCCTATTCTACAATCCAGCCATACCACTTTAAATTCTCTGGACTCAATTTGTTCTTTCCTGCCTTAGAACCGCCGCACATATCATTATTTCAGTTTAAAACTCTCTTGCCCAGCCTTTCCTCTGACTCTTGCACTTCTTTTGAGAATTCAGCTAAAATCAAACTCAAGGAAATTACCTCTCTCAGAATGGATCAGGCCTTTACTGTACCTCACCTGGTTACATGGTCCTGTGGCTTTGATCCTTCACATACTCAGTAACAGTAGGAACTCAACCATTATACCATTTACTGAGTTTTCAAGTAGAACTCAGACCATGGAGTTGGACTGCCTGGGTTCAAATCCTAGGTCTGGCTTCCTAGCTATGCAACCTTAGCAAGTTTCTTAGCCTCTCTAGACCTCAGTCTCCTCCTCCGTAAAAGGAGAGTGAAAACAGTATCTACACTTCATAATACTGTCAGGACTAACAATACAATTTTAACTGTTGTTATCCAATTTAATTAACTTAAATATAATTTAATATAATTTAAATATAATTAAATGTAACCTTATACAGAGTAAATAGTCAATAAAAGTCAGCTATTATTTGTTGAATGAATAAAGGAAAGTACAAAAATAAACAAACATGGGAAAACTTTCATAGAACTTACTCTTCTTCTCTGTTTCTGACATAAACATCACTGCCATATCAAACCTTTTTAGTTCAGAAAGTCTTTGTAAGATTTCAAAGATGAGTGATGGTTTTTCTTTCCTGAAATAATCCAAATATAAAAACAAAAGATCAGTTCAAAGTAGCTCATTTATTAATAATTCTGCTTACTAACACAAGGCATCTAATTATACATAAATGACATTATTTTTCCCCTGGATATTACCTATGTTTTAAATGCCCAAATGAAGAGATTTATCAAGTCAACTGAAGAAATTACAATATTCTTAAATAAGAGCTTAGCACGGAAACTATCATTCTGTTAAAACACTGGTCACTTCCACACCCTACTTTTCTCTACGAAAAAATTAAGAGTCCTTTTTCCTCCCTTTTAAACTTTTCCCTTTTTATTGTTTGTACTTGTCATTTCCTTGCAACTTCTGTAACAATGAAACTTACAAAAAAGCTAACTTTGCTATATGCTGCTAATTTGCTATATACATTCAAAAAGAATGAACTCCCCAAATCATTGGAAATAGCATAGCTTTATGAGAGTACAGTAAATCCTCACTTAACATCATCAATAGGTTCGTGAAAACTGAGACTTTATGTGAAATGGCATACTGTATAAACAAACCAACTTTACCATAGGCCAACTGATATAAACAAGACTTATGTTCCTATGTCTTAATCATTTTAATTAAAGTTGCAGTTTCCAAAAACCTATCAATGACATTAAGTGAGGACTTACTGTATAACTAAAAAAAACTTGACTTACTCAATGTAAAAGTCATGCAGAATTTTAATGATCTGGTTGAATACATCTGGATCCAGATTTTTCTGAAACAACTTAGGATACAAAGATGGTTCAATTTGCTTGAAAAATAAAAATAAAAAGTTAGACAATTAATTGATGGCAACACTTACAGATCACAAATTACACAACAATTGCTTGAGTAAAAATAGTAAAGAATAACTACTTTGGGAGGCCAAGGTGGGAGGATCACCTGAGGCTGGGAGTTCGACACCAGCCTGACCAACATGACGAAACCCCATCTCTACTAAAAATACAAAACATTAGCCGGGGGTGGTGGTGCATCCCTGTAATCCCAGCTACTCGGGAGGCTGAGGCAGGAGAATCACTTGAATCCGGGAGGCGGAGGTTGTGGAAAGGTGAGATTGCACCATTGCACTCCAGCCTAGGCAACAAGAGCAAAACTCCATCCCAAACGAAAAGAAAAGAATAACTACTATGCATTAGCACTTATGAATAATAATGGAGTCACATTAAAATGCAATTATGATAGAAGAATGAAAGTTATAGGAACTGCATGATAATCACTCTGTTCCAGTCACAGAAAAGTCTTATGAGCGGAAGAAATACACATCATCCTAAGACAGACAGAAAACTTCAGAGGCTCTCAAAGAACACTAGAGATTTGAAAAAGTAGAATTACATGGGAAAACGTATTTGGAAATAATTTTATATTGCATAATTATAAGGAAATGTTACTCTCATTACACTTGAAAAAGACCATGCTAATCCATTATTTGCTAAATTTCATAGGATTTGATTCTTTTTCTTAGAGCAAATATTATAAGAATGATTGCCTACATATTGCAAGTACTGCTTGGCATACAGAAGACACTCAATGCATTTTAGGATTTTTATGAAGAATTAAGCTTAAGCTAATATATATGAAATTAGATTAAGTTATTTGAGACAATGGAATTTGACACAGAATCTATTGAAAAAGGAGAACACCCAGGTTCCCTGGTTGTAAATAATTTTAAATGGTCTGACCAGGGTGATGTATTCTACAATAATATCTTACAAAAAGCAAATATGGCACCATTATTATAAAGTGACAAAAGAAGTTCTCTGACCTTTTACTTACAACAGAAGTACTAGCTTCCTCTCTCTTACCTTTAAATACTGAAACAACATATCTGGAGAACTTTTCAATTGTCTGAAATCAGATTCGAGCTGGAACGAGTTTGCAGGAAGTGGAGGAAGAACAGTTGTGGCAAACTGAGCAGGTTTTTGTCCTATCTCTCTAGTCAATTTCTCGCTGTAAGACTGACATACATCCTGTTTCAAATTGGCTTGAGGTCTGAAATATTTCAGAGGTATCAAACAGAAAAGAACCATAAATAATCAGCTCAATCAAGGAGACATCAATAAAAATTTTTAAATTTTTGATATTATATAATCTATTTGTATTATGCAAGCATTCAAAATTATTTCAGTTAGTAATAGATAAACATTTTTTGGCAAAACAGATTAAGCTCCTACAAATTTTCATATGCTGGCTATGTAATGACTATTCTACTCTGCTGGGCAGCTAGCCCATCTACCTTTTGAGTACACCATTTCTATATATCTCAGTTACCGTGTCACATACACTAATGATTTAGCCTTTCAAAGATCTAAATGATCATTTTCAAGATACTCCAAAAAGGAAGAAATGCATCTTCCAAAAAAAAAAAAAACAACTGCCTATTTAGTATTGTCCCATGATCCATACTACCACTTTAAATAAAAGTACTATTGAAGTTCAAAGTTTACAAGAAAAAAACAACTTTTAGCAGGTTTGTTGAGTAGCAATGTAAAACTATGAGTAAGGTTTCCAATACCTCAAAATGAACCTAATTAGTCTGTATCTTCTATATTCTCACTATTAAGAAAAAACACATAATATTTTTTAAATGCCAAATAAAAGTTAAAGTCCACAACAGTCTTAAATACTAATGGATGAAATAATGGCAATACATAAATTTTACATTTTTATGAAGCTTCCTTTAAAAAAATTAAAATTTTGATGAACTAAACAAAAAAACTGAAATCCTAGAAATGAAAAATTTTAAACAAAATCAATTTTCAAGATACCTTCTTACCATCTCTAAATTTCACACTATGGTTAAAAAAAAAAAAAAGATAGTAATCATTCCTTAAGCAAAATCACCCTTACAATAAGTACAAATAAAAAAGAAAAAGCCAGAACCTTAAGTTAGGCAGTTCAAAAAATCAGCATGATGAGTACAAATCAGAAGTCTCAGTAATACCAATTCTCCAGTGGAATTATCCCATTCTAGATGATCATCAAATAACAGTATTTCTACTCACTGCAGGGATGAAGTATCACTGATTTCTTCTATTTTCAATACTTTTGCTCTTGGAGTATCACTTGTGGGAAAAAGGTCATCTTGGCTTGAATTCTTCTTACTTGTGGTGCCTGTGGCTGCTATTACATTTGCTAGATTAATAGGATTATTCTCTGGAGCAGCAGCAGTAGTGCTATCTGGCACGTCAATAGTCTGTATCAAATTACCAGTTTCTTCAATAATAACCTTCTTGAGTGGTTTCTAAAACAATTAAAATCAATTCCTTAAATCAAAATATTAAAGGTTTCCTATTTTAGGGTCACAAGTTAAAAGGCTACAATGTTCTTACAGCTAAAATCCCAGTGATTAGTAAATTCAGTTTGGTGGCTAGACAGACATAGGAGTCTGAGAATACAAGAATACAAAGCTATACAAAGCACTTATCCCAGGTAGGTCTAAACGAGGGAGAGAGACATGTATATGTAAACATATAAGGCCATGGGTACGTTTAAGAGATGAAAGCACAAAATGCTAAGAGAACACAGGAGGGAAGATAAACACTGGTGTAAGGGAAGCCTTCACAGAAAAAATACACAGGAATGGCAAAGTTGAAGGGTGCAGCACGGTCAATGGAAAGGTGAGAGGTC
The DNA here is from genome assembly GCF_000951035.1 of Colobus angolensis palliatus. Classification (NCBI taxonomy): domain Eukaryota; kingdom Metazoa; phylum Chordata; class Mammalia; order Primates; family Cercopithecidae; genus Colobus; species Colobus angolensis. The sequence goes on along the minus strand of NW_012114611.1, from coordinate 3,531,816 downwards.
CAGTGGGGCTGGTGCAAGGCAAGGCACGGTGGAGACGAAGCCTGAAAGGCTGCTTGAAGACAGCTTATGAAAGAACTTGGATGCCATGGAAGGAGTCTGGACTCTATTCTAGGGGCAATACAGCAAAGAAATTACCAAACCAACAGTAGTATTGTGGACTAACTGAAGGCAAGTGGAATAAGGGCAGACAATAACCAGCATTATGTATGGGATAGACTATCATTAAAACCTAAACAAATGTGTTTACTAGATTAATAGGATTATATATATAGTAGCTGGATAAAACCACCCCAGGATTAAAAATCTGTCAAGTAATATTCACAAAGTTGGTAAAAGTAAACCCTTTTTTCCAATTTAATAAAGTAAATGGCTTTCACTGTTTATCTCGATCACCACACGTGTCATTTTCAACTTACGTTGATATTTAATAGTATATTTATATCTAATAAAATATAACAATATTCTTCACTATATCATCATACCAGACACACAGAAATACACTGAGGAGCTATTGTTCCACCAAGGGTATTGAAAAATGAAACAAGTTAAGAAAAGCTTCTTCTAAAATTTGCAAATATTGATTAACAGTTGGCGCTATACACTTTTATGTATGTTTGAAATTTGTTTTGTTTTATCTTTAGAAAAGAGAAAAAAACTTTCCTCAATATACTCGAAGTATACATTCCAACAACACAGTTGAATTATAAATTGCAAAGTTATAAAATAAGAACTTCTGCTTCTGCAATAGATATCAAACTCAATATTAAAACCAGAAATTCATTAACGCAGCTGAGATATGACCCAATGGTAATAAATGAGTGTTACTAAATGAAGGTACAAAAATGAAAAAGCTGTAAGAAAATTTGTAACAGAATACTTCAAGCAGTTCTATTTTAAAGAATAATATTAAGTTATGGCCTATGCTTTGCTAAGAACTACATCAGCAACAGTTTTCATCAAGATACTGATCAAGAATGGATATGTCTATTAAACCTTTTCCTTGACAACAGATATGTAAATAATGATTTGAATTTATGAATTTCCTAATCATTGGTCTCTGCTAAGTGTAGACCCGGGGTACTGAGAGCTGCTGAGGGTCACTGATGACAGCGGCAAGGACTGTGGGGAAGAACAGTATGCTAGTAACAGGAGTAAACCATGAAAGAAACCACTATAGAAAGAAAGAACTTAAGAAAATATGAAAGGTTCAATTCATTCTTTTCTTAAATCATGACTCAGAAGCGTTAACATTTTATTTAGTTGTATATTGTGATCATTTAAAAAAAGAGAGAGAGAGAAAAGAACAAAGGAATAAAGAGAAAAAGGGACCAAATAGGTGAAGTTTTGACATCAGGAAACAGAAAAATGAAAAAAAAAAAAAAAAAGGAAATAAAGCAAAATAAGATATTTTAGCAGAGACTAAAGGATCAGGAAAACTTTCACTTGATACCATTCTCAGGGGAAACCCCAGGCCCAAGTTCACCTACATCTCTGCTCTCCTACACTAGGTCTAGAGGTTTGCTAAAAATACTTCCAAGCTGCCAGCCCTTCAAGCACCGACTACCCTGGCCTAGCCTTTAATTTCAATAATACTGAGACTCACTCTTTCTCTACTTTCTGTAGTCTTCCTTTCTTTCCTGACCACTTTCCCCAGTGACCAGGTGGTGTCACAAATATGTGACTAAAAAGGAAATTAAAATTTGTTTCACCTGTGCCTCAACATTTATGCACATTATTTCCTTCGATATAATCTGGGAGTTATTCTCAATTTAAGGAGAAAAAGTAAGGATAACACAGGGATTAACTAATTTGCTCAAGATTGCGAAGTTCTATCAAGTGGGGCTCAAATCCAGTCTCAAAGGCATTATACCAAACTGCTATCCTCTACTTTTTAAAAATAATGCCCACTTTTTTTTATCATGAAGATCCATTATAAAAATAAACAGCAATTTTTTCCCTCCCCACTAGGATACTAACTTTGTTGATTTTGGATCATTTACACAATGGTTTACCCCAAGATTTCTCATTTCCTAGAGGTGTTTTGTTTTGTCATATTGCCATAAGAGATTTAAATTCACATTGTATTTTCACAACTATTAACATAAATTCATTTTTAACAAGAAGGTGAACCCAACAAATTTGTAAAAGCTATTTATGGTATGCTAGTCGCAGGACATTACACATATCACGTGGCAATGTTTTTATAATTATGGACAGTGATGTCTAACAAAGGCCTTCTATAAACTTGTGAATTAATTTTTGTAAGGAAGTCTTACAAAGATGTAAAAGTTTAAACTACATTTAATATTTAATCACTTTTACTGAAAAGAACAGTAAATAAATATATGAAAATGACCATAATGTGTGAAAACAACTAGATTTATGCCTGGCATACACAACACACACAACCAGTATTACCAAAAATACAGCTGTAATAGGCCAGGCACGGTGCTAGGACTTTGGGAGGCCAAGGAGGGCAGATCACTTGAGGTCAGGAGTTTGAGACCAGTCTGGCCAACATGGTGAAACCCCATCTCTACTAAAATTACAAAAATTAGCCAGGCATGGTGGCAGGCACCTGTAATCCCAGCTGCAAGGGAGGCTGAGGCAAGAGAACTGCTTGAACCCGGGAGTCAGAAGTTGCAGTGAGCTGAGATCGTGCCACTGCACTCCAGCCTGGGGGACAAGAGTAAAACACCATCTCAAAAAAAAAAGAAAAAAGAATACAGTCATATTAAATGCATTGGAAAAGTATTAAACTAAGAAATCTATTTGCTACTAACTACTAACTAGTACAAACGTAACAAAATAAACTTTCTTTCCTTTTCTGCCTTTACAAAAAGAGGATAAAAATACCTCCTCTGACTTCCTTATGAAATTCTTATTTCTAATAAAGAAAACTAACTATTATGCAAAGGATCATCTATGCATAACAGTTTAAGAGGGCAAGAAGAGGATCTTGATCAGTCAGGGGTACATAGAAAGGTTTTTTGAGGGTGATATCTTTTAGTTTTCTGACTTGGTGGTTTCATGGGTATTCACTTTGTAATTATTCTCTAAATCATACCTTGTCTTGTGTACTTTACTGTACATTTCATAATTTACTTGCTGCAAGGGTGTTTATCCCAACTTCAGAAAAGAATAGTAATAAAAATACAAAGACATTTAAATTCTATAAAATGCAAAACTGCTTGAAATTCCTTTAATATGAGAAATAAGTAGAAATATTAAAATTTACAGTGTTAAATTAAAATAGTCACTAAAAAAGTTACCCCAAAACTCTAAACACTGCTAAATTTCCCTCATATGTCAGTAATCCTAGGAAGTATTTCTTAAAGATTCTTAAAAAAAAAAAAAGTCCCCAGGAAGACATTTCAACATTTCCTTTAAGAGTTAGGGGACGTTCCAAGATGGCCAAATAGGAACAGCTCCAGTCTGCAGCTCCCAGCATGATCAGCGCAGAAGACAGGTGATTTCTGCATTTGCAACTGAGGTCACAAACATCAAAGGTAGATTAAACCACAAAGAAGGGGAGAAACCAGAGCAGAAAAGCTGAAAATTCTAAAAATTAGAGCACCTCTTCTCCAAAGGATCGCAGCTCCTCACCAGCTGGACAGAGAATGACTTTGACGAGCTGACAGAAGTAGGCTTCAGAAGGTCAGTAATAACAAACTTCTCTGAGCTAAAGGAGGATGTTCGAACTCATCACAAGGAAGCTAAAAACCTTGAAAACGGATTAGATGAATGACTAACTAGAATAAACAGCATAGAGAAGACCTTAAATTACCTGATGGAGCCGAAAACCATGGCACAAGAATGCCATGACGTATACATAAGTTTCAATAGCCGATTCGATAAAGTGGAAGAAAGGGTATCACTGACTGAAGAGCAAATTAATGAAATAAAGAAGACAAGGTTAGAGAAAAAAGGGTAAAAGAAACAAACAAAGCCTCCAAGAAATATGGGACTATGTGAAAAGACCAAATCTACGTTTGATTGGTGTACCTAAAAGTGATGGGGAGAATGGAACCAAGTTGGAAAACACACTTCAGGATACTATCCAGGAGAACTTCCCCAATCTAGCAAGGCAGGCCAACATTCAAATTCAGGAAATACAGAGAATGCCACAAAGATACTCCTCGAGAAGAACAACCCCAAGACACATAATTGTCAGATTCACCAAGATTCAAATGAAGGAAAAAGGGCACCAGAGAGAAAGGTAGAATTACCCACAAAGGGAAGCCCATCAGATTAACAGCAGATCTCTCAGCACAAACCCTACAAGCCAGAAGAGAGTGGGGGCCAATGTTCAACATTCTTAAAGAAAAGAATTTTCCACCCAGAGTTTCATATCCAGCCAAACTAAGCTTCATAAGTGAAGGAGAAATAAAATCCTTTACAGACAAGCAAATGCTGAGAGATTCTGTCACCACCAGGCTTGCCTTACAAGAGCTCTGAAGGAAGCACTAAATATGGAAAGTAACAACCAGTACCTGCCACTGCAAAAACATGCCAAACTGTAAAGACCATCAATGCTAGGAAGAAACTGCATCAATTAATGGACAAAATAACCAGCAAACATCATAATGATAGGATCAAATTCACACTTAACAATATTAACCTTAAATGTAAACGGGCTAGATGCCCCAATTAAAAGACATAGACTGGCAAATTGGATAAAGAGTCAAGACCCATCAGTGTGCTGTATTCAGGAGACCCATCTCACATGCAAAGACGCACATAGGCTCAAAACAAAGGGATGGAGGAAGATCTACCAAGCAAATGGAAAGCAAAAAAAAAAACCAGGGGTTGCAATCCTAGTCTCTGATAAAACAGACTTTAAACCAACAAAGATCAAAAAAGACAAAAAAACGCCATTACATAATGGTAAAGGGATCAATTCAAAAATAAGAGGTAACTATCCTAAATATATGCACCCAATACAGGAGCACCCAGATTCATAAAGCAAGTCCTTAGAGACCTACAAAGAGACTTAGACTCCCACACAATAATAATGGGAGAATTTAACACACCACTGTCAATATTGGACAGATCAACAAGACAGAAAGTTAACAAGGATACCCAGGAATTGAACTCAGCTTTGCAACAAGCAGACCTAACAGACATCTACAGAACTCTCCACCCCAAATCAACAGAATATACATCATTTTCAGCACCACATCGCACTTATTCCAAAATTGACCACATAATTGGAAGTAAAGCACTCCTCAGCAAACGTAAAAGAACATAAATCACAACAAACTGCCTCTCAGACCACAGTGCAAATTAGAACTCAGGATTAAGAAACTCACTCAAAACCACAAAACTACATGAAAACTGAACAACCTGCTCCCGAATGACTACTGGGTAAATAACAAAATGAAGGCAGAAATAAAGATGTTCTTTGAAACCAATGAGAACAAAGACACAACGTACCAGCATCTTTGGGATACATTTAAAACAGTGTGTAGAAGGAAATTTATAACACTAAATGCCCACAAGAGAAAGCAGGAAAAGATCTAAAATCGACACCCTAATGTCACAATTAAAAGAACTAGACAAGCAAGAGCAAACAAATTCAAAAGCTAGCAGAAGGCAAGAAATAACTAACATCAGAGCAGAACTGAAAGAGACAGAAACAAAAAACCTTTCAAAAAAATCAATGAATCCAGGAGCTGGTTTTTTGAAAAGATCATCAAAATTGATAGACTGCTAGCAAGACTAATAAAGAAGAAGAGAGAAGAATCAAATAGACGAAATAAAAAATGATAAAGGGGATATCACCACAGAAATACAAACTACCATCAGAGAATACTATAAACACCTCTATGTAAATAAACCAAAAAATCTAGAAGAAATGGATAAATTCCTGGACACATACATCCTCCCAAGACTAAACCAGGAAGAATTTTAATGTCTGAGTAGACCAGTAATAGGCTCTGGAATTGAGTGATAATTAATAGCCTACCAACCATAAAAAGTCCAGGACCAGACGGATTCACAGCCGAATTCTAACAGAGGTACAAAGAGGAGCTGGTACCATTCCTCCTGAAACTATTCCAATCAACAGAAAAAGAGAGAATCCTCCCTAACTCACTTCATGAGGCCAGCATCATCCCGATACCAAAGCCTGGCAGAGACACAACAAAAAAAGAGAATTTTAGACTAATATCCCTGATGAACATCAATGCAAAAATCCTCAATAAAATACTGGTAAACCCAATCCAGCAGCACATCAAAAACTTATCGACCACAATCAAGTTGGCTTCATCCCTGGGATGCAAGGCTGGTTCAACATATGCAAATCAATAAACGTAATCCATCACATAAACAGAATCAACGACAAAAACCACATGATTATCTCAAAAGATGTAGAAAAGGCCTTTGACAAAATTCAATAGCCCTTTACGCTAAAAACACTCAATAAACTAATGGAATATATCTCAAAATAATAAGAGCTATTTATGATAAACCCACAGCCAATATCATACTAAATGGGCAAAAACTGGAAGCACTGCCTTTGAAAACCAGCACAAGACAAGGATGCCCTATCTCACCACTCCTATTCAACACAGTGTTGGAAGTTCTGGACAGGGCAGTTGGGCAGGAGAAAGAAAGAAAGGGTATTCAATTAGGAAATGAGGAAGTCAAATTGTCTCTGTTTGCAGATGACAGGATTATATACTTAGAAAACCCCATCACCTCAGCCCAAAATCTCCTTAAGCTGACAGGCAACTTCAGCAAAGTCTCAGGATAGAAAATCAATGTGCAAAAATCACAAGCATTCCTATACACCAATAACAGACAAGCAGAGAGCCAAATCATGAGTGAACTCCCATTTACAACTGCTACAAAGAGAATAAAATACCTAGGAATCCAACTTACAAGGGATGTGAAGGACCTCTTCAAGCAGAACTACAAACCACTGCTCAACGAAATAAAAGAGGACACAAACAAATGGAAGAATATTCTATGCTCATAGATAGGAAGAATCAATATCGTGAAAATGGCCATACTGCCCAAAGTGATTTATAGATGCAATGCCATCCTCATCAAGCTACCAATGACTTTCTTCACAGAAATGAAAAAAAACTAAAGTTCATATGGAACCAAAAAAGAGCCCGCATTGCCAAGACAATCCTAAGCAAAAAGAACAGAGCTGGAGGCATCAAGCTACCTGACTTCAAACTACACTAAAACGTTACAGTAGCCAAAACACCATGGTACTGGTACCAAAACAGATATATAGACCAATGGAACAGAACAGAGGCCTCAGAAATAACACCACACATCTACAACCATCTGATCTTTGAAAAACCTGACAAAAACAAGAAATGGGGAAAGGATTCCCTATTTAATAAATGGTGCTGGGAAAACTGGTTAGCCATATGTAGAAAGCTGAAACTGGATCCCTTCCTTACGCCTTATACAAAAATTAATTCAAGATGGATTAAAGACTTAAATGTTAGACCTAAAACCATAAAAACCCTAGAAGAAAAAGGAGGCAATACCATTCAGGACATAGGCATGGGCAAGGACTTTATGACTAAAACACCAAAAGTAATGGCTACAAAAGCCAAAATGGACAAATGGGATCTAACTAAACGAAAGAGCTTCTGCACAGCAAAAGAAACTACCATCAGAGTGAACAGGCAAGCTACAGAATGGGAGAAAATTTTTGTAATCTACTCATCTGACAAAGGGCTCATATCCAGAATCTACAAAGAACTCAAACAAATTTACAAGAAAAAAACAACCCCACGGGAAAATGGGCAAAGGATATGAACAGACACTTCTCAAAAGAAGACATCTATGCAGTCAACAGACAAAAAAATGCTCATCATCACTGGTCATCAGAGAAATGCAAATCAAAACCACAATGAGAGACCATCTCACACCAGTTAGAATGGCAATCATTAAAAAGTCAGGAAACAATGATGCTGGAGACAATGTGGAGAAATAGGAACGGCTTTTATACTGTTGGTGGGAGTGTAAATTGGTTCAACCATTGTGGAAGACAGTGTGGTGATTCCTCAAGGATCTAGAACTAGAATTACCATTTGACCCAGCCATTCCATTACTGGGTATATACCCAAAGGATTATAAATCATGCTACTATAAAGACACATGCACACGTATGTTTACTGAGGCACTATTCACAATGGCAAAGACTTGGAACCAACCCAAATGTCCAGCAATGACTGGATTAAGAAAATGTGGCACATATACACCACGAAATACGGAATACTATGCAGCCATAAAAAAGGATGAGTTCATGTCCTTTGTCGGACAAACTATCACAAGGACAGAAAACCAAACACCGCATGTTCTCACTCATAGGTGGTAACTGAACAATGAGATCACTTGGACACAGAGCAGGGAATATCACACACCAGGGCCTGTTGTGGGGGTGGGTTTTAGGGGAGGGATAGCATTAGGAGAAATACCTAATGTAAATGAAGAGTTGACGGGTGCAGCAAACCAACATGGCACATGTATACCTATGTATCAAACCTGCACATTGTGCACATGTACCCTAGAACTTAAAGTATAATAACAATAAAAAAAAGTTTCTTAATACAATAGTTGGTTTCTAATTCTCTTAATACAACATATTTAAATGGCAAGGAAAAAATGAAAGTGCTTTACTTACAGTTGATCCAGGATGCGGTGGATTATCAATGGGTTTTACCACATTTTGTCTTTGTGTGGAATCAAGAAAGACATCATCCCAGTGTCCTTTCTCAATTAATTCCTTGAAAATAAATTTATAATCAAAACTATCAAAATATTCATTATACAACAAATAAATATATTTATGTTTCAGAAAATATGACCACGTTTGAGTGAAAAGAATACATTACCTTTTTAATTTTGGAGAGTTCAGTTACTGCTTGCTTATTTCCAGGTTCCAGAAGTAAAACAGTTTCAAAATCTAAAGTGAGTTTTTTAAAAATATTACAACATAGTTAAAATGTGGAGTTTTCATATTTGCATGTATATTCATGATACATTCAGTTGGTAATCACATTTTTAGCTCAAGAAGTTTTACTCAGATTACTAGGAAACAGGTGAGCTATAGTAAGAACCTTTACTGAACACTGTTGTAGTTGTTTTATATGAATTTTCACATAACCCTCACTACAATCCCACTTTAAAGGTGATCAAACTGAAGCCCCTAGAGGTCATCTAACTTAGCAAAGTTCACCAAGTAAACAAATGACAGAGTAACTCACTAAATGTAAAATATTAATATATTAAGAGAATTACATACAACAAAGTATTACTCAGCCTTAAAAAGGAATGAAAATCTGATACATGCTCCAACATGGACATTATGCTAAGTCAAATAAGCCAGAGGCAAAAGGACAAATACTGCACGATTCCACTTACATAGGCTATCTAGAACAGTCAAATTCAGAGACAGAAAGTAGAATGGAGGTTACCAGGGCTGGGGGGAGAGGAGAATGGAGAGTTATTGTTTAATGTGTATAGAGTTTTAGAATGGATGATGACACAAGTTCTGGAGATGGACAGTGGTGATGGCTACACAGTGTAAATGTACTTAATGCCACTGAGCCATATATTGAAAAATGGTTAAAATAATAAATTTAATGTTACATATTTTTTTACCACAATAAAAAAACACTGCTGTAGCTAACAGGCTTACAGAGAAACTGCCAGATTTTAAATGCACATACCAGAAAAGAACAGAGACTGAAAATCACTTATCTAAGTACTGATCTCAAGAAGCTAGAAAAATAGCAAATTAAACCAAAAGAAAGTTGAAGGAATAAAATAAAGAGCAGAAGGAAATTAAATAGAAAACACATACAGGAGAACCAAGTTGGTTCTTTGAAAAGACTAACTCAATGAATACCCTAAAAGACAAGATCATAAAAAAAAGAAAAAAGAAAAAAAAAAAAAAAACTTGTATCAAGAATTAAAATGGCATCAGATCTCCATTATCCTCCATTCCCTACCTGCTGATAAAACCAATGCTCAAAGAGTTTAAAAAAAAAAAAATTCAATCACTAACAGAAATTCTTGAGTTTGCAGGATGGCAGATAGGAAAAAATACAACTTGCTGCAACAATGAAACTTCCTCTGCTCGCTGGGATTAAAAAAAAAAAAAAAAAACTCCTGAAATCGGTTGGAATCAAGATGGCCAAGTGGAGGTTGCATAAAAACGAGCTTGCTGATGTCATAGCCTGAATTTCCACCAAGTTCTACTAACTACCCCAAATTTGCATCTGCAATCCATTAGTTAGCATGAGGAGACAGTTACATACGCCCAAGAACTTTTCCCTTTCCTTCCACTAATTACCTGATAATTCCAGTATCCACCTTCCTAAACCTTTTCTAATAAAATTACTGCCTTAACGCCAGGACAAGGAGACAGATTTGAGTTTAATTCCTGTTTCTTTGGGAGTCAACTTTCAATATAAATAAAGCCTTTTCTCAAAAACCTGGTGTCACAGTATTGGCTTCAAGCACATCATGCAATGAGTCCCTTTCGCTCAACAACACTGATTCCCTTCCTTTTCATTCTTGTCTTTTTATCGCTTTTTCCATTTTCACCTATAATTAAAATTTTTCATTAATGCTGGCTGGCAATTAGCCAGAATGTACTGTATGCTACTAAACAAAAAAATAATCTGGTACACTGCGGAAGCTGCATTCCTCCAAATCTATTCATGATCAAAACTGTGGAAAGAAAACATAATTCCCTAAGTTCAGTATCTTTGAACCATGGGTAAGTTACATGAATCTCTGCTTCTAAAACTTGGACACTCATCAGGATGACTGAGTGCCAGCTGTTATAAAGTCTTACCTTGTTTTGCCTCATTTAGCTTTCCCAAAAATGTTCTTGCAGTTCCTCTTCTGGCAAAAGCTTTAGAATATGAGCCATCTAATAAAATGGCTTGTGTGCAGTCTTTTTCAGCTTCTTCATATCTATTGAACATGATAAAATTACTGACTGGAAAAAAGGCAGCTTATGGAAAAATGTCATATAAACTAAGTTTCTAATTTTAAAAGCTTGTATATAATTTCAATCACTAACTCCTAAATCTGTGTTTGAAGTGGAGAACTATTTATAAATTTTTTATTCTCACCAAATCTTGGAATCATTTGGTGAGGAGGGAGAAGGTACCAGATTGAGGGAATGTTAGGAGAGTCTGCTGGAGCAATGGAATAATAGTGCAAAAGTATGACTAGGGCAGACAAAAGAATACCACTGCTGGCAGCCTACCTCTTCTCCAAGTCTCAATATGCACAGGTACTACATTAGAATTTTAACTGGCATTACTTTTCCAATAAAACTTTATTAACATTTACCCACAGTAAACTTCCCATACTCACAGAAAAACCAAAAAATGAGAACTTGCTATGTATGTGATAATATATCATCTAATACTTTGCATGAATACTACTCAGCCATGCAACCAGCAATCAATTCAGACTTACAGATTTACTCATAACTGCTCTAGAATAACAAAGTGCTTAAGAAGAGCTCAAAAACGCCCCCCCAAAAAAACCCAACAACAAAAATACCTGAGACATTCCCATATATTAACATGGCATTAATGAATTATTGTTAATTTCTTAGGAGTGCTATTGGTTGTCGTTACGCATAAAATATCCTTTCTTTAGCGATAAAACGTCATGATTTGCTTTACAATAATTCAGGGGGAAAATGCTGAAACAAATATGACCCAAAAAAGTATGGCCTGATAGAACTAGATGATGGACACATGGGGTTTATTATACTACTTTTGTATAAGTTTGAAAAGTTTCATATTAAAAGAAAAAAAAAAAACTCCTGTAATTGCATTCTCCCCAAGGCCTAAATGGATGTCATCTTCCCCTCAAAACAAGATCTCATATGAACAAAATCAGAATTTCGAATGAACTTAAACATCTCTGATTTATTTAACTCACTTTCCAGCAAGAGATAAAGAACGTATCTGTGTTCATGCCCTTATCAATGTATTTTCTACTTGCCTGATTATATCATTCAAGATATCTGCATGGCCCCCACACTTTTCAGGATAAAGTCAAACTGCTTTGGAGCGTAACGTCAGGGGCCTGCCTGAGTATCTGGCCTTCTCTCTGCCACTGTCCCCTGCAGTAACAGCCATAATACGAACTACTAACCCTTTCCAGGTTGAGGTACCATCAACCTGCCTACTCCCATGTCTTTGAACCTGCACTAGAACACTTGACCTGTTTCCTGTTTTTTCACCTCACTAACTCATAGTACTCGTTTAGATCTCAGTTTGGTTTGAACAATTCAAGATGCTTTCCATGAATTCCCCTGCCTGGACTCAGTCTATGCCAGTATTCTTCCCACCCTGAACTCCCATAGCACGTGTCCTTCATAGCATTATCTTAGCATATTTTCACAAATATCTCCTTTTCTGTCGCTCCCTGCAAACTTCGGGTTTCTTAAAAACAACTATACATTAGTATACTTAATACCTTCCACAGTGCCGAACAGAACATCTGATATATTTTAGTGAAATAAATGTTTGCTGAATAAGTAAATCAAAAAATTTCCAACACCCAAATTCAAAGAAAATTTAGAAGATAAACATTTAGGAAACCATTTTAATTGCATATTTAATTGCATGTTCTATTGTACAGCTGAAGAAAACCCACCAATTTTTCTTAAAGTCTGAAGTTGCCACAGAGGTAGATGATTTTTCTTTGAAAATGGACTCATGTAAATCCTTTAAAATTGTTAAATGTCTCCTGTGCTCTCCATTTGTAAACTGAATTTAGAAAAATCCAATCAACAAACATCTTTTAGGTGGTTGGAGAAAAAGACAAACTAATCAAAAATAGAATAAAAATGGTGAGTGCAAAAAACTGTCATCTCTGCCTAGTTCCTTAGCCCTGATTTCTTCTGATTTTCAGTTAGGTCCACTTTTCCTGAGTCTACTCTAGCTCTAGTGTCAATGCCACCCCTAATCACCATTAAGTGAACCCTCTACTAAATCAAGTCTTAACCTGGTTCCAGTTCCAGCAACCAAGATTCCACCTTATTTTTGTGACCAACTCTCAACTCTGGTTCCCAAATCTAATATCTAATACTACTGGGTTGTTTTTCTTCTTATCCTATCTCTGAATCTATGCTTTACTCACTCTGAGAACAGGACCCAGATTTGTCCTCAGTCAGTTCTCTTCAAGGACTACAATGTAGGCCCAAACTTCTGTCCTTATTTCTGATTATCTTCTTACTTCTTCAGCCTTTCTGAACCTAACCATCCACCAACCTACATTCCATTGTAACTCAAGGATGTCCTGCTCATCTCCTGAAGCAATCTACTAATGTAGACTATCACCTCCAGAAACCACACTCTCTAGGAATCCTTGTTGGCCTAACTAGGTGAATTCCTTCTTACTCCCTACTGCTACCCCATACACTGGTAGGTAAGACTGACTATACTGCTGGTTCTCATTAGCTCTAATTTGACACCGTTTGTAGAACCTCAAGCTATAGGACGGTTACCTAAACTAGGAGTAGTCCAAGATTGAAATGTTGCTTTTTTATGTTCCTCACATAGTCCATAATACATAACAGTCTCCACGTACAGAAAAAAATTCTGGTATTAACTGTGAATCTAAAAAATGCACTAGAAAAAGATACAAATAAGAGTCATAAAGTTCTTTTAATTTAAAATATACTCTGCTAACTTGGTATAATATATTCCACTAATATGATTATAAACTAAAGCAATAAAACTAATACAATAGATATCTTATAAATGCATATATAATCTCTCACCTACAAGAAGGTATTACTCTTAGCATTAGTCAAACCAACGGACTCAGGCTTGACAATTTTTAAACCAATGCACAATTCTTCCATAGCAAAAATCAAAATTTTCATAAGTTAGCAAGAGAAGCAATGATCTTTACTATGACTAGTCAACAAAAGAATCTATCTCTAATGATATCTATTGCTTTAAATGAGGTTAAATATATAATCAAAATTTATTTCTATGACAGGAGCTCCTAACCTGAGATTCTCTGGGGGATGTGAAAACTTGTTTAGGAAAAAAACTGTATCACTATTTTCACTAAACTTTAAATAAAATTTAGCTTTCTTTCAAATACAAATGCAGACAACAGTACCTATCACTTTGTCACCAATAAAAATCAGACATTTTGGCCAGGCGTGGTGGCTCATGCCTATTATCCCAGCATTCTGGGAGGCCGAGACGGGCAGATCACCTGAGGTCAGGAGTTCGAGACCAGCCTGGCCAACATGGTAAAACCCCATCTCTACTAAAAATACAAAAATTAGCCAGGTGTCATGGCGCACGCCTGTAGTCCCAGCTACTCAGGAGGTTGAGGCAGGAGAATCACTTGAACCCGGGAGGTGGAGGTTGCAGTGAGCCGAAATTACGCCACTGCACTCCAGCCTGGGTGACAGAGTGGGACTCTGTCTCAAAAAAGAAAAGTAAATATCAGATATTTCCGTATCACATTACAACTGGTATCTCAAAATATTGCTTATGCTCACTACTATTCAGAATTACAGTAAAAATGTAACCTGTTGCTTACTTGCATGTGATTGCAGTGTCTTGTTCATAGATACTCTTGTGACAAGGCCGGCAACCACTGGGCAACTCTGCCCTAGTAGTTATTCAGAAGCCAGAGAGCTAAGGCATGTGTTATCACATTGGAAATCTAATCATCTGCATTGCTTCAGGTATTCCCTGTCCACACTTATTTGTTGATTAGTATTGTTGGAAGTTGATTAGTATTAGTATTGTTGGAAGATGTGTCGGGGATCATCCCAAAATTTAGTGTCCTTATTGAAACCTTACAATCATGTCTTTAAAATTTTTTTAACATTAACTTGTCTGTATTTTAAATGTAGTTTCAAATACGGTACAATGTGATTGCAAATAAGCAGCAGGTTAAATTTCTACTGTAATTCTGAATAGTGGTGAGCATAAAACACAGCACTTGCCTGTATTTTAAATGTAGTTTCTCATTTTGAGGTGTGTTAATAAAAAAGCACATATACTACTATATCACAATTTTTAATATTTTCAAAACTATATGTTGATATAATTGGTTTCCTTTGTAATCCTAGTTGTATAGCTAAGCATTTAAAAATATTCTGAGAAGTGTTCAACATACAGCTAAAGGGGAATTCATGGCACTGAAGAAGTTTTGAATTCCTATTTATAATATTTATAGGCTTTTAAAAATTCTGGCATTAGTGTGTAAAGTATTATAACAAGAGATAAAAAGTATAAGTCTAAGTTTCTGCCATCGGATATAATTCCACTGATTGTCCAACTTGGGCACATCCAGAAAAAGCTGGTTAATATAGGATCAAGTTTTCTTACATATGTCATTAATCAGCAGTTTCAAAGACAGCAGTTCCCTTTTGTTTTACATGTAGGTCTATACAACACTTCCAGATAAGACTTTGCCCAAAGGGCTCTGAAGTTAAAAATAATTTTTAAATCAAGATTCAGAATACTATATATAAAGCAACTAGAGAAAAACTGGTAAACTGTGTAATGCCAGACTTAAAAGTGGGGA
>NW_012114611.1:3475689-3516156 GCF_000951035.1 Colobus angolensis palliatus | reverse complement strand
GCACGATCTTGGCTCACTGCAAGCTCCGCCTCCCGGGTTCACGCCATTCTCCTGCCTCAGCCTCCGAGTAGCTGGGACTACAGGTGCCCGCCACTACACCTGGCTAATTTTTTTGTATTTTTAGTAGAGACGAGGTTTCACCATGTTAGCCAGAATGGTCTCGATCTCCTGACCTCGTGATCCGCCCGTCTCGGCCTCCCAAAGTGCTGGGATTACAGGCGTGAGCCACCGCGTCCGGTCAAAAGTGGGAAAATATTAACAAGAACATCTACTGAATACACACCTTGTGCCTGGAACTATGTATACCACAGGTACATAAACACACACATACACATACACACATACACATACACACTATTTTTCCTCTCTCATTTCACTTTAAATGCTCAAAAATATATCAATTAAATTTTAATTTACTTAAATTTACCATAAATTGGCATGTGAGCTAAACTAACATGCCATAATTGGTATGTTAGGTAACTTATGGTAAAAATTTACCAATTTATTGTAAATTTTTATCCTGAAAAGCACTAAAATTAACAAATACTTACTTCTGAATCTTCAGATAGGCCATAGCTCTGTTAGCTGGAAGAAGGGCATTAGCACCATCTGCTGCTATCCCTCGAGTATAGCATTCAATTGCTCTTTCATATTTCCCCTCTTTGAAAAATCCATTCCCCTGTTGTTTTGTAGAGAAATATGGAGAATAAAAAAAATACAAAAAAATTAAATGAATTCAAATCTTATGAAACACTGCAAGGATATTCACCAACAGTATTTCAGGAAAGAATATTGTTAAAAATCTGGCCCCTGAGACACGTTTTAGAATCTGTTTGGGTTGTTTCTTTTTTAATGGCATTATTGTTCTTCAGTACTAAAAAGGAAAAACATGTATACTACTATATTACTTTGTAGCATTCACTATTATTCCATTAATTACATATTACGCAAAGCTTAAATTTAAAAACCTATTTTAACAAAGGTCCAAATAATATACTTCCTTAAGTTACATTAGAAGCTGTACAAAAGAATTTCATAACTCAAATAAATTTTGTGAAAGAACACAGTACCAGAATCATAAAGCCCACTCTTCAATAACTTTAATATGCCCAAATATAAGATAAATTCAACTGTATTGGAATTTGTATACCTGATTTCACTATAACATTTACTTATAATCAGAGTCAAATATCACAATCAATAATCATTTCATAAGTATTTATTATGAATCTTCTGTGGGTCCAGGAAAGGCTATAAATAAATGAAACCTCCTCAACTCACGATTAACAGAGGAATTTCAATCAGAAACAGTCCAGTGTGAATTAATGAAAAAAGTACATTATAAGAATGGATTGTAATTAACTTCTACGTTAAATTTATAACTATCTATATGTAAATATATAAGACATTCAAAAGTAGTTTCCAAACTTAAGTGTTTCCATAGTTACTTTTTTAATTTATGTATAAAGTCATCAATTACCCAAATTTTGAATTAGTAGGTCCCAGAGGCTTTAGTGTATTTAATTTCCAATTCCTACTCAAGCAAAACTTTAATATTAGAGAAAAAATTTAAGTGATATACAAGAAATAAATCAACACTCAGCAAAATATATACATTCTCTGTTGGATTAGCTTTGGATTACCCGATCTTTCTCTGAAATGGCCTGCTGCTTATTCTGCTGTGCTTCAATTTGCTTTCGCTCTCCTGTTGATTCAACCACTGTGTCAGCTTCCTCTGGATATGAGTTTTCTTTGGATGCTAAAGCCTAGGAGACATAGCAGTCAGCTAAAATAAAACAAGTAATACAAGATGCATATATATTTGACCTTAAAACATAAATACCTCAAATATATTAGAACTTCTGCCACATTTTAAATAATCGAAATAACATTTTCTATTCTAATTCAAAATCTTTCTACTTATTAAAGTAAAAACAAAATAAGTATATAACAAATTTAATGTGCTTCTCATTTCAATTAAAATTAGTATCAAACACCACATACTGCATATTCTGACTTATAAGTGGGAGGTAAACACTGGGTACACATGGAACGGAAACAATACACACTACAGACTACCTGTTGGGGAGAGAAACACTGGGGGTGGGGAGGGGACGGGATGAAAAACTACCTATCGAGTACTATGCTCACTATCTAGGAGACGGAATCATTCATACCCCAAACCTCAGTTTCATACAATATGCCCATGTAAAAAGCCTTCATATGTACCTTTTGAATCTAAAATAGTAGTTCAAATTATTTTAAATAAATAAACAAGTAGCATCCATTAAAAGTAGTTGCTCATTTATTCAACAAATATTTATTGAATTTCTATACTGGCCAGGCACTGTTTTAGAAGCTGTTTTCAGACCTAACAGTTCATTACATCTACATTACCAAACTTCTCAAATTCAATACTCACAGTCATTATTTGACCTAACACAGAATTTTAAAAATATATAATAGAGTTCACAACTACAATCAAGTTAACATATTTACCAGCAGACCTTACGTGCAGTACTAATGGTAATATTTAAAAGCACACTTTCCCCAATCACTGTCATTTTTCTCTCAATGTTTCAATCAGTGCATAAGCCAAAAAGGAAGAAAATCAGTGGGATAAAAAAATAATAATTCTGTCATCTGGGAAAGAGTAAAGCAGCAGTAGTTCTAAAGATCTCAGGCAACTTTTAGAACAATCAAGGGTCTTTAAATACCATTACACTCCCTCTGGCTTGCAAATTCATTTAGTAAAACTCCATGGTACAAAGAATTAAAATTAGAAAATCTCAATATTAAGAAATCTATAGTACAAAATGCATGCAAAAAGCTTTACTTCTTCAAATAAAGGTTATAAGTAATACATTTAAAATTTAAATAACTATAGTTTACCTGATTGATTTTCCTGAGTTCATTTGTTGCTTCAAAGTTATTTGGTTCCAGTTCTAATACTCTTTCATAATCTAAGAGAAGATAAAAAAAATTTCTAAAGATCAGTAATATTTAAAAACTTGTATAAAACAATCTTTTGTTGCCTGTGACAATTAGGCAACTGTCCTACAGCAAAATAAAAGAGAAACAAAGAAATACTATCATTAGGCCACTGAACTTTCTTTTTTTAAGACATTCTCACTCTGTTGCCCAGGCTGAGTGCACTGGCGCTATCTTGGCTCACTGCAACCTCCAGCTCCCAGGTTCCAGTGATTCTGTACCTCAACCTCCTGAGTAGCTGGGACTACAGGCACACACCACCAAGCTCAGTTAATTTTTGTATTTTTAGTAGAGACAGGTTTTCTCCACGTTGGCCAGGTTAGTCTCAAACTCCTGGCCTCAAGCAGTCTTCCCATCTTGGCCTCCGAGACTGCTAGGATTACAGGTGTAAGCCACTGTGTCCAGCCAAGCCACTGAACTTTCTTCTTCTCCCCCAGGGCAGACAAAATCCTATGAAAAACCATCTTCCACCAGCCCCAGGAAGGATACCTGCTATCGTAAGTTGTACATCATAAAACCAAGAAGCAGGCCAGGCGCGGTAGCTCACTCCTGTTATCCCAGCACTTTGGGAGGCCGAGGTGGGAAGATCACCTGAAGTCAGGAGTCAAGACCAGCCTGGCCAGCATGGCGAAACCCTGTCTCTACTAAAACTACAAAAATTAGCCAGGCGTGGTAGTGGGCACCTGTAATCCCAGCTACTTGGAAGGCTGAGGCAGGGAGAATCACTTGAACCCAGGAGGCAGAGGTTGCAGTGAGCCAAGATCGCGCCATTGCACTCCAGCCTGGGCGAAAAAGCAAGACTCTGTCTCAAAAAAAAAAAAAAAAAGACCTAAGCAGCAGCAAAATCCAATTAAATATCAGCTTTATTCAGATTTCGTGATTTATAATACACAAACCTATTTCATGGAATAATAGAAGGCTTAGAATTTATAAGTGAACAAAAACATGTTATGAGCTTTAAACATACTACCTCTTGCCTCACAAAAGCCAACAAGACATTTTAATGCCTATTTTACAGATGAGAAACTGAAAGTTAGAGAAGATACTGGTTACATAGCTAGTACTTAATAACATAAAAATTTGAACCAAATTCTGATTGGTGGCAAATAACATATTCTTTCTTAAAAAATCAAGATATCTTTTCAGTTCCAAAAATGACCTTTGTTCAAATACAGAAAGCTCTCTGAAAGTAGTAACTGTGATTACTCAGTATTCTCTACATAGCATCTGTTAGATAACACTGTTAAAGAATTTTTTAGATAATGACTAGAAAATACCTTTTTTGGCCTCTTCTAATTTTTGCAAAGCAAATCGAGCAGCACCTCGTCTGGAATAAGCCTTTGTATAACTTCTATTCAAGGCAATTGCTAAATTACAATCAGACTCAGCAACAGCAAATCTGCAATTTAAAACATTAAAACAAATAAAGTTAATAAAACTAATTTACTAAACCAAAACTTCGTTTCTGAAATCCTTGAAAAGGGAATTTACTTGCCCACTGAAGGCATTTTTCCCACCTCCTTTTAGTTAATTAAGCATAATAAAAGCAATACTGCCATTCCTCAAAGATATTGTGGGTTTGATTCTAGACCACCACAACAAATGTCACAATAAAGCTAGTCACACAAATTTTTTGGTTTTCCAGTGCATACAAAAGTTTTATTTACACTATACTGTAATCTAGTAAGTGTGCAAAAGCTTTATGTCTAAATAACAATGTATATACCTTAATTTAAAAATACTTTATTGCTAAAAAATGCTAATAATTATCTGAGTCTTCAGTGAATATTTATCTTTGTGCTGTTGGAGGATCTTGCCTTGATGTTGATGGCTACTGACTGATCAGGGTGGTGGAGGTAGCATGTGATGCTGTTTGATAGCATTTACATAATAGAACTTCTTTTAATATTGGAGTCAATCCTCTCAAACTCTGCCACTTTATCAACTAAGTTTATATAATGTTCTAAATCTTCTGTTGTCCTTTCAAAAACATTCATGGCACCTTCACGTAGAATAGATTCTCTCTCAAGAAACCACTTTCCTTGTTCATCCATAAGAAGCAACTGATCATCCATTCAAGTTTGAACACAAGATTGCAGCAATTCAGTCACATCTTCCTCCACTAAAATCCTGAACCCCTCAAAGTCATCCATAAGAGTTGAAATCAACTTCTTCCAAACTCCTGTTAACACTGACATTTTGACCTCCTCCCATGAATTACGGACACTTTTAACGGCATCTAAAATAGTTAATCCTTTCCAGGTTTCAATCTACTTTGCCCAGATCCACTAGAGGAATCACAATCTATGACAGCTACAGCCTATGAAATGTATTTCTTAAATAACAAGACTTGAAAGTTGAAATGACTCTTCGATCCATGGGCTGCAGAACGGATATTGTGTTAGGAGGCATGAAAACAACATTCATCTCCTTGTACATCAGAGATCTTGGGTGAGTAGGTGCATTGTCAATACACTACTTTGAAATAAAACTTTTTTTCTAAGCAGTAGGTCTCAATAGCAGGCTTAAAAAGTTCAGTAAACCAGTTCATAAACAGATGTGCTGCCATCCAGACTTTGTTGTTTTATTTATAGAGAACAAGCAGAGTAGATATAGCATAATTCCTAAGGGCCCTAGGACTTTTGGAATGGTAAATGAGCACTGTCTTCAACTTAAAGTCACCAGTTGCATTAGCCTCTAACAAGAGAATCAGACTGTCCTTTGAAGCCAGTCAATTCCCTCTAGCTGTGAAAGCCCAAATGGCACTGTCTTCTAACAGAAGGCTGTTTAGTCAACACTGAAAATGTGTTGTTTAACATAGTCACCTTCATCAATTACCTTAGCTAGATCTTCTGGATAACTTTCTGCAGGTTCTCCATCAGCACCTGCTGCTTCACTTTCCACTTTTATTTTTAAGCTTCTTTCCCTAAACTACATGAATCAACTTCTACTAGCTTTCAACTTTTCTTCTGCAGCTTTCTCACCTCTCTCAGCCTTCACTAAATTGAAGAGCGCTAGGGCCTTGCACTGGATTAGACTTAGGATCAGGGGAATGTTGCGGCTGATTTGATCTTCTATACAGACCAATAAAACTTTCTCCCTATCAACAATAAGCTTATTTTGCTTTTAATTATTTGTGTTCATTGGAGTAGCCCTTTTAATTTCTTTCAAGAACTTTTCCTTTGCATTCACATCTTGGCTAACTGGCACAAGAGGCCTAGCTTTCAGTCAGTCTTTGCTTTCGACATGCCTTCCTAAGTTTAATCATTTCCAGCTTCCAATTTAAAGTGAGAGATCTGCGAGTCTTCTTTCACTTGAATACTTACATGCCACTGTAGGGTTTTGTTTGTTTGTTTGTTTGTTTGTTTTGAGATGGAGTCTCACTCTCTTGCCCAGGCTAGAGTGCAGTGGCAGGATCTCAACTCACTGCAACCTCCGCCTCCTGGGCTCAAGAGATTCTCGTGCCTCACCCTCACAAGTAGCTGGGATTATAGGTATGCACCACCACACTTGGCTAAATTTTTGTATTTTTAGTAGAGATAGGGTTTCACCATGTTGGCCAGGCTGGTCTCCAACTCCCGACCTCAAGTGATGCCGCCCACCTCGGCCTCCCAAAGTGCTGGGATTACAGGTGTGAGCCACCTTGCCTGGCCTCACTGTAGGGTTATTAACTGGCCTAATTTCAATACTGTTGTGTCTCAGGGAATAGGGAGGCCCAAGGAGAAGGAGAGAGATTGGGTTGTGGGGGCGGCTGGTCAATGAAGCAGACAGGATGCACAATAACATATGGGTGTGCTTGATGGCTCCCCAAAACAATTACAATAGAAACATCAAAGATCCCTGATCAGAGATCACCATAACAGATACAATAATAATAAAAGAAATCTGAAATACTGTAACAATTACCAAAACGTGACACACAGACACAAAGTAAACACACATGCTGTTGGACAAATGGCACCTATAGAGTTGCTTGACTTCCCTGATACAAGGTTGCCACAAACTTTCATTTCGTAAAAACAGTATCTGTGGATGCAATAAAGCGACACACAATAAAACAAGGTATGCCTATAATTCCTAATGGCGAAACATTAGTAGCATTCCCTTTAATGTCAGAAACAAGAATGCCCATTATCACTGCTTTTTCTTGGTATTACATAGAGGTCTTCACCAAAGCAGTTCCACAAGAAAGAAACACAGATTAGAAACAAAGAAAAAAGCCTGAAATTATTCTCAGATGATATGATGGTCCAAAAAGAAAACTCAAAACAATCTAGAGAAATTGCTAGAAATATTAAAAGTTTAGTAAGGTGACTACGACAGATCAACAAGAAACAAACAAACAAAACATCTAACAAAGACCTACCAGACACAGATGCAAAAAATTGTAAGACTGTTTTCAAAGACATTAATGACAATATAAGTGGAGATATTTCACATTCACCTATAATAAAGTACAAAAACATACAATATGATTCTCTCCAGACTGATTTATATATCTAATGCAATTCTAATCAAAATCCCAGCAGGATATTTTAAGGAATTTGGGAAGATAATTCTAAAAGTTACACTGATGAGTAAAAGTCCAAGAATACCCAAAACATTCCTGAATAATAAAAGGTAGCAGAATATTCAGTATACCAAATATTAAGACTTACAATTATAATGCTATAATAATTAAAGATAGTGTGGAACGGATGTAAGGACAGGCAATAGACCAGTATAAAGAACAGAGAGATGAGAAAGCAATCTAGGCAAACATGACATACGACAATAGTAGCATGGCAGATCCACAGGAGAAAGCAGGGCTATTCCAAAAATAGAGCTGGAAAAACCTTCAGCATATGTGAAAACACCTAAATGTGAAAATTAAATCTTAAAAATGTTTAGAAGAAAGTAGAGGAGACTATTATGAACTCAAGCAGCAAACTTTTTTTTGAACAAATCATTTTATAAAGTCCTAATCTTTTCAAAAAATCAATAAGTTGAACTATATTAAAATGGAATGCTTATATTCATTAAAATTCCATAAAGAAGATAAGCTACAAATTGAGAGAAGAGAGTTATTATGAAAAAGATCAAAAGATTAGTATCCAGAATAAAGAACTCTCAAAATAAATCAACAGAAAAAGCCCTAAAAAAAATGGCCAAACACCAAATAGGCATTTCACAGGGAAAAAAAAGAAAAAGTGGAAAATATATAAGATGCTTAACCTTACCAACAGTTGAGAAATGAAAACCTTACTAATAGTTGAGAAATGCAAAATGGCATTTCAAAGACACAATGAAACGCCATTTTACACCCACTAGATTGACAACAATTAAGAAGCCCAACTATGGCCGGGCGCGGTGGCTCAAGCCTGTAATCCCAGCACTTTGGGAGGCCGAGACGGGCGGATCACGAGGTCAGGAGATCGAGACCATCCTGGCTAACACGGTGAAACCCCGTCTCTAATAAAAAATACAAAAAAAGTAGCCGGGCGAGGTGGCGGGCGCCTATAGTCCCAGCTACTCCGGAGGCTGAGACGGGAGAATGGCGGGAACCCAGGAGGCAGAGCCTGCAGTGAGCTGAGATCCGGCCACTGCACTCCAGCCTGGGCGACAGAGCAAGACTCCGTCTCAAAAAAAAAAAAAAAGAAGCCCAACTATATCAGTGTTGGTAAGAGTAAGAAATAGGCATTATTATACACTGCTAATGAGACTGTAAACTCATCATTTACCTTTGTAACAACTGTGTAACAACAAACTATCTTTGTCATCATCCTGTGAAGCTGAACATCTACACATTTTATGACCCAACACCAAGAAACATATACAAAAATATTCACAGCATTGCTGAAATAAGGAAGGAAAAGACAGAAGGTAGGCAATAAAAAGAGGGACAGAAGGAGGGAAGAAAGAGTGGGAGGGAGAGAGAGAAAAAGAAAGGAAGAAAGGAATGAACCAACAATCCAGCAACACAAGAATAGACATATAATGGTATATTTCTAAAAAGAAATTATCCTTTGTAACAGTTACAATCAGAGCTCTAGAGCTATATGCATCAAAACAAGAATGAATCATAAAAATATAATAGCGAAATAGGTGAGCCACAGAAAACTACATACAGTATATTTTTAAAGCTCAAAAACAAGCAAGATTATACCATATATTATTTACGAACATATATATATATATAATAAACCGTTTTTAAATCAAAAGAATGGCAAATATATAATTCAAGACAGTGGTTAACGGGGAGGGAGGCAAGGGACAGGATACAGAAAGGAGCATCAAGGTAACTTCAAAAGTAATGGTAACGTTCTGGTTCTTAAGTTGACAGGGGTGCTTATATAGGCTTATTTTAAATTATTCTCTGTAATTTATGTATGTGATACATATATTGCAGATATCAAATATTATAAAATGTAAATATTTCCCTAATTTTTTAGATTAATATCACGAGTTTCAAAGACATAAAAATATGCTATTTAAATAGTAAAAACTCAGATACCAATAAAATTTGTATTTCCAAATAATTAAAACAGTAAGAATGTCTTCCTTGATGGTGTTTATCTTTTTAAAAAACCCCTATGATAGGTTGGTTACCTGCCTATGACAAGACAATACCACATTTATATTCTTCCACATTATTTATTTTAAAAGTCAGTATGACTTAATGACAAACATATGTTGAAACATATCTTAAGTTTTCCATAATAAATGTTCTCTAGATTAAATAGTGGATAAATAGCTTTTCAAAATAATGGGATATTGATTTCTAAAAATATCCAACTAACTTTTTTAGCTTTGTGAATTAGATAAGAACACTATTACTGAATTTTTAGAAGAATACCTCAGTAAAGTGAGCCATGGGAACAAGGTTTTAGCACCAGATGTTTAAAATGGCTTAAGTAAAATAATTCAATAAAAAGGAGTGAGCTATAAGAATTTACAGTTGAAAAGAAAATGCGATATACATTCTCAATCTGCCCTCCACACCTTATTCCAGAAGTTTTTTTAATAAGTCTCCATATATATATAAGACATTCACATTCACACACGTTACAAAAGTCCTTACTTTTTCAGTCTAAAATACGCTGATGCTCTGTTCGTTGGCAACACGGGATTATATGGATCGGCATCCATGCCTTTTGTGTAGCAGTCAATTGCTTCATCATATTTTCCTTGTTTGAAGTATTTATTGCCCTGAAAAAAAAGAAAATTATATAAAATGATCCTTTTTACAAATTCTGAAATTCACTACAGTTGACCCTTGAACAACCCAGGTTTGAAGGGCAAGGGTCCACTTAAATGTGGATTTTTTTCAATAAAAGTCTACATCAAGTGTGCCTGCCTCCCCTTCCAACTATTCTACCTCTTCGGCCTCTGCCACCCCTGAGAGAGCAAGACCAACTCCTCCTCTTCCCCATCCTCAGCCTACTCAATGTGAAGATGACAAGGATGGAGACTTTTAAATGATCCACTTCTACATAGTGAAATATATTTATATAAATAAATACACATTCTCTTCCTTAAAATGTTCTAATACTAGCTTACTTTTTTGTAAGAATACAGTATGTAATACATATAACACATAAAATTTGTGCTAATCAACTATTTGTGTTATCCATACTGCTTCCGGTCAACAGTAAGCTATTAGTAGTTAAGTTTTTGGGGGAGTCACAAGTTATATGCAGACTTTTTACTGCATGAGGCACTGACCCCATACTGTTCAAGGGTAACTGTATATGGTCATTGTATGGGCACAAACCAAGAGCCTAGGCAGAAAAATGAGTAAAATACCTAGCATTATATTCCTTATTGACAATGCCAACCTACAGAAATGTAATCAAAAAAAAGCATCAAGAGTTTAATCTGAAAAGAGTTCCACCTTTGTGAAAGTAATACAGCTGGTTTTATAACAATGAGGCATCCCTCAGGGAGATACTGAACATTCCAAAAAGTAACCAAAGATAGCCTTTGATACCTGGGAGTGGAATATAATAGTTATGCCAAGAATCACACACTAATTTCAAGTTACTTCAATCTACTACTAAAAACACTGGACAACTCCAGGTATAGTCTAAGCATTTTACATAAAACAGCTCACTTACTACTCCTAAGAACCCATCGAGGTTGGTAATATTATTATTATCATTTTACAGATGAGATAACTGAAGTTCAGAAGTTTAAAGAACTTACCAGAGATTTGAACCCAGGTAATCTGGCTCCAGAGCATGTACTCCTAACCAATGTTACACTGCCTCCAGAGAGGAATGTAGCCAATAACAACAGAAAGTTTAAACACCTACTAAAACTGTGTTCAAGAAACTTTAGGGTCCACATGATTTTCAACATCTCCTGCTTACCTGAAAAAAAAAAAAAAATCTAACTAGTTAGTACCTTTTCTTTTAAAACAAGAGCCTTTTGTGAATCTACATGAATCCCATCTTCTTCCGACTCTGATTCTTGAGACAGAGACTCATGGGTACTATCGTCTTTGTCAAGCTCATCAAGGATACTGTCCTAAAACCAAAAGGAGGAAAACAGTGGTCATAATTATATGATTAGGGGAAAAAAAAAAGACATACTAAAAAAATACACTCAAAAGAATGTAAATTGTTACAATCTAAGGACCTACAGGCTTACAAAGCAACCCAAATCTCTCATTGTTAAGATTATATCCAGAGAAAAAGATGCCTTTGTTTAGAAAACCAAGATGCAAACCAAGAATCTGACTACGAACTCATAAAGCTAAGTCAACAGACTGTACAAATCACCCCTAAATCACAAACTATTAGCAGTTAGGTATTATGGTTTAAAGGAAGTTTGCAAATAGCCCTAAACTAATATAATTAGCACCCATTAGCAGAGAAAGTTTTTAAAAAATTTTTTTCTTCCTTATTTTAAAACAAAAAACTGCTATTTTAAAACGAACAAAAGAAGAGCACATTAACTCCTAATCTTCACAATAACCTATGAGGAAGGTATAATTACCCATGTTTTCCACTTGAGGGAACTGAAATGCAGAAGTTAGTTAACTCATTCGAGGTCACTCAGCTAGTAAGTGACCAAGTCTACTTCCTCCAAGAGCTATCAATCGATATGTTATACTGTCTCTGAGGGTATTCCAAAATATAGCTGCCTCTACCAAAGGAAAAATAAAAAATGTGCTAGTACCACGATTCTCAATCTCTTTTGACTCACACTACTTTCATGGTAATAAATAATTTCATAGACTGCCACTAGAATTTTTCTCTTATTTTTTACATGATAAAACAATGATT
The DNA here is from genome assembly GCF_000951035.1 of Colobus angolensis palliatus. NCBI lineage: Eukaryota > Metazoa > Chordata > Mammalia > Primates > Cercopithecidae > Colobus > Colobus angolensis. The sequence continues at coordinate 3,503,896 of NW_012114611.1, read as the reverse complement.
TTTAGTAAGATTTTATTTTTATTTTTATTTTTGAGACAGCATCTGGCTCTGTTGCCTAGGCTGGAGTGCAGTAGTGTGATGTCAGTTTACTGCAACCTCCAATTCCCAGGCTCAAGCCATCCTCCTACCTCGCTCTCCCAAGTAACTGGGACTACAGGCGTGCACTACCATGTGCAGCTAGTTTTTTATTTTTTGTAGAGATGGGCTTTTGCCACATTGGCCAGGCTGGTCTGGATACTAAGCCCAAGCAATCTGCCCACCTCAGCCTCCCAAAGTGTTGGGATTACAGGCGTGAGCCACCAGGACGACCATTAGAGTTCATTAAAGCACTTTTAAACACAAACTTTAATTATTATGTAAACAAAATCCTTTTTGCATTCAAACACTATTTTAAAGTTATTTACATAAGAAAAAAACAAATTGCTTATAAAAATAAAAAACTATGCATAGTTTCATTAGATGAACATTGAAACATGGATTAAAATTTAGCTATGTGTTTTAGCATGAAGATTCTAGAAATACCACCAGCCTACCAACATTGTAGCCAGGATTATCCAACCCTGCTACGCTGACATGTATAGAAAACTAACAGCAGCAGAACACTAAAGCAGCTGCTCAGATCTGAACTAGAAAGAAATGGGAATTAAACAACTATATCTTGTATAGAGACACTAAAATGACAATTGCAAGCTATGCAGTACAATCTTGATGGCATTGTCCACATACAGCAGGAGCTTAATCAGTATCTGCTGAATGAGTAAATGCCTGTGTAGAAAACACCTCTATAAGAAATCATCTGAGATGATGCCTTTCAGGAAAGGACATTATAAGAAGACACCAACTGATGAAAAGGAATAGGCTATAACAAAAAGTCACACACAAAAAAAAATGAAGACAGTCTACATGACACTTGAGAATAAATTCTATTTTCAGAAAGTATTTCCAACAGTGATAAATTCAAGACCCAAAATTTTACTTCTCCTATATTGGGACAATCCTGAAGCAGATGGCAAACTAAATAAAAGCCCCAGTTCTCTCTTAATTAGCCTTAGTTTTATTAAGAAAAATACCACACAAATAATTTGGAAAACTGTTTGACAGTATTTTCTAAAACTAAATGTATTTATAAACTATGCCCCAGCAAATCCCCTCTAGGGTGCTTACATCCATCAAAAGACAAGTACAAAAATATTCACAGCAGGTTCATTCATCATAGCCCCAAATCACCAACAATACAAAAGTATTATCAATAGAAGAACGGACACAAATTAAGCCATCCACACAATGGAATTCTGGTCAGCAATGAAAAAGAACTGCTGCTACTCACAATATGGATCTCAAATAATGATAGCGAAAGAAGCCAAACTTAATGCATACTGTATAATACATTTATATGAAATTCCAAAACTGTATACAGTATGAGAGGTGAGAACAGTGGCTAATTTTGAGAAGTCATCTATTGAAAGTAAGGCCTCTGCGAGGTTGGAAATGTTCTTTTTGTTTCTGTTTTTTTGAGACAGAGTCGCCCAGGCTGGAGTGCAGTGACGTGCACCGCAACCTCTGCCTCCCGGGTTCAAGCCATTCTCGTGCCTCAGCCTCCCAGAATGTTCTATATCTTGATCTGAACAGTGGTTTCACAGGTGTACACTTGAGTAAAAATTCAGGAAGATGCACACTTAAGATTTTTGGACTTTATGCACATTATACCTCAGTAAAAATGTTAAACAGAAAAATGCAGAGAAAATAATAAACAGAGAAATCAGACAGTGGTTACTTCTGGGAGTAGAAGGGAGAAAAGAACATGAGATCAGAAAGGAGCACACCAGTAGCTTCAATGATATTGGAAAAATTCTCTTTAAGTTAGATAGTAGGTTCATGTATTCATTTTATTACTACGCTTTAGAACATATCTCTCTACATATTCTTTGGTATGAATCAAATATTACATAATAAACACTTGTTTAAAAACTAAAGAGGAATATATATTCTAAATTCATCAGTTGGTTATCACATCCCCCAACATACACACCCCTAACCAAATCAACCCTTAAAGTAGATCAGAGTGCAGAATAGGGCTGGCCAACAGGTTCTCTTTCACAGGCTGACACGACAGTGGCTGCTTAAAACACTGGTAAAGGATTGTAAGGCAGAGCACTGGTGGTGATTCTCGAAGTATGTTGTGTATCACACATGGGAGCTGGGAGGACACACATCTGCTATCCCAGTCTGGAAGGGTAAAGAAGCCCAATTTCCTGGGATCAAGATAGGCCTATGTTTACTGTTACACAGCCCCAGTCCTAAGACTAGACACAAAGGCATTCTCTTTTAACAGATTACTGCAGGTCCTTCAGTTTACAACAAAGACATCTGCACAGTCATTCTTTTCTGGGAGTATCTTAGAATTCTGGCTGTTTAGGGGTTAGAGAAGGTGGCGAAGAGGGGAGCAGTACGACTATAAAGGGATGGCACAAAGGGAATCTTTGTGATGGTGCCATATATCTGCATCTTAATTGCGGTTGGGTAATCCAAACCTACATGTGGGATAAAATAACATAGAACCATACACACACTATACCAATGTCAATTCCTAGTTTTGATACTGTATACTACAGCTAAGAAAGATGTAACCACCAGAGGAAACTGGATGAAGAGTACACTGGATAAATACTAATAAGTAAATAAATAGTAATTTTTGTAAAAAGAAAGAAAAAAGAATAAAATCCTGGCTGTTTTAGCCACGATTCGCTGAAAGAGGACTGCAGGAAAAAATATTATCTCATTAAAGAGCTATGTAATTAAATGTTTATTCCACATAAAATCATATATAAGAGAAAGACACAGGCCATAACCCTACATTATTCTTCACTTAACCCATGACTATTAGCTAACTCCCAGAAAATTTCACTCAAATATTAACAAGCAAATGACTAGATTAACTTACCACATCAAGTTTTGCCCATGCCTCATAATCATAAGATTTTATCCTGTTTTTTGTGTTTTCCTCTTTGGTTTTTTTGGAAGGCTCTTTAGCTTTGCCTTTCTTCTTTTTCCTAAAATTCCCATTTCGAATAGGAGGTAAATTCTAAGGAGGGAAAAAAAAAACACAAAGTTGTGAGTATTATGCTCTGTTACTCTTTGTATAACTAGCTATGTTTAAAATTCTCACTATATTTTCTTATAAGAATTAATTTTAAAGTGTTTAAAAAGACCAATTTACCACCTTCACTTATAATAATTATGCTTGAAAAGTTTAATTCATACTTTGATGAGTGTTGAACATTGTTCAATCACAAGAAAAAAGTATTACCTAGAAATTCTAATTATACCTTTAATTTGCAATCCTAAACTCAAACTTCAAAAACGACCTATCTTCAGCCTTAGTACAATGAACCAGCAGTAATGCAAATGCAAACTGAACTGCCTCCACATTATGTACAGTATGAAAAACCCAGCCATATTTAAATGCACTGTCTTAAAACTTTTGGTTGAACCTACGTACTATCTGCATTTTTATGACAATATGGTATGTTAATATATCATCAGTATATAACTACACATATTTTTATACACACACACCTCCATATATTTTATGATGTTAGTCATTTATTTACCTCTAAGTATTATCACATGATCATCCTTTCGGTAACTATTCACTAAGCCTTAAAACATAGTAATATATTTAATTATTACAAAGACTTTTTGAAAAGCAGAATTTCTAAAAACATTGACAGTGAGCCAGGCACGGTGGCTCACGCCTGTAATCCCAGCACTTCGGGAGGCTGAGGTGGGTGGATCACTTGAGGTCAAGAGATTAAGACCATCCTGGCCAACATGATGAAACCCCGTCTCTACTAAAAAAAAAAAAAAAAAAAAAAAAAAAAAGTAGCTGGGCATGGTGGTGCGCACCTGTAGTCCCAGTTACTCAGGAGGCTGAGGCAGGAGAATTGCCTGAACCCAGGAGGTGGAGGTTGCAGTGAGCCCAGATCGCGCCACTGCACTCCAGTCTGGTGACAGAGTGAGACTCCATTGCAAAGAAAAAAACAAATAAAAAGAAAAAACAAATTGACAGTGAAGCAAATCACTTCAATTTCAGTATTTTCACAAAACATTTTTAAAAGTTATGCTTTATTTTTATAAAAATAGTTTTGATGGATCTTAATTAGGAATTCTTAATTTACCTCTTCAGGAACACCATTCTGTCTTCTTAGTTCCATATCCTTTTGTTTAATGTCTTTTTCCCAGTTTTCTAAATCCCTCATAAAGTCTTGTAACTCTTCCGCATTTTGTTTCACTTGTAGTTGTAATTCGATTGCTTTATTTGCTGAAGTCATTATGGCCTGCAGAGTTTTGAACAACCAACCTCTGATAAGAATAGGCCTATTTGGTTTATTTTTCTGAAAGCTAGCTAATTATTTTTTACCACTTCATAAGTGGCCAAGACACCTGGACAGAAGAGAGCCAACTGATGCTGAACAAAAAAAATTCAATATAGTATTTTAAAAATAAATCAGTTGCTGAATAAACAAATGAAAAATAGACAAGTTTGAGCATCCTTGAAAGGCAACATTAAAGAAAGGTAATTGGGAGAAAAATCACTGAAATTATCAAGCAGCCTGTGGTAGCAGACAGGCTGCCCATCTCTGGAGTTGAGCAATTACCTCCTTTATTTCTTTTTCTTCCAACATTTAACTTCTACTATGTGAAAGGCCCTGAATCAAGATTTAGGGATGCAAAAACAAGAAGAGGTCCCTTGTGTAGCAGAGAAGAAAAAAATATATAAAGTACCAGTAACAAAATACGTTAGGCAGGGTTTCTCAACCTTGGGACCACTGACATTTTGGGCCAAAAAAGTTGTCGTAAGAGTGCTGTCCTGTGCACTGTAGGATGGTTGGCAACATTTCTGTCCTCTACCAACTAGGTGCCAGGATCATCCCTTTCCCTCATGGACTGTGACAACGAAGAATCCCAGACACTGCCAAATGTTCCCTGAGAGGTAAAAAATAACCCCTGGTTGAGAACCCTGTGTGAGAGGTACATACAGATGCTGCGGAACTGACAGCAAAAAAATAGGCATGGATCAGATGGTAGGGTGGCAGAGTCAACGAAGGAGTCCCCAGAGGTGTTGGAACTTAGCTGGATTTCAAAGGGGCCCACCAAGTGACTAACAGGGAGGAGAGGGCAGGCAGAGTGAGGAATTATAAGGGAGAATGAAGAAAGAGAAGATTAAAGAGGCGGACATGGGACAGACTTGAAATGGCATCCATGAGGTATAACCTATATTCTGAAAGTTATGTGAAAGTATTAAGGTAGTAAAATAAAAAGAACTTGATGACTGATTAGACTGAGGTGTTGGAGAACACAGAAAGACTCAAACAGAGGCCTAGATTTCTGGCTTGGGAGCCTGGTAAGATTACTGATGCCATTTTGAGTCAAGAAATACAATGTTAAAAGGAAAAGAGGCATCTGTTGGAGGGCAAACGGAAAGTCAGATTATTTGGGATATGCTGAATTTGAGTGCTAATGGGGCGAGGAAATATTCCATAGGTAGCTATATAGGACTAGAGATAAATTCCGGTGTCACTAGCATAAAGGTAGAAGCTAGAATCAAGGATGTGGCCATGTTTAACCATTGTGACAACTGGGGAATGGAGTGAACCTGGAGAACACTAAACGGAGGAAGAGATGCCTAGGAAGAAAAAAGTAGGCAGTAGCACCTAGACAGCTGGGACGAAAACCTACACTGTACTGTTAAAGATGACAAAAAATGAGTTCAAGAAAGTGAGAGAGGTTAGCAGTGCCAAATGGCACAGAGAATACATAGAGGGAAAGAAAGTGCATTATGTTTAGTCATATAAAGACTATTCAGAGTTGCTGGGCTTTTTGTTTGTTTGTTTTGTTTTTGTTTTTTTAAGACAGAGTCTCGCTCTGTCGCTGAGGCTGGAGTGCAGTGGCATGAACTCAGCTCACTGCAACCTCCACCTCCTAGGTTCAAGTGATTCTCCTGCCTCAGCCTCCCGAGTAGCTGGGATTACAGGTGCAGGCCACCACGCCCAGCTAATTTTTGTATTTTTTTTCAGTAAAGACGGGGTTTTACCATGTTGGCCAGGCTGGTCTGGAACTCATGACCTCAAGTGATCCGCCCACCTCGGCCTTCCAAAGTGCTGGGATTACAGGCGTGAGACACTACGCCTGACCTCTATTCAGAGTTTCATTGAGATTTTTTTTAAAGGGCGGAAGGCCAACCGCTGTGGCTCATGCCTGTAATCCCGGCACTTTGGGAGGCAAAGGTTGGGGGGCAGGGGGAATAGCTTGTGCTCAAGAGTTCGAAATCAGGCTGGGCAACACTTCGAGATCCCCGTCTCTACCAAAAATACAAAAATCAGCCAGGTGTGGTGGCGGGTGCCTATAGTTCCAGCTACTCAGGAGGCTGAGGTGGGAGGATCGGAAGATGGAGGCTACAGTGGGCGGTGATGGCCTCAGTGTACTCCAGCCTCGGACAAAAAAAAAAAAGGAGGTGGGAATGAAATGAGTTAAGCAAATGAAATTAGAGTACATTTGCCTTTGATAATGTAAGACCTGTTCTTGAGCATCGTCTGGGGGAAGAGGAACAAAGTAAAAGATACAGGAAAAAGGATGAGTGATGGGGCAAAGTCTCCAAAAAGGTGGAAGAAGATTCAAAGCTTGAGGGAGAGGGGAGAGAAGGTGGGAGGGAGAGAGACGGAATTAGAAAAACATTTCTTTAGGACAGTGAAAAATACCTCACTAAGAAGGGACAGTTGCAGATGCAGATAGGTCTTCTGACCCGTAGCCTCAACAACTAAATTAGGTTTAAGTTTCTTTCAGGCAGTGTCCATGTTGGATCATACATGTACATCTCATTCAAAACCAACACTGGTACAACGCTTTGTTGGGGACTCAACTAAATGAATAAAAGCGCAACAAGTCAGTCAGATACTGACGGGAGTTAGATGCTTTTCCATTTCACCCATCACCGCTGCTGCTCGAGCAGGCCCAAAAACTCTCCCAGGGACCCTGCGATGGGGCAGGGGTGCGAGCCAGCAATCAGAAACTACCAGCGCTTGGGGTATCACTTTCACACGCGCGGTCCAGGGGAACGCCGCACACCCACGCAGCAAGGGGGCGGGTCCCACCGCCGTCTTTGCGGGAGGGCGGCTCTGCCTTCCCTAGCGCTGCAAATCGCCCAATACCCCGGGCAGCAGGATGGAGGATCCGTTCGCAAAGCAGAGCGCGTAGGCCCGTGTTGCGAGGGCTAACCCCTCCCGGAACGCGCACCGCGGGACGCCGCTACCCTGGACACCGACGCGCCGCCTCAACGTGCGCCTCCACCGCTAGTCCTAGCCCGCCCCGCCTCACCGGTACCCATAACCGCTACGTCTCCTCCCACCGGCCACCCCAAGGATTTCCTACGCTGCTCCGGGCAGCGAGGACCGCAACGCCCGCTCACCTGACCAGGCCGTAACCCGCCGCACTGCAGCCCCGTCAGCCCCGCAGTGACTCACGCAGAGTCCCGCCTCCTGCGCTTTCCCACAAGTCCCCGCGGCCTCGCCCCGCCCCCTTTAGCCTGGGCTTGAGCGCGCGCAGGAAGTAAGCTTCGTGACTTCCTTCTCAGGATGGAACCAGCTTGTTGGCTTGAGGGTATGTAAAAGCAATACCTGAGCCTTCTGCCTGCTTCCAATATGACTAAACTTAATAGGGGATAACCCAAAAACTGCAGGGTCATCCTGATTTTCTGATCTCCAAAACAATAAAACCTTGACTATTTGACTCCCTTCAGTTTAAACTCTAATATTTACCTTGCTAATATCTAAAACGATTTGTCTGACCTTTGTGAGTATAACAACATGTGAGGAAGTTACTGTTTTTCCACCATGAACAGACTACTGTCAACTGGTAATCCTGATAATTTTATGGTATTTTTTTTTTCTTGAAATACTGGTATTTGGCAAACTAGTCCTTCCGTCTAACTCCCTTGCATCTTTTGCAAGTAAACTCGTTTTCTGAGTGAATCTATCTCTGAGTCTTTCTTTGACATGTGCCAGTGTTACACTCTGTCTTTATATATGCCCTGGCTTACAGAGAAAAAAGAACGAAACTTTTAACACTTTTTACTTCTGCTTCCCGTGTGAGGGAGTCATCCTTGCAATGACAACTCTTAAACGAAAGCAAAACAAAAATAACTGCAGAAGTCCACAAAAGCAAACACAAACAAATGAAACTTTTCATTTAAAACAGTACTGTAACCTCAAATATTATCCTCAAAATCCAGATCGGTGGTTCTGTCTTGACTGAACTTTGGAATCACTTAGGGAGTGTATACATATACGTGTGAGTGTGTGTGTGTGTGTATATATATATATATATATATACTGATTTCTGTGTCCTATCCCAGAGATTCTGATGTAACTAGTCTTGAGTGAAGCCAATCAGAATTTTTTAAAGCATAGGATACAGCTGTGCATTTGAAGCTGGAAGCCACTAACCCAGGCGCTGATCAATGAAGAACTAGGCTGGGGTCCTCTCCTACAAGGTCATATCATTAGCACATCCTTCCCATTGTTTAATTATTGGTATCTTTATATTTTAAAATCATGGTAGTCAAATCATTAAGTGTATGTCAAAGTATTTACTAATGAAATTATTCTTTGGTTGTATTAGGGAGATAGAGAACTTTTTAAGAATTTTTTTGTTAAGTATTTAAAAGCAAATATTGCTTGATTGGTGTTTTTAACAAAAGCAACCACATTTGGTTTATTAATTCTGGCAGAGTTGATTGAGATGAGAGATAAGGGACTAGCTGGCTACTCTGGTAAAACCTCATAGACCGTTAGGTGACCACTCTTTTCTCTCTCTCTTTTTCTCTCTCAAACCACATAATAATCAGAAGTAGCTTAATGAATATAGAGTCAAAGTGAGAAAAGTTAATCAAATGGTTTTGATGGTCATCATCACCTAATTCTGAGGCTCTTGCTATCCCACAAAACCTGTGCCTGCAATGGCAGCCTTCTCTGCTGTGAGCTCAGACCGAGGCCACCTTAAGTTCTTTCCTAGATTCCATGCAGACCTCCCCACTTCTATTGGCAGTTATCTTCAAATGGATTTCAACAAAATGTGTAAATCATGCCTTTCTTTTATGTCTGTTTTATTCATCTACTCCAGTCATCTCAATTGAACTTACCATTAATACCTGAATAGTTATTTTCAAAGAGACAAACCTCTTTATGTGTTTTGTATGTTGAAATTGTAATGGTCAGTGGAAATAAACAGGAGTGTTTATTATTGCAACATTAAAATGCTGCAATTAATGATTGTAAATGCTATTAATTTGAATATCCAAAACAATTATTGGGATCTTTCAAATAGTTAAAGAGTCTGACAGTTAATGTAAATCTTAAGAAAGGAAGTATTGGCTGGGCATGGTGGCTCAAGCCTGTAATCCCAGCACTTTGGGAGGCCGAGACAGGCAGATCACGAGGTCAGGAGATCGAGACCATCCTGGCTAACCCGGTGAAATCCTGTCTCTACTAAAAAATACAAAAAACTAGCCGGACGAGGTGGCGGGCACCTGTAGTCCCAGCTACTCGGGAGGTTGAGGCAGGAGAATGGCGTAAACCCGGGAGGCGGAGCTTGCAGTGAGCTGAGATCCGGCCACTGCACTCCAGCCTGGGCAACAGAGCGAAACTCCGTCTCAAAAAAAAAAAAAAAAAAGAAAGGAAGTATTAACTGAGTAACTTTAGGAAGAAAATGAACCTTGGAACTTCCTGTTATGGAGATACTATGTTAAGTTTGGTTGCATGTGACAGAAAGCCCAAAATAAGACTGGCTTAAACATGAAAGATTATTTCTCTTTCATGTAAGACTGAATATAAGCAATCCAGGACTAGTGTGACAGTTCCAGTGTGAGACCCAGGCTCCTTCTTGACTGCTCTGTGATCTTCATCACATGGCTTTCATTCATGGTTCAAGCTGGCTGCTCAGGCTCCCACGATCTTGTCTGAAATCCAGTCAGCAGCAAAGGGCAAGAGTGGGAATAACGGTACCCCCTGCCCATTAAGAATACTTCCTTTTGCATGCCATTGGTGAGGACATAGACACACACCTACTTCCAGTTGCAAGGGAGGTCAAGAGTCTGTACTCTTGACAGTCATTTGTGTGCCTAAAAACTAAGAGTTCAATGAATAAGGAAGAAGAGGAGAGCAGACACTGAGGGGTAACCAGCAGCCTCTGTAAGGGGTCTTAATAAATATTCTTTTAAAAATAATGAATGAATAAGTGAGTAGATACTACTAGAAATCCAGGCTCACTACAACATAAGGAAAAGGGTTGAATTTGCAATCCTGATTCTGCTACTGACTAAGAATGTGACTTAATCTGAGCCTCAGTTGTCTAGGTAAAATTAAAGTGGTGAAGATAAAAATACCCACCAGATTGAGAAAATGAATATAAAAGGACTACTTAGCACAGCTTGGGACATGGTAAGAGCTTGACAAATGTTAGTTCTTACCCTTCTCTCCTGCAAAGCTAAGGCCCAGACCCTGGAATACAGTACTCTCTCCTACATTTTTGTCTTTCTATCTCCTACTGGACTACCTGGAAGACCTCTGAAGAGGCCTATGAAGAGCACAAGTACTGGGCACCAGTAGGTGAAGGTTAAGGCTGATAACAGGGATAGTAAATTGCCTCTCCCAATATAAAATTAAATCTGTATCATAAGTGAGACAATTATTACTATAAGAAAGACTAGCATGTTATTTCACATTCCTTATCTCATAATAATGGTAATATTATCCCCATTTGACTGGTGAGGAAACAATCTGAATAATTAAGAAATTTGCTCATATGGCCAGTAAGCAACAGAGCCTGGCTAGGTACCTGGGCAAGATGACTTCAGAGCCTGTACCTGTTACCCCTGTGCTCTGCTGACTCACTGTCTTGCCTGTTGACTGTGAGCATCCCTGGGAAAGGGCAGGACACAGCCCTGTTTCATTCATCTGTAGTCTATAAACTTGCCAGAGGTATCCCTTCATATCTGACCATTTTCTAGCATTGTGACTTAAGTAATCTGTTTACAGATAAGAAGTCTTTTTCTGTATCTCTTTAGCATCTCCTCTTCCCCCAGTGTAGTCAGCCTCTGCAACCACAGAAGCTACATCCAGAAATGTCCTTATACTCCTGTGTATGTGATCAAGGGAACTGGTTATTGGGGATGGAGACCACCAATCTCCATTTACCCCCCGCCTCACTATCTGTATGCAATGCTCCTTCCACTCTTCATGTTACAGAATTCTCTTCCCCTCTTGGCTAGAGAGACTTAGTGAGTCAACAGGGACTTCACCCAGATACCGCATTCTTCAAGCCATTCTGAAAAGACTCTAGAGCAAAAGTGTCACTCCCAGCCCTGCTCCTGGGAAAAGGCAGGGAGACAGACAGTGGAGGGAGGCCATATACAAAGAAGACACTCATTTCAAGTTTTCTTCCATGACTTTAATTGGAAACTTGAACCTTCTAAACCGTAGTTCACACCCGGCTCTGTGGAACAGCATTTAGTTCTCAGTGGGGTTGGGGGACAAATGCATAATTGAGGTTAAAATAGGGAACCACAGTCTCTCTGGTCTCCTAGAGTTATTCAAATTATGCCTGCTGGATAAGCCTTAAAATAATTATGTTAATGACACCAAGCTGTGGGTTCCTTCTTTTTCTGATGCTGAATCTTCTTCCTATGAGGAGAACTCTTTCAAGAAAAACATTGGGGATCAAAATACAAGTCTGTGGCTGCACTAAACATCCACAAGTGGGAAACTTCTTGATGCAGATACTGAGCTGGACACAAAAACACTGAGGCCTGGAGAAGGCCACCCCACCCTCAGCCCATTCACTGCACCAACCTATTACCCTTCTCCATTCAGCATTGGAGTTCTCCCCGACTCTATTCTGAGAGGCTCTAATGCTGGAAAAAAACCAAAGGCCCTTGCTTGATTACTGTGGCCTTACTTCTTTGAGGATCGCAACACAGGGCTGAGTTGTAGTTTACAGAGCTGTGTATAATAACAGCCATTATAGTAATCTTGAATTTCTATCAGCTGCTCTTCCTAAGAACAATTGAAAACACCATCACAGTAAAAATATCAGGGTTTGCCCTTTCCCCAACCCCGAAAAGAGGAAAGTGGGGAAACCCCTTCCTTTACATTAAAGGGAAGCATGAGGCCTGGGGAGGTCAAAGGACTTCTTTCTAGTTCCCCCACACATCAGGGCAGAGAGCTATGGAGGGCTCCTACCTTCTCTGCCTGGACTCTGTTTCTTAGTCTACATTGCCAAAATTCTAGAGGATAAAGGTTTGACTGTTTGTCCAATTTTTCTAATTTGTACATTTTATCTCTTTCCCATGTGGGCACTTTGGGATTTAGGAATGCTTCTCATTGCTTTGAGATTTGGTGATCCCTCCCAGTCCTCTCCCTCTTCTCTCTAGTCTGGAGAAGATAGCACTTCAGTCTTGCAAGAGCCCTCATACCCCTTTCTGGCTCGAAGTTCTATTAGGCGGAAGACACTATGTAGGCTGTGGCGATGTACTTCTTGCCATTCCCGTAGGTGGACTTGTCCCAGGTATATGTCCGGACGGCTAAGGGATATCCTCCCAGGCTTAACGGGCACCTGTGGGGAAAAATCCTGAAATCAGAGGTGCTCCCCACTTCACCCTGCCTCTCCCTGGGCTGGAAGGATCAAGCCCAACCTAAGCAGAAGGGCTCCATTCTGCTTAAACAGCCTGAAAGACAGAGCTGGCACTGCTTTCTTCAGCAGCTGCCTCCAGCTCCCCATGTGCAAGGAGCCATTTCAAACTCTTTGCCTTATTTCTTGTCTTCTTAAAGAATGCTGTTCCTCATCTTTCCCAGAGCAGTATTCCAAAATCCCAGATTCTAGAGGTGAAATCCTCAGAAATTAAATGTTTGCTTAGGGTTTCAGAAGTGGAAGAACTTAATGTGTCCGAATGTTAGAGAACATGAGGCCCCGTGGTTCCTAGTGGTACTTTCTGGGGCTCTAGGTTCCCCTCAGTAGCCTCAGGGCACAAATAAAGAGGCTGAGAGCCCCAGGACAACTCCATTTCTATTTCATATATTAAGGTCCTATGTAAGATTTCACTTTGAGGGGATGAGGGGAGATAGTTTTGCTGCTAAGATGAAGTTTGGCAGCCACCGAACCAATCCAAAAACTTAATTGTTCAAGCAAGAGAACTGAGGCCCAAAGCGCAGATTTGTCCAAGCCCTGTCAGCTTCTTTGTGGCAGAGTCCAGGTCTCTTGACTCTGTGCTGGCTGAGGACAGCCTGCAGCCCCAGCCTGCTCCCCAGGCCTGGCTGGCCCCGTCCTTACACTTTGCCTGGTCTGGCTATGAAGCACAGGGAGTAGAGTGCAAACTCAAACTCAGGGCTGCTGCCGATGAAAGCGGAGCCCACTTCCTTATAGTAGCCGTCCCAGGTGAACTGCATTGCCAGTACGTCGGGGTAAGAATCCCACTGTGGAGGGAAGGGCAGAAAAGGGGGTCTGGTGAGTGCCACAGAGTGGAGTAGAACAGGTGCCCAATGGCAACAGTCAGACAGTATTTGTTGAGGGTCCATTAGGGGCCTGTGTGAACCTTCCAGGGAGACTGGATTCTTTAAATAGAGGAGCCAGTCTGCCTTGCTAAGTTGTCTGAGCCCACCCAGACCCTCTGCCTGGAGCTGCTAGTGCACATCTACCAGGAAGGCCAAAATTACTATCCATAGGATCCATCTCTGGGTATCAAGGACATCACTGTTCCCAATGGCCCTCACGCATGGAAGAGAAGGATAGTTTACTACCCCCAAATTATTTCTTGGTACCGGGCAGCAAAGGTTTCTGTCTTATAAAGTGCATGAAGTTTAGCTCAGACTAGCCAGGATGAAATTTTCAGCCACATTCTAAGGAAACTGAGGCAGGGAGTAATTGCATATATTTGTTCTTCCCTCTGAGAATCCTCCCCAGGCTCCAGGCTCCCACCCAAATATGGTGCCTCCTGCCTCCTGTCCCTTGCAGTTAAGCCTTCACTGTTTGGAAGGGAATTCCAGTGTCCTGGCTGGCTAAACTGCCTGTCCAGCAGGTGAGGACATCATAGTCACAATTGCCTGGGGTTGCCCCATGAGAGTCAGGCTGAGAGACAAGTCTGACTGGAATGCAGAGTGAGAGCAGGACATCTGGGCGCTGACAAGGCTTTTCCAGGTTGTGTACTCACAGGACCATCGTAGATGTGACTGTAATAGTCAACCAGACCCTCCTTCTCCTCCAGGTAGAAGCGGATCCAGTTATGGAAGCCAGTGACCTTGCCTTTTTTGACCTCACCTATAATAAAGAGTCCAAGATGGATAACCTGGGCTCCTTCCCCACCCTCTCCTTCAGTCCCCTTTCTCCACCCCATGCCAAGGCTTCCCCCTTCGCCAGTCTCTGACTTCTAGCTGCTTGGCCCCTTGCTCTGAGCCCCCAGAGTCTCTCACAGTCCTATCTCTCACCTCAGGAAGGCACCCCTTCTGGCTCAAGCCCTTGGGAGAATCCTTCCTTCTGGTGATCTTGATGACCTCTCTCAGCCATTACTCTAGCAGCAAGCCAGGCTTGGTGGGAGTTTTATGGGGTAGAACAGGGGGGAACAGACCATGGCCCTCTCAGGAAGCAGCTGGCCAGGCTCTGGAAGCAAAGGACTGTTCAGAGGTAGGAAAACTTGCTCCCAGACACGTGTCTTGACCTAGATGTGCCCCCTGGGGAGCCCCAGCATCTGATCTTCTTTCCCCCTTAGGTACTCCAGAAAAGACTGTTTCTCAGAACGGCTCCTCAGACACCCCCCTCCCCCGGCCATCTGGGTGGGGGAGAGTGCACGGGTCCCTCCATGCTAGCTGGCTGGACTGCTGATTAATCCATACCCAGGGCTGCCCTGCTTCTGAGCAAAACCATTCCTCTTCATCCCTCCGACTCTTTCTTTCCAAGAAAAGTGCTCCCACCTGAGAAGACATGTTCAAAGCCACTCGAGTCCCCCTCTTCATTGCCTCTTGAATAGAGCCCAAACCACATGTTCTTCAAGTCATCAATGAACTCTTGTTTTGAGCCATAGCGATCTGCAGAGAGGAACACAGAGGGTTTTGGAGAGGGGAGGCAGGGCCAGGTCCTGGGAGCGCTAAACAGAGACCTGAAGAGCTACTTGTTACACACATCAAGAAACATGGGGGTTCAATCAACAAATGTGTTCAGCTGTTTATTCAGTGATTATCTATGGGATGCCTATTTTGTGCCAGGTCCAGATCTAAGGCTGAGGATTCAGCTGGGAATAGCGAGGACACAGTCTCTATTACATTCCAGTGGAGGAGTCAAATAATAAACAAGTAAACAATAAGAAATATGATTTCAAATCGGTGCTATGAAGCAGAGTAGCCCGTAATGACGGGAAAGGGCTGGCACATTGGGGGCAGGAGGCAGGGGAGAGTCTTCTAGAAAGGAAGAACAGAAAGGCCTCTGTGAGAAGGTAGTACTTATCAGAGAGCTGAAGGATAAGGAACTGGCTACACAAAGAAGAACTGGGGGGAAGATTCTTCTATGTAGAGGGAACTGCAAGAGCAAAGGCTCTAGACAGACTTGAGTTTGCTGTTCAAAGAACCAAAAGAAGTCAGTGAGGCTGGAGCAGGAGGGGAGAGTGGTAGGAGAGGAGGTTTGAGAAGCAGCCAGGGGTCAGATCCTTCAAGCTATGGCAAGAACGTCAGATCTCAAGCAAATAGAAATAAAATAAAAAATATTTTAGATTTACTAATTGTTTTCTGTCCATTTAGTGCCATTTTAAGTGCTTTCAATGTAACACTGAATCCTCACATTGAATCTTCACATAAGGTTGATACTAATTATCCCCAACTTAGAAATGAAGAAACTGAGATAGACAAAGTATGAAACTCATGCAAGATCACAGTTAATGAAAGGTGGAGACAGCGCTTGAGTCCACTCAGTCTAGCTCCAGAGACCAATCTCTTTAACAACTCTATAGCTTCTTGGTAGTGCAGAGCCACTGAAGGATTTTAAGCAGGGGAATTGTATGATAGGAGCATTTAAAAGATCACCCTGGCTGTGTATGTTAAAAAGGCAATAGGGTGGTATGAACGGAAGCAGAGAGAGACCAGTTTTGAGGCTCATGCTTTGTCCACATAAGAAGTTGATGGGGCTTAGATAGTGGTATTAACTCTGGAGGAGGAGAGAGAAGCAGTAGGCGCAGGACATATTTTGAAGTGGGAGTGATGGACATTACATTACTGATGGAGGAGATGGGAGTAGGGAACTTTGAGGTAAAGAGAACAATTAAATCTAACTACTAGGCTTTTGGCTTGAGCAACCGGATGGGTTACGTTGCCATTTATGAAATGGGGAAGACCCAGAGAGGAGCAGGTGTGGAGGAAGAGATGGGAACCAAAAATTCTTTCTACACTAAGTTCTGTGTGAATATCAGTTAGATAGCTAAGTGGAGTTGTTGAAAAAGCCCTTGGGAAAGTTCAGGGCTGGAGATTTCAATGAGGGAACCATCAAAGATTGACTGTTCACTGCCCACAATTTTGTACAGTGAATACAAAAGAAATACCAGACATATTCCTTCCTTTCAAAGACTTGAAACACATTTGGAAAACAAGACTAAATATACATAAAATAACAGAGAATGGCCTCACACACTGAATAGCTACCCTTACTGAGTGCGGACTGAGTACCAAGCTTTCTACTGGGTGCTTTATAAGCAATCATCCTCAAAAATCCCATTTCAAAGGGAAGCCCCAGAGAGGTCAAATAAATTGCCCAGGGTCAAGTCACTAGCAAGTGGCAGAGCCAAGATTTAAACCAAGTCTCTCTGACCCAAGGCTATTGTGGACGACACTCCAAACTCTGCAGAGCTGCCGAAAGCCAGAATGAGCTGGGGCAGGTGCAGCCTTCACAAATGTGGTAGGATATGAACTATTATAGAACTTTAAGGATAAGTGGGATTTGGTCAAGGAGAGAGGCGAGGAGAGAGTGAGTAACGGGACAGCCTGGCCTTGGCATCGGAACCCTGAGTTCCAGCCCCAGCTCTGCTTTCAACTCGTTTGTGGCCTCAGATAAGTCTAGCCTGTCTGGCCTCCATTTCTCTCATTTGAAAAGCCCTTGCTCAGTCTAGACCTCCAAGATTCTCTTGTGTATTTACTACAAAGAGAACGCCAGGGGGCAGCACAGGATTGCAACTTCTTCATAGAGTCACTCCTGTGTCACTGTCACTTTACCTAAAAACAGTGTCACCAACTCTTAAGGGAGGGAGCAGCTCTGAGCCAAGGCACTCTCAGGGACAATGAGGGAAGACCCAGACAGAGCCACCCCTCAGACAAAGCCCAGCTGCCTGGAGTTTGGGAAAGGAATCTGCAGAACACTAACAAGCACAACCCCATGCCAAGAAGTCCTGTGGCCAAAATCTTTTTTGGTCTGACTCTAATGTATCTCTATCTGGAGGCTTTCCAACCACAACTCTTCCCGATAGGACTTCCCTCTCTGAACCTTTGTTGATTTTCTGATGCTGTTTCCCCAGCCAAAAGGTGGACTCAGCCAACCCGATTTCTGGACTTTAGTGCAGAAGGAGGGAGTAGAGTCAGTGACTCTACCTGTCTGAAACATGGTGCTAACTCCGGGATCGCAGAGGTGGCTGAAACGTGCCCTGGGTGGGGTTGGGATGTGAGGGGAAGCTCATGCCCGGCAGAGAACCCTGAGACTGTAGCAAAGGGTGAGCATGCATGAGGCAGTTAACATGAAGTCAAAGGTGGGGTGATTTCCAAGCCAGCCAGCCAGAGGATGTGTCACCTCTTGGTTGGGCTCCTAACCTCTCCTTGGCTTCCCCCTGGCCTCATCCCTCATCCCTCCCAGTTGTACACTGACGTCCACAGAGTCGCCACCGCCTCCTCACCTGCCCTCCTAACCTTCCCCTCCCCTACCCGCCTGGCTCCCTTCAGACAGACTCATGCACCCTGGGGCCTGGGGGTGCTCACTCACTCTGGTGATGGAGGAAGCTGTAGAGCTCCTTCATGACTGCCGTCTTCATGATCTCTCTGAGGAAGGCGTCCTGTTCGGCCAGCTCCTGGGCACTGAAGTGCTCTCCATGACCTGTCGCCCGCTGGTAGTTGTTGAGGAGGTTGATGAAGGCTGCATAGGTGGGCTTGGAGAACAGCTTCTCATTGACATAAGTGAAGAGTCTGGGGAAGGCAGAGGGGAACCCCACTGAGAGCCCCAAACACGGGGCAGCAACCCCTCCAGAGACTTCTAGACAGGCCAGGGGCAGGCAGGCGAGGGCTGGCTTCGGGAGCCGAGGGGGCACTTCGGGTACTCTTGAAAGCCACAGTCAGGTCACTTTTCTTCCACCTCATGTTTTGGAAGAGCTGTTCTATCCTCAACCTGGCCAATCACAGAAACCCTCCCAACTGGATATCCACAGTCGCTCAAGATGGCTTTGTCTCTGGAGACCTATTTTTTTTTCTGCTCTCCCTTTGATCCTGCCTGACTTGAGGATAAAAGAGCTAAGGCATCAAAAAAAGCAAGGATGGGGTGAGATTTGGGGGGTAGGAAGAGGAACTGCGGGAACTCACGGCTTTGGGCAGCGATCCCTTTGGTCTCTGGTCTCTGACGGGGAGATGCAGTTTTGGCTATTGAGAATGATATCTTCCTTCTGGGCTTTGTTGGTGTCTGCCCTGTAGATCTTCTCAGAGATGCTCTGAATCTCCTCTTTGGTTATGGCATCACTGCTGTGGGAGAAGCCCTCTGGGAGGAATTAGGAGAGGGGTGGCCTCAGAGCCAGAGGGAAGGGGGGGCGGGCAGGAAATTGTCTGTGTGCGTCCCCTCCTGGGCACCTTCAAGAAGCCAGCATGGACAGAGGGGAGCCACAGTGGGACACCCTAGTGGTAGACAGGGACCCAGAGCCTAAAGGACCTGTAAAATCAGCACAGGCATTGCCCACAGAATGTCCCCCTGCCCCTTCCCCCTAGGAGGAGTCTCACATTTGGGCATGCATCAGAATCACCTGGAGGCCCTGGTAGAACAGGAAAGTGAGTCCCACCTCCAGAGTTTCTGATTAAGTAGGCCAAGAGTGAAGCCCCAGAGTTTGCGTTTCTAACAAGTTCTCAGACATTGCTGTTGCTGCTGGTCCAGGGACCACACATTGAGAACCTGCTCTAGAGTTCTTCTGTCTCTGCAGCTTAGCTGAGGGAGCAGAAGACTAACCGTGATCACTACACAGGCTCTCAAAATCCTTGCAGCAGTTCCCAAACTCTTGGCAGCGGGCATTGCAGTGACATTGGTGGTGCTTGTCGAAGGCTTCGTAGCAGCGGCCCTGGCAGGAGGTGGGTGCCGAGTACAAGTCTGAGAAGAGAGGGGAGGTGTGTCCCGGGCTGACCTCTAGAGGTCGCTCTGAACGCCCCGCAGGCCATCCCTCCCTAGCCTGGCTCTCTTGACTCTGCCCAGCAAAGATCTCCAGGGAAGGAAAACAAACAAGGCTAATTCGTGCACACCCTTCACAGTCAGGAAGTCCTTTCTGATGCCGATCTTTGCTTTCTGGCACACTGTTTTTCTAATCTTCCCATTCTAAAAATAAAATCTCTTCCACTTCCCTCTCCAGGCCTCAGGCTCTCTTTCCTAGCTACCCTCCCCGCATAGCCCCCCCGGCTGGCTGAGCCCCCCCAGGCTTCTTCCTGCCCAGGTCCCCCAGAGTCCAACAAGCCTCTCTCATCTGGCTGAGGCCTGTGCCTGGTGCCACTGCCATGGCCGCCCCTCCTTGTCACCCTCATGTCCCTCCTGCTTTATCTTGAGGGCCCCCCTTTGGGGAGGCAGGCTCACTGCTGGCGAGGGCCTCTTCTGTCTCTTCCTCCGGCTGTGGCAATGGCTCTGACTCTTTGTGGTCCTCTGCAGGTAGATAGAAAAATAAAGTCACCAATAACCTGAGAATTCCCCTGCTGCTTGGTTTCTAGTTCTCTGCTCCCCCAGCCTCAGGGGACAAGCAAGAGCACTGGATACAAATCCCGACCAGGGGCTGGGGTCCAAAGGACGGGCACCAAATAATGAGGATGAAAACAGAAAATGGAAGATATTTCCAATGGAAGACACATTATAGAAAACTTATAAAAAAGGAAAATGATTTCCCCAGGTGACACATCTGGATTGAAAACTCTGATTTTGGTGATGAAAACTCTGATTTAACAAAAGTTGACAGATGGATAGAGCCTTGATGCTGTCCTAAGGACAAGGCGCTCACTTAGGAACATCCTGTACCTAGAAAAACTTCTCATCAGAGTTCAGGGTAAATTCTCAGGGCCTCAAGGAATAAGAGCTGTCTCCTGAGATTCCAACGTCCCTTCTTTCTTTGCCCCACTTGGAAATGGCCACAAAGACTGTGTCTATGGAAAGGGCATGTTCAGAAAAGCACATTCCTTTTGCTGCCCCACTCCCTTCACCTGCAAGCTGAGTGATTGTAGCTCAGCTCTGGGCAGAGAAGGGTGGATTTGAGGTTGGCGGTGGTGTGGCAGGGAGAAATGTTCCTGGGGACTCTGAGTTCCTCTCTCATCACACAGTGGAATAATACCCACCCCCAATCCCCTCCACACACCCAACAAACAATACTGTGACAAAGTGATTCAGAATCTACTAGTGAGTTTGCTGGAAAGTTATTACCATCAGAACTACCAGTCAGGTTATTCTTCAGTCAGCAAACATCTTCCGATCACTTACTATGTGTCAGGCTGTGTTCTAAGGGCTGGCAATCCATGCACTCTGACTCCCAGTTTTGAAAACATGCTCACTGAAGCCACGTTAGGTAATGATGTCACAAAGCAGAAGAGCGTTAATCTGGGATTTGACAACATTGGAAGCACCTAAACCATTTGATTATTCATACATTATTTTTTTCAAGTATTCATTTAAAACTATGCAGTTAAAGGTGGTGCATGTCCTGTTCTAATTGGTGGGCTGGAAATGACGGTATGGAGATGTTGTGCCATGTGGTCCCTTCACTAGAGGGAGAGTGGTATGAATCATGTCCGTCATTGTGATGACACCATGCAGTCTTCCTGGTGGTACACAAGTTGTGAGAGTTTGCTACCATTTTTACATTTTTGTGATTTAAAGTGTTGAATAACAATCAGTAATGTCATACATACTAAAATATTATTTTTATCATTTTACCCTTTTTTAGAATTTGGTACTTAAACTTTCAAGATATTGTTAATACTAGTAGTTCAGACAGAATTCTAGGTAAATGACATCTACTGTATTTTAAGTTGGGGGCATCCTAGAAAACCTGAGAAAAGTGGTGGCCAAAGTCCTGACCCTGCCTCTGTCTCTCGGTGCTTTCTGTCTAGACCTTTAGAGCCCCTGTCAGCTCTGAATGCTGCTCTGGCCTGCTGGACACCCAGGCCAATGGCCCCTTAGACAGGCTGGACGTGCCTTTGTCTCACAAGGAGGCTCACCAGTACACAGATGTTCGTAGTCTTCGCAGCAGTTCCCATGCCGGAGACACCGGCGGTCACACTGGCAGGCAGCGTCCCGGTTAAATTTCTCATTACATCGAGATGCACAGGATTCCATTTTTCCTATAGGCAGTAAAGGTCACAAACTCAGCTCTGTGGAGACCCTGTTCTCCTCCCCAAGGTGCCTCCCACAGGAGGGTTCACAGATCAGGACAGGAGTGTACCTGGCAGGGAAGGGCATTACTCTCTGCAAGGGAGAAGTACATCCACAGCCTCCCGTGCACAACATAAGCCTCCTCCCCACCGCCCAACACCCACCAAATATTTCAAGGCTCATCAAAGAGACCAGGATCACAAACCCAAATGCCTATTTGGGTTAGGCCCAGAACATAAACAAGTAAAGAAGCAGGGTCTGAGGCAGCAGGAAGAAGTGGAGACCGTGACAAACTTGAGAGCAATGCTCCATCTGAAATTCGCAACTGATGCTTGGCTCCAGCTGATTGTTGCCATGTTGGGATGTGGGCTCAGTGTTGCCAGAGCCTCCCTTTTTTTTTTTTCAAGATACATCTTCATTTTGGTGTGAAATTTTCCAACCATGTAAAACTTTAAGCACGCCAATGAAATAGGTCTGTGAACTGGGTGTAGCCCACAGGCCCCCTTCACCTATCATGTAGATGCTGCCCCAGGGATGTCCCCTGCCTTCTGACCTTCCCCTGGCTCTTATCCCATCCCTGTTATATTCTTTGCTTCTTTGCTCTTCTCTCCCCTTCATCTGTCTTCTCTGTACCCTCTTTCCCCCTGTGTCACATCTTTCTGTTCTTTCCCATCTTTGGAGTACATTCAGATTAATTTATGCTCAGGGTGGGGAATGAGGTGGGTACGGTTGAGAATTGGGCTCTGGCCTAGCATTCTATTGTGTAACCACAGACCACATCCCCCACTGCAGCCAAATGGTTTGCAGAAGCAAGGTTTTGGTCGCAAGGGACGTAAGACAAGACATTTTGAAGGAACAGTGGAAACCCACTAGGGCTTTAAGGGTGATAAGAGTCTTTGTTCGATTTGAGGTTCCTGAGGTTTGGATTTCATGAACACTGGGTTCAGAGGTCATACTGTGGGTTACAGAGAATGTCAAGATCAGAGTCAGAGTTACCATCGGCATCAGAATTTGTATCAGTGAGGAAACTGAAACCTAATTTGGACCAGGGTTGGGGTTAATTAGGTTAAGAACTACAGTTAGGATTTGGGCTTGAGTTAAATTAGTTGATAAATTGACAATTTTGTATTGATATTCGGGTAAGGAACAGGAATAGACTTAAGATAACATTCGGGGTTGAGGAATGTGTCAGGATGAGAAAAGATGAATAATCTCTGTTTTGTTTGAGGGCTTGGTTCTGGTTATGATTCAACAGAGGTATAGTATCTTAATTTAAGCCTGGAGTGGGTTAGAGCTCAAATATTAGAGGTTGGGTTTAGTTACCAGTCCCTAGTATTGGATTCTGGGATTAGGGTTGATACTGTGTCTAATGAGGGATGGCATAGCAGAGAGGTTAAGAACCTAGACTCTGGCGCCAAACTGCTTGAGGCTGGAATTCTGGTTCTACTGCTTTCTAGCTATGTGATCTTGGGCAAGTTATTTAAACTTCTGTGCCTTGGTTTTCTTATCTGTAAAAGTGGGATGATAATAGAGCCTATCTCATAGAATATTTATAAGAATTAAATGAGTTAATATGTGTAAAGCACTTAGGACAGCAAGTGACACATAGTAGTACTATAGAAGTATTTGTTAGGTGAATAAATGGTGGCAATATTTCTTGCCCGTCTTCCAAGTGACAAGTGTTCAGACTAGGTGGAGAAGTCTTCCCTGTGTGGTGGCCCTATTGACACACTTAATCTAGCTGACATTCTCCCAGGGTTTCAACAGGGCCATCCCTTGGGCTGGGTTGTCAGCACATCTGTGTTGCTGGTTTCCTGGCTGACTTCATCACTACAGGTCTGTATTCTTTACATCAGAGAGGCATCGGGTCAAGGTTAACCCAGGTCTTCAGACAACTTCGCATTGTCAGGCCTCCAAGACGGCCAGGAAGGCAGGTTTCCAGTTCCTAAAAGAGACCAGGCCCAAGGCCACTTGTTCCTTCCAGCCCACAGGAACTCCTCTTGAATGTTAAATGATGCTCCCTTGGAGCCTGAACGCGAAGATCTTAAGGAGAAATTTTCAGCCCATCAGCTCCCTACTCAGTCAGCCTGGCAGTACACCCAGAATCCAAAGGGAGAGAATTCAGGCAAATCAGGGCAATGTTTTTAATGGGCCAAATCAGCAGAGTCCAGGGAAAGAATTCACTTCATTCCAGCAGCTGGCACCAGTTGAGAAGGGTTGCAAGCGAGCAGTCAGCTGGACGTGCAGGAGAGCACCCCCGCCGGCCCAAGTTGAGTGGGCTTTTTCATCTCTGCTCAAAAACTTTGTCTCCAGCAAGAGCCCCATGCCAGCACTTTCTCACATTTCTCTGTGCACTTGGTCTGCTTCAAGGTGACCTTGGGATTTGACAGTGGAGGGCAGGGGTGGGAGGAACTTTTCCTCACAGGCACTTTGCTGTGACGTTCTGGGGACACTCTGATGAGTAACTAGTCACCCTAACTCACTCCAGCACCCCCACACTGCGCCATTGACACCAATACTCTGAGTAAGCCTTGCTCCCCAAGCCAGGTGCCTGAATCACTGCTCTAGTAACCTGTGCCTCTTGTTCCTCTGCCTTACCTCTCTGACTCTCTGCCTCTCTTCATTTGAGCCTTTCCTCTCTTGGGTTCAGATTCTTCCTCCGTTCCCTATGAAATGATCAATTTCTCTGCACTTTCTAAGACTTCAATATGCCAGAACAGCCACTCCCTATCCATACTGGCCATCAAGAAAGCTTGGTCCCAAGCCTGGGTGGACACAGTGTCCCTGTACACTGGCACTCAGTCCCTCTGATGACTGGGACATTCTACATGTCTGTACCTCTCAGAAGGCCCCGGATGCTGTTTCCATGGAGACCTAGTCAACCAAGAAGCCTCACCCCTTGGACTAGCTTCCTGCCTCCATTCACAACCAAAAAAATCAACCAAGGTTCTCCACAGACATCCAGCTCATAAAGGAGAACCTGAGGCTGTCAATGATTCCCCATGTGATTCATATTCTTGCCTCTCAGTTCTGAGATGTTGGGATAGTATCAACAAGTGCAGAGCCTCTTCCCTGCCACCATAGGAGGCCTCACACACTTGACCTCACTTCCCATCCATCCCACAGACGAAGCAGATACTGCCCTCCGACCCAACAGCAAGAGCTCCATCTGTACTTCTAAAGCTACTGCTACCTCTGCCCTCAGGGATGTCCCCCCAGGGACCAAATGTCCAGAGTTGCTCTCCTTCCTTAAGGCTGGGATATGCCAAGCCTGCTGGCCACCCCTCCACATTAAGCCCCCCCAGGTTCCACCTTCCTCCCCACCAACAGGGCTGAGGCCAGTGGCTCCCAGGCCTACCCTCATGCTCCCTACTCCCTGTCCACCAGTAGGGCCCAGGCAGAGCCGGTTCCTGATAAGGTGCACTAGCTCATCCACAGTTGGCAGGCACAACTTCTTCTTCCAAGGGTTTTCCATTTAAAAATCCCATTAGGGGTCTCCTTTCCACAACCCCATTGGAAATGACCCCAAGTGGAAGTTTGTCCCAAGAATATTTATAGTCATAATCATAGCGAATTTCCAATTCATGAGATCTCACTTTGCACCAGGTGCTTCTCATACATTATCTCATTTAATCCTTTCCACAGTCCCATACAGGAGTGACCCAGTGGAAGGATTGTTTCTCCTGTGGGCAGAGGAGGATTCTCCCCACACTCCTCAGCTCAGCCCCTCCCTTGGCAGTCCTTCCCACCCACCCACTAGCTACCAAGTAACACATCAGCACCAGCATTTTGCACAGTTACTAAACAGAAACATGGTCCTGTTCCTCTGCCAGTCCCATCCCCTGGACCTCTTATAACTGTGGGCCAGGTCCCTTATCTATTCTTTGATTCCCCTAACACTGCAACAGAGATCCATTCCTCTGACCCCTGTAGAGCCCCAGATAGGACGTGGCCCACCTCCTGGTTAAGGATCCTTCCAGTTTCCTCCTAAGCCTGCCCACCTCCTAAGGCCCTACACAAAGTAAGATCACACCCTAGACAACCTCACCTGTCACTGGGCAGTGGAAGGAGTGGCCAAGGGCAGCCAGTCCACTAGACCCCATGGAACCCAGCCCTAGCTTTATACCATACAGTGGCCCCAGACAACAAAATCTTGGGGAGATCAAAAGTCAGGCTGGACTAAGGGATGTTTGGGGCTGATCCTACAAGGTGTCAAGAAGGGACTTCCATGAAATCAGACCATCAGCCCTGCAACTCTCTCCACATAGTCCAGTCCATTCCAGGAACAACACCTGCACCCTCAGACAAGGACAACCCAAAAGAGTTCTGCGGGTTTAGGACAGAGTTCACCCTCCCTTGTCCCACAGCCCTGCCCTCTACCAAGTTCCCCAATTCTCTGCTTCTTTAGGCAAGATCCCGCCCCGCCAGCAATCCCATGCCCGCCAGATAGTGACTTACCAGCCCAGGCCAGGCCGCACAGCACAGCCAATACCAGGGGGATGCAGGCCCTCATGGTGCCCAGTTGGAGGCCAAAAAGGGAGTGGCTGTTGTACTTTCACTAGAGTCAGATGAATGTCACGGCTCTCAAATGAGCCTTATTCCTCAAGCTGATCCTTTTAAAGACACCAGGACTTGTGGAGCTGGTGTCTCCAGATCCTTTCAGGAAGAAAAATGGGAGGGAGGGACCCTAGATGGATAGGAGGTGGGGCCCTACAGCTGTTTGAAGCCTGAGGGAAGGTGACTAAGCAGGTAGGTAATGCCAGATGTTGAGAACAGGTAATGCTAGCTGTTTGCAGCTTAAAAAATAGGTCATGCAGGCAGGCACACCAAGATGGGTCCAGTTTGGGGGGTTCTTTGTCCAAATTAGGGACACCCATGGACTGATCTCTGGGTGATCCCCACCAAACAGACACCTACTTCCAAGTCTCAGACCTGACTCTCCAAGGGGCTACAGGTTGGATTCATCTTCAAATTCCTGGTGCTTAGCATGACACTGGCACACAGTAAGGTGATTGGTCCAAGTTTGACAAGCAGTTTAAGTGCCCAAGCAGGGGTTGGAGTCATTGGACAGAGACATATAGGATGTGTCTGTCAGAACCAGGGCTATTCTTATTACCACCAAGCCCAGCATAGCTAAATCAGCCACATGTAGCTGCGCATGGCTAAATCACCCTAAAATATTATGCAAATGACTCTTACTGAGTCAGCCTCCGAGGTTTAAATGTTTCAGATTCCTTATGAGGCAGGGGAGGGGCAAGAGGCCTCTTAAAGGCAACTGAAGGCCCACTCTTCTTCCCCTGGGAGCCCAGGGTTTCGCTCCCTTCACCCCCACTTACACTCCTCTTCTCAAGAACTCTTCCCCAGTGAGGTTCTTTTGTTTCCAAGTCCAAAAGAAGAGGAACAGCTCCCTGTGACTGTCAAGTTTTCCACGATAATAAAGGTAAAATCTGCAAAGTATGATGCCCTTGCCAGAAAGAGCACTGCATGGGGATTCTCGACCCTCTCAGAAAAGAAAATATCATATACAAAGGCAAAACTGGTGAAGAGTGGAGGCCACTCTATCAGTGATTTTTTTCTGGAGGTTGGGAGTGGAGCACGTCTTCATCCAGTGTGCTTTAACAGGAGAAGTTTCTTCCTCTCACTGGTCTTCAGCTTTCTCATCTGAAATGATGGGGTTGGATCTGACAATCCCTTCCAGGTTATCAGATTTTAATCTGGAGGTTTCCTGCCCACGTGCCAGGTTGAACAGTTGCTGGTGGGTTTAAGAGAATCCCCCAACCTGTTGCTGTGTAGAGAGGAGTCCAAACACAGGGACTCAGGGGTAGAGAGAAGGACAAGCCTAGGGCAAGCAACCTTTGCAAAGGCTCACACCGTAAGTGATATATATCTATATCTATCTATCTATCTATATATATATTTTTTTTTTTTTTTTTGAGATGGAATCTTTCTGTTGCCCAGGCTGGAGTGCAACAGTGTGATCTCGGCTCACTGCAACCTCCATCTCCTGGGCTCAAGCAATTCTCATGCCTCAGCCTCCCGAGTAGCTGGGATTATAGGCATGCACCACCACACCTGGCTAATTTTTGTATTTTTAGTAGAGACCGTGTTGGCCAGCCTGATCTCGAACTCTTGACCTCAGGTGATCCGCCCACCTTGGCCTCCCAAAGTGCTGGGATTACAGGTGTGAGCCACTGCATCCGGCCCAGAAGCACAACTAACGAGTGAGCCTGGCCCTTCTCTCCCAGAAGGAAGCTGGTTAGAGGGAGTAAGAGCAGAAATGGCTGCTTCATTTGCATAAGTTTCATTTACACAACCTAAAAGCAGGCTTCAGAGTCACTGCCCATCAGAATCCTCATCCTCCCTGGATTGGCACCACATAAGCATATCTCTGACTCCTGTTGTTTAGGGGACAAAGGAGTGTGTCACTTGCTGGCCTGAGAAGCGATGATGCCTCAGAATTTGGGATTGAATGGTCTGTCCCTTCCAAGTGTCCAGCTAGGTGGACCCTAACTGAAGCCAAAGCTGTCAGAGTGGAGTGCAGCCT
>NW_012114611.1:3470370-3475169 GCF_000951035.1 Colobus angolensis palliatus | reverse complement strand
AAGTGTTTAAAACTGCATCCTTCAACAAGAATAACAGCCTTAACAACCACCAGCAACATTCACTGAGCACTTGCCACGTGTGTTATCATATGTGTTATCTCATTGATTCTCACTACAACCTTAATAGGTATTATTGCTGTCCTCATTTTACAGATGAAGAAACTGAGGCACAGAAAGGCTAGGAGACGTGCCCAGAAGCACACAAGCATTAAGTTATGCAGCTGTGCCTCAACCCAGATCCATCTGACCAGGGGTCATTCTGATAAGCACTGTTGCTCCATTGCCCCACAACATCACACTTTCAACCACCACTTAATCATGTCTGATTACTATACAAAGCAGTCTAGATTTAAATTCACTGGAATTAAAGGACTTCAATTGTCATCTAGTTCCACTTCTCATAGGATATCGCAACTCCCTAAACAACCCTAAGTGCTTGTCCTACCTCTCCTTCAATGCCTCTGGTGCTGAGGGTTGAGGGGTGGGGAATTGGGATATGCCTCTCACGGCTGCTCATGCTCCCTCTTCGCAGATCAGATTCCCAAACCCCAGATTTTATACCCAAAGACATGCTGACGAAGGCAGAAAAAATCCATTAAGTCAATAAATGAAAATATATCAATACATATTCATGCAAAGATGCCTCATAAACTTAGATGTCCATCTATGTGTATACACACACACACACACACACACAGAGATACATTAAGATAGATTTCAGACAGCTTTCTCTTCCCTGCTAGCCTGTCCTGGACCAAGAACTCTGCTGCTCCTCTTTCTGAGTACCCCATGCCATTAGGTACTCACATGGGCTTTCCGTCCTTGCAAACTTCCCAAGAAGCCACAGTGGGACCAGCCAGCAAGTTGGGAATCGCAGTAGGCTGGGTCCTGGAGAGCTGGGGTAGGGACAGAGTGGAGGGAGAAGCATGGTGGATGGTGTCTCAACAATGAGAATAGCAACAGAGATGGTGCAGTTGTGGCCTCTGTGAAGGTTTGGAGAGTGAGGAAGAGGGTGAGGCTGCTTGGGCAAGGATTTGGGAGGCACTCAGCTGTCAGAGATGTAGAGAGTGGGAATTCCATCAGCTAAATATTTATCGAGTGCTCACCACATGCCAGGGGCTATGCTGTTATTGGACTGGCAGGGTTCAGGCCGGACTGGAAGACTCTTCCTGGAACTGATTAGTTTCTGGTAGGACAGAGGCCAGATAAGCCTCAGCATTAGGCCATTGTTTGAAGTAGGCCTCATTCATCTCGGGGCTACCACAGGTATTCTGGGGTCTGTCAGGATCAACAGGTCATGAGAGAGACTGCCCAGAGCACTACTAAAAGGGACACCTGCCCAGGCCAGCCTATTCTACCATCCTCGTCCTCCTGCAAAACCAAGGTCACGTTATTTCAGCAGAGGACCTGAGTGCAGAAGGACCCTGCAGCTGGCACATCACAGGCGAGGCCCAGACTCACCTCCCAAAGGGACCCTGGCACCTGAAGATGCTGGTTCTCCCTGGGAGTGCTGCCCTGGCCCACAGGATAGAAGTGCAGGATAGTCACCCATGTCTGATCTTATTGAATGTGTCTTAGAAGCGGCTCCATGTGTGATTTCTTTCCCATATTGGTTAGCATAGTGCATACCATGTTTGTGTTGCCAGGCTTTTGTTTAAGTTTGCGGGCAGCCCTGACATCAGCATCACACTCACTGCCTGGGCTGGGCATATCCGTCAGACCTCCCAACTAGGCCCACTCATCACATAGTCCCATGCTGCGCTTCTAGTTCTGCCAGCCACACCCCATGCTGGTCCTCAGCCTGGAACACCCTCCCCCACCCTCCCTGCTCAGCTGTCCAGCTCCTACTCATCCTCCAGCCCCAGGGCAAATTCACTCTTCCACAAAGCCTGACCTCCTCTCTCCAGCCCACAGGATCTCTCCTGCCTATGAACTCGGTTGTGCATATTTGTTCTGTGTGCCTTTGACAGAGCACAGTCATCTCTGACCATCAGTTGCTGCCAACATGGTATCAGTTAACCCCTGCACTGCCATTTAACTTTTCCTCTGAAGTTCTTTGAGAAGGGGACCCTGCCTCATGGATCCTTTATATTGCCATCCAATGTGTGTTAGAATCTAACAGTTAGATAATTATCAGCCTGTGCCTGGGACCTGCAATGACTCAATACGAAAATGAATCAGGGCACTGGTCAGCCTTCCAGCCTCACTTGTTATTAAAGACTCAGTGAAGATGGTTAGCAAAGCAGAGGACAGCAAATGGATCTCCGGCAGCTGTGAAGCTCCAGAGTTTATCCAAAGGGGGACCATGGGGTCTAGAGACTCATCTCGAAGTTGCGTTTTCATAACAAATACACTGGGTTTATTTATTTATTTTTTCTTAGCTATATTGTATATTTGTTGGGGCCTAATGGAAATTTAGGAGGACCTAAACCCCCAAGCCACCCTTGGCACCACCCTTGCAAGGGGCAGCCACCACAGGGATTGGACAGTTCCAGCAGTTTCTGAATCCACGATGTCACAGAGATCTCAGTTGTATCCTGCTTTTTTAGGATCCCAAAGGAACCACCTGCCTACACTTTGCCAGCTGTGCTAATGTTTGTTTTACACTGCCCAGTAACAATTAGAAAATTACTATTGCATGTCCTCAAACTCCAGTGGCTTTAAAGAGTGTGTAGAGGCACAATGAGAACAAAGAGAGGTGGATAAGACAGGCAGACAGCGATAAGGAGGCTCAGAGAGACAGCGAGGGAATGAGTAAGGGCAAGATCAAAGGAGACGCAGGCCCGAGGCCAACCCGCAGCTGGCCGCTGGCATGAGGAACATGGGCTGCCTCTCGCCCCAGGTATGTTGGTACAGCTGGGCTGTTCTGGCCTGAAAGACGATGACGGGACAACAGGACTGGCTGGAGCAGTTCCTGACCCATGATTTGAAATCTACAATCTATTGAAATTATCATAATTATTGTGCTAAGGTAGTTGGGTTATGGGAATTTCCCCCTTTCTCATCATTCCTTCATTCACCTGACAAATAGCACTTGAGTGCCACTCTGTGCCAGACACTGTGATAAGCAAAGTGGATAAAGAGTGAGCAGCTCAGCAGCTGGAGGGAAAGAAAGACATAAAGAGCATCTACAGCCAGATCTGGGCAGCAGGACGCGAAGCTCAGACTGTTGATTCTAAAGCCAAGCTGCCTGGGTTTGAATCCCAATTCTGACACTTACCAGCTGTACAACCCTGGGCAAGTTCCCTCACCCCTCTGTGCCTCAATTTCCCCTGTAGATCTAAAATAGAACAAGTAAGAGTACCTTAGAGGGCTATGGTGAGGATAGAATAAGTTAATACTTGCAAAGGTTTTAGAACAGTGCCTAACACATAAGACCAGATGTTTGTTAAAAAAAAAAAAGTGGGGCCACAAAGGGTGTAATTTAGATAGGATGGTTAGGAAAGGCCTGAAAAATGAATGTTAACAATGTTTTGTGCCTGGGCACAGTGGCTCACACCTGTAATCCCAGCACTTTGGGAGGCTGAGACAGGCAGATCACCTGAGGTCAGGAGTTCGAGACCTGCCAGGCCAACATGGTAAAAACCCGTCTCTACTAAAAATACAAAAATAGCTGGGCATGATGATGCACATCTGTAATCCTACCTACTCAGGAGGCTGAGACAGGAGAATTGCTGGAACCTGGGAGGTTAGAGGCTACAGTCAGCCAAGATCTCACCACTGCACTCCAGCCTGGGCAACAGAACAGGACTCTGTCTCAAATAAATAAAAATAAAAAAAATACAAATAAAAATGTTCTGGGCCAGGGACGGTGGCTCACGCCCAGAATCCTAGCACTTTGGGAGGCCAAGGCAGGCAGATCACGAGGTCAGGAGGTTGAGACCATCCTGGCTAACATGGTGAAACCCCATCTACTAAAAATACAAAAAACTAGCCGGGCGAGGTGGCAGGTGCCTGTAGTCCCAGCTACTCGGGAGGCTGAGGCAGGAGAATGGCGTGAACCCGGGAGGCGGAGCTTGCAGTGAGCTGAGATCCGGCGACCACTGCACTCCAGCCTGGGCGACAGAGTGAGACTCTGTCTCAAAAAAATAAAAAAAAATAAAAAATAAAAAAAAAAGTGCACCCTCAGTATTTTCAAGTCTTGGGGATGGCACTTTGATGAGTCGCACCGTCTAACTCACCTGATTTGGTGCCAAAAAGAACCACCCATTTTCTGGGGCTGTGTCCTGCAGCCTGAGGAAGAGTGCTTTACTCTGGGAGAAGCTAAAAGCTTCATTGGGGCTAAGCTAAGAGCAGCAACTCCATGGCTCAGCCTCCTGAGCCTTGTGCTCTATTTGATGAGATTATCCACAGCTGTCTGGCACGGAGTCAAGAACCGGAGAAGAGAAACAAAGATTGCTGACCTTCTCCCTGGGCCACCAGAGTCCAGCTTGCATGTACAGGCTCTCCCTCCAGCACACAGGTTGTTCCTGCAGGGCTCAGCCCCAGCAATGCTGAGAGGGTGAAACTGGCCACCTACCTCTCCCTCTGAATCCCACCCTGGATGCCCTGTTTGCCAGGATGCCTGTAACACTCTCCCACCCAAGTAATCATCTCTGGACCTTGCCACCTGATCATGCCATTAAACTTCCCCTAATGCCATTGCCTTGAGGCTCTTCTTTTTCCATTCTTTTAAAAGTGACCATTAGAAATATTCATTAGGGCCGGGCACGGTGGCTCAAGCCTGTAATCCCAGCACTTTGGGAGGCCGAGATGGGCGGATCACAAGGTCAGGAGATCGAGACCATCCTGGCTAATAC
>NW_012114611.1:3462704-3469804 GCF_000951035.1 Colobus angolensis palliatus | reverse complement strand
AAAAAAAAAAAAAGAAATATTAATTAGAATCTACAATTGGGCCATTAGAATCTTCCCAACTTATGTATCTACACAACGTGGGCCTTCCACTGACAACTAGACCTCAAAGAGTAGAAGGCAAGCAGTCATGCACTCAGGCAGGTAGCAGGGAGCAATACTCAGGGGTAGGGAGCTCTGAGAACCCTTCCAATGAAACAGTGCTTGCAGCTCACTATCCCTCCCATGAGCAGTCATGGCTGGAAGCCACCACTGGGAAGATACTTAAAGGGGCCCTTTTGACACCCTGAGTTGCCGAATTCATAGATCCTCAAACACTTCTCATCCAAATTCCTGTTTCTAAATGGGGAAAGCGAGGCCCAGGGAGAGGAAGGCACTTGCCTTGCCCAGGGCTACTGAGAGACAGAGGCCCCCCCTGCCCCAGCATACTGCCCACCTATGGGATCCCCTATGCTGCCTTATACTCTGGTGGACAGGACACTTTTCTGGGTGGTCAAGTAAGTTTAAAATATCCTGTTGTCATGGCCCCCTAAAAAGGCACCCTGTCTCTACCTCTCTGCTGGCTAGGATCACCTAAGTGCCAGGAAAACCAGTACAGCCCTCCATTCAGCCGTCCAAAACAGCTCTAGCTGCCTACAACTCACTCCAGTGAGAAAACCAAGACCCGAGTGCTCTCCAAGGGCCAAGAGCAAGGCAGGCAGAGTCAGGGTGAAGCCTGAAGCATCCAGCTCCCTGGTCCAGGGTGCACACTGGTCAGAGTCTACATACACACACACAACCAGAATCCCACACCTCGTAGCACAAAAAGTGGGTCCAAGCTGTGAGCTTAACCTTCTATCTTCTGGGAGTCACCAGGCTCCCCTGTGTTCTACCGACTACCACCAGCAGCATCCTCCCCTGACCCCATCGAGGCACCTGCTCTAGGAAGGCCCCCAGGCATGGGAGAGAAGACTCTTTCTAAATGCAGCTGAGTCAGACTCGGCTTCTCAGGATGATCCAGTTTTATCATCACTGGGAGGGACGGCAGTCACCTGTGTCCTGGCCTGCAAGCCCCTTCACCCTCAGATGCCAGCAGACTGTGCTGCAAGAAGGCTACGGCTCAGGTCTTGAAGAGTCCAGAATCTGAGAGGAGGGTGCCTAAACTGGCTGCAGCAACTGGACAGGCCTGGGTGGACACTTACTTAGTATAGATCCATGGCCTGGCAGATGTAGGAGGAGCTCAGTACTGAGTGTGGGTTGGGGTACTAGGACACATTTTGGAAAGACATGTACTTTCTGGCCTATAGGTCTGTGGAAGGGAGAAAGGGGCTGAGGACAACTGCCAGGTCGGAATTTGCTGTAGCCCACCAGCCACCATACCTGCCTGCTACTCAGGTGGCTTGTGCCAGTGGTGAGGGGAGAGCACCCCCATCTCAAGGGACAGAGCTATGCAGAGCTCAGGGGAGCTGGGGCTATGAACCTATGCTCCGACGGGAGCAGCTCTGGGCCTCAATACTTAGGGTAAGCACTGAGACGCCGCAGCCCTGGGATTCTGCTGCTCTGGACTTTATCCCTCAGCATCTTCTGTTACTGATGGACTTGGCTGCCTAGCTGGATGATTGACCCCATGAGGGCCAGAACTACCAGTCTTGGTTTTTTCTTGTTTAGAGACAGAGTCTTTCTCTGTCAACCAAAGAAAGGACGAGTGCAGTTATAGCTCACTGTAACCTCGAACTCCTGGGCTCAAGTGATTTCCCCCTACTTCAACCTCCCAAGTAGCTAGGACTACAGGTGCACACCAGCACACCCGGGTCATTTTTATTTTTCACAGAGACCGGGTCTTGCTTTGTTGCCCAGGTTGGTCTCAAAACGCCTAGCCTCCCAAAGCGTTGGGATTACAGGCATGAGCCACTGTACCTGGCCTTTGTCTTGTTCACAGAGCCCCTACAAGGCCTATAGTAAGTATGTGAAAATAAAAGGATGTGGAAATGGAAAGAGGGAAAAAGGAATTTGCATGCTTGGGTCTAATCCTACAAAAGAATAAAATGCTGGGATTCAGGGAGCTGTCATGGGGAGTGCTGGGGGCATGGGGAAAGGGCATGGCTGATATACATCCAGTTACTTCACCTGTCTACCCTGCTATTAAGCAGTTATGTGACCTTGGGCAAACCTGCCTGTGCCTCAGTTTCTTTGACTGTAAAACCAGGGTAAAAATACCTGTAGTACCTATTCTGTCATCAGGATAAAAATAAGATAACGTGAGACAGAGTGAAGATGAAAGAGGATGAAAACACTATTCAGGCCGGGCGCGGTGGCTCAAGCCTGTAATCCCAGCACTTTGGGAGGCCGAGGCGGGCGGATCACGAGGTCAGGAGATCGAGACCATCCTGGCTAACACAGTGAAACCCCGTCTCTACTAAAAAATACAAAAATCTAGCCGGGCAAGGTGGCGGCGCCTGTAGTCCCAGCTACTCGGGAGGCTGAGGCTGAGGCAGGAGAATGGCGTAAACCCGGGAGGCGGAGCTTGCAGTGAGCTGAGATCCAGCCACTGCACTCCAGCCTGGGCAACAGAGCCAGACTCCGTCTCAGAAAAAAAAAAAAAAAAAAGAAAACACTATTCAAGTCTTAACCTATTATTATCATGGTAAATTTTGTGACTATTGGGAAGGAGAGCAGCCAGAGGCTGAGGGCTGTCGGGGACACAAAAGCCGTAAGGCAGCGTGTGAAGGCAGGCATGCCCCCACCCAGCTCTAACTAAGTGCTGAATGGAGGGGTATGGGGAGCCGGATCTCAGGCTGTGCCTTCCTTTTGTTCGGATGGAGCCTGGGAGAGAGGGGACAGCTGGTTCCAGGCGGAGACGTTGAAGCAGCACAGGGTGCTGGCTCCACTGACCACTCCACCCCTTCTGTGGGGAGGCGTGGCCCTCCCTGGTGTGTACCCCACAGTACACACCAGCCTGCCCCAGGCCTTCACAGGGAAGTGGAGGGGAAGGAGGAAAGGAGAGGAGATGTGTGTGTAACAATGACCTCCCTCTGTCCTGTCCTGCCCAGTAGGACACACACGCAACCATTCCTCTCTGCTTGATCTCCTTTCAGCTAACAGAGGCTTTTTAAAGGACTGATGTAGGGCCACACTCCCTTTCTTCACACCTTCCTCTTAGCAGTCCCATGAGCCCCTCCTCCTTTCGTGGCCTTCCTGCAACTGAGACACAAAATGGGAGCCCCTGCACACAGCCTGGGCTACTAGGGAACACCAGAGGATGCCTCCTGCCCCACGCCACCCCATGCCTGGGCAGTCAGGGAGAGAGAAGGCAGCACAGTCTCCGAGCATGGGACCACCGTAACATGGAGCCTTTCCCTGCTTTTGGGCTTCCTGCCCTCTGGGAGTGGCCCGACCCCCTGGGCTGCAGCTCTTCTGGCTCCCAGAGACTGTGTCCTCTTGCCTGCCCCGGGCACCGTTCTCCTGGCAAGGCCTCTCCCAACAGGCTCAAAAGGCATCCTGCCCAAGAGACTGGGGCAGCTGGGAGGCCGCAGGGTGGTCTGGACTGTAAAGCTGATGGTCCAAAGTGGAGGGAGAAGTCCCATCAGGACACAGATGTGACCAGAGGAGAAATGCTGGTGGAGGACACCGGCCCCCGTGGTGCTTGGTTTCTGTTGTGTCGCTGGGCTGGGCTCACCCTGGAGTCTGAAGGATGGTGAAGGGCCGCAGCTGGCTGGCTGGCTTTTGCCAAGACACCAGTAGACAGTGGGTTGGAAGAGAAGAAAGCCCCTGGACTCCTGACTCACCCAGGCTTGAGCCTCCTGTCCTGATTGCTTAGTTCCGGATGCTTCTGTGCTTCTCCTCTGTCCCCACCCAAGACAAGGGAACTGGTTTGGTTACCACTGCCATCTGCTCCACCTCAGTCTCTCCCTCAGCCCTCACCTGAGGCAAGGCTGCCCCGCTACCAGACCTAGATAGCACAGGACTGCCCTTGGCTGTCACCTCTGCTACAGAGGCAGGAGCTACTGTTTTATGTGTTTGTCACTAAGTGCTGGATGGCGTTTATCATATCTGGCTTACAGGTGGAGAAGGCAGAGAACTGTTCACTGACTTGCTCAGATTCACTTAGTGACCTGAGGTCTAAGCCCAGCTGCGCTGCCTCCCTGCTAAAGGCTCTGACCCTTTCTGGAAGCAGGGGGCCTGTCTGTCCACGGCCATGGGGCTGAAGTGCAGAGGGGCCAAACCAGCTGCCTCCAGACGCCCAAGACCCTGCAGCCTCAATACCTACTCAGGGGTCATGCTAGGGGTCATGCCAGGGGCCATGAGGTCTCTCTCTGGCCAGACAAGTGCCTCCTGCTGCCAGGACTCAGGGCAATAGTGAGGCAACAGGGTAGAGTCCCTGGAGCTTCCTGGGTGAGCTCTGCCTTGCAGGAGGGGTCCTGCAGTAGCCGGTTCCTAGGGGAAGTGCTGAAGGGGAAGGGAAGAAAGGAATTCATGTGACCAGAGCTTGCTGGAACCATTCTCAACACTGATGATAAACCCTGATTTCCTGGAAGTCTGTCAGGCCTCAGCAAGCGATGGGCTCTCCGTGGAAGCTTCAGCATTGTTTCTATCACAAGCCACCCCCACTAGACCCCAGAAGCCTGAACACCACCCAACAGGCCAGGATGAGCTCAAGTGTGGAGGAGCAGGGATTGTAGTAGGGAGGAAGCTGCCAGTTACACCTGGACTGTAAAGTCATATTGGATCACCATGGGGGAGCTTATGGTCACCCTGGCTGGCTGCTGACAGGGGCTCCAGGCTCCAGCCCGCCCTGTGGCCAGAGCCCCGGAGGCCCATCTGGGTGGCATCAGGATCTTGGACCCGGCCTGGCCGGTGCCCAGCATGGGGCTGCTTCTCCTCCATAGCTCCTTCCCGGAGGGTGGGGCCTCAGCCTCCCTGCCATGCCCCCTCCAGGCTGGCCTGGAGCGCACTACTATGTTGACAGTAACAATAAAGCTCCTCAGGGACCACTGCACAGGCTCACAGCCCCACCGCCTGATGTTTATCTCAGATGCTGTGGAAAGAAAGCAGGGGCCCCTGCCCTTGCCACACATGGTACACACATGCAGCCTCTCTCTCTCTCTGTGTGTCCACTGTGAAAACAAACTGCAGGCCTGGCTGGACAACAAAGCCAGAGGCACAGAATCTGGAAAACACCTGGTGTGGAGAGCTCTCTATTGCACACAACGTCCCAGTGCACTCCACTCTCCACCCACTCCTGGGGCCTCTCTGTCCCCCTTTCCTTGGCCTTGGGTCATTCCTTATTCCCGGCTTGGGTCCACTCCAAGGTCCTCCTTAGCCGCCAGTCATCACAGGGGACGGCTGCCTCCACACTGCCTGCTCCAGGGACTCGAGGCCACTCCACAGAGAGCCCTGCTCAGCTGTGGCCAGCCTGTGGGTATCTTGGCCCGGCACGCCCTGGCTTTCCAGGCCACAAGTGCCTGCTCCAGCTCTAGTCCCAGCCCCTCCTCATGGCTCCAGCTCTCGGGAGAGGCGGGAGAGTTCCCGCTGGTTGTCAATGACCTTCAGCTGCTGGACATAAGCGCAGGTGCTGGCTGGAGTCCGGGTGCTCAGGGACTGCTCCGAGCCTGGTGGAGGAGAGTGGTCAGGGAGGCACCGACACCCCTTTGTGGAACCCAACGTTTCCCCCTCCAAGGAGCCATATCACATCTGCCTTCTTGCCCTCCACCACCCACCAACCACTTGCCATCACCAGTTCCTAAAGATGGCTGTCCCTGCCCACCCCACAGGTGAGGGGACAGAAGAGTCCTGTGGCTCAGAGCACAGAGTCTGAACATTATCAGCATCATATATGGAAGGGCCAGGCTCTGTGCCTGACACATGGCAAGTGCCCAGGATGTGCCAGCCATGGGTAACTACCATGAGGACTCCCTCCCCGCCCACCCCCCACTGCCCGCCACTTACATGTGGAAATCCTCGCCACCTGGCTGTCCTCGTGGAGGTGGGAAACTCGGCTTCTGAGTGGTGAGAGAGGCACTGCGGGGGGTGGGGAGGGGTCACGGAGTCAGGGCCACCCTGGAGCCTCACAGAGGATGTAGGGTGGGGGACTGCCCGCCCCGGGGACCCGCCCTCTCACCAGGGTTGTGGCTTCGGCAGTGGTGCAGCATGCGCGCGGCTCTGGCCATCATTCTCTGTGGACAACACCGGGACATGAGCTCTTGCCTGAGGGAGAAACCCTGTCCTGCCCTGTGCAGCAGCAGGGAGGCCAAGCTCCCTCTGAACCAAGGATAAGGGGCTGTAAGAGCTGGGGTCATGTGTACTTCACCCCAGCGGGGACCAGGCAGAGGACAGGAGGCAGAGGCTAGGCGACAAAGGCTTAGAGAGAAGAGGGCTGGAAGGGCTTTTGTTGAATTGTGAGATGTCTGAGGCTGGCACCCTGGCAGACCTTCCAGTTGCAGTGGAATAAGGCAGGGGCTATTACACAGTAAGTATTCATCCTCATATTATTCATAAGAAGTTTAAGCCGCCTCCAAGCCCTGCCCCTTCCCAGGCCACAGTCATGTCCCCCAACCTCTGTTAGTAGTGAACGCCTGCTCCCTGAACTCACCATCTTCTCAAAGTTGATGAGGTTCTCCACTAGTGTGTGGTTTCCCTCATGAATGAAGGTCATGTCTGCAAAGAGACAGATTTTGTTCATAGGTCCCCAAACTTCTGCCCTCTGTAGCCCAGAAAAGGTGAAGGGCATAACAGCTCCCTTGGGCCTACCTCACCCCATAGAGCCCCTGCCTCTGCCCGCTCCAGGCCCCAGCGGCATTTCCTTGTATCTCTCAGGCCCTGAAAGGCAGCCCGAATTTGTCTGGATGTCTTAATTCTTCCAGCCTAAGAACTCCTAATTCATCTCTGCGCTCCCCGAGGCATCAGCACTTGAGGTGTGATCTCTCCAACAGTGTGAGTGCACACACAGATAGGTATGGGATGGGGGACGCAGGCAAGAAGGGGGGAATGGAGGGATGGTGGTAGGAAGCAGGGGATGGAGGCAGAAAGCAGGGAATGGGGGATGGAGGCAAGAAGGGATAATGGGGGGACGGAGGCAGGAAGGGGACAATGGGGAGACAGAGGCAGGAAGGGGGAATGGGGGGACA
>NW_012114611.1:3427902-3462095 GCF_000951035.1 Colobus angolensis palliatus | reverse complement strand
GAGGCAGGAAGGTGGGAATGGGGGAACGGAGGCAGGAAGAGGGAATGGGGGAACGGAGGCAGGAAGGTGGGAATGGGGGAACGGAGGCAGGAACGTGGGAATGGGGGGACGGAGGCAGGAAGCCCTGTTACCTTTGAGAAGAAGGGGCATGAAGGGGATGACAGGAGGGGAGAGCTTGGCGAGGGCCAGTCGGTACACCCGGTGGTTCCATGAGGGATCCTAGGGGAAGAAGCCACACTGAGGGGGTTGCACACAGCATAAGCCACCACAGACCCCACCCAACCAAGGAGGGGCCACATGCCCATCCCACAGCAGGTGCAGAGGCCCCAGCTCAGCCTCTCCTCAGCCCCAGGTTTCACCCAGGCTCTGTCACAGGCGAGCATGGGGCTTCCAGTCTCCCATTAGCACTGAGAAAATTCACAGCACTTAGAGGGGCCCCAAGTTTCTTGGAAAAGTCTGTCTCTGTCATCTCTCCGTCCCTTTCTGTCCCTGTCTCTCTCTGTCCCTCCCTCTCTCTCCCTTTCTCTCTCTGGAGAGTAAACTCCTTTGAACCCCTTGAGCCCCACGAGGTGGATTTTCTCTCAAGAGCTCCCAGGCTATGCTGGTGAAGTACCTCTTCTCTCCTTCTCTCCAGAACAGTCGAAACCCTCAAAATCCTCAAAAGTTCCTGGAGATGGGAGGTTCCACCCCCAAGTCTTTCCTCACCTCTTCTACAAGCCCCTCAGAGCTCCTGAGGGGCAGACAGGCCCTGGTGCACCATGGGCGCTCCATGCCAGGCCCCTGGGCTCTGGAGCCCCTGACGCTGCCCTGGTACCTCAGACCCCAGGACCAGACACCCACATGCTCCAGCCCAGTCTTCACACAGGATCTCCTGCCCCCATGCAGACACACACTGAGGGCCAGAGTGCACCATGCAACCCCTATGCTAGTGCTGAACATCCCCTCCTCAGCCAGCTCCCCAAACTCACAGGCCGGAGCTAGGCCCTGCGCCAAGGTTGGGAACCCTGAAAGTGACAAAGGACAGGTATAGGGGCTGTGGGGAAGCCAAGAGTGAGGATGTCTGGAGGGCAGGGCCGAACCCAGCTGATCCTAGCAGAGCCAGGCCAGGCAGGGCTGAGCACTCACCAGCAGCCTCTCGAGGGCGGAGTACAGCTTCCGGACTTTGTGTGGCAGCCGCTGTGAAAGGGAGGCAGATGAGCAGCTGCTCTGGGGGAGGCCCAGCCCCATCCAGCACTCCCAGGAGGGCCTGAGGCCTGACCTCAGGAGGGGGCCGTCCAGACCACACTTACCTCCCAGGTGTGGGCTAGGCGGCTGATGGCCGAGTTGCTGAGGCCAAACATGACAGCAAAGAAGGAATTGAGATTCTTCTGCTCCTTGAGGCTGTGAGCAGAAGACCCAGAGACCCTCAGGGTCAGGGAAGCAGCCACCCCTACAGTGCCCCCAGACAACAGCCAGGCCAGCCACTGCAGAGACCCAAGCTGGATGGGGTGGGAAGGCAGAGACTCCAGGAGACCCAGGGAACAAATAGGGTGGCAGATTTGGCAACATACTAAGCAAAGAGGGGGGTTTAGGAAAAGGTAGCCTAGGGACTGTGGCCACGCCCCACCCGCTGGACAGGGACTCACTGGGCCGCCAGCTTAATGAACTTCCTGAGCAGCTGGGCCCGGGGGCCGGGCACCGGGCAGAGACACAGCTCGGTGGCCACCCAGTACTGCAGCTCGTTGAAGCGGCGCATGAAGCGCTCCAGGTTGGCGGTGGTGACATCCCGCAGATGCTGGGGGCCCAGCGCATAGTAAATTAGCTCCACCTGGGCAGGGGCAGCAGGTGAGGTCAGTGAGTGCCGAGCCGAGCCGGGCCTCCCGCCGCCTGCTCTCCTCCCCCAGCTCTGCCTCCCACACCTGGTGGATGCTGTTGAAGAGGCTCCAGTCGTGGTCCGTCAGCTGGCCTGCCAGGTCCTTGGCACTCACCAGGTCCAGCCCCTCAGCAGAGCCCACAGTGGGCCCCAGCTGGTCAGGGTGTGGGGTCTGTGGGTGAGAGAGTGCTCAGGGGGCTGCCTGAGGAATCCAGGGAAAGGCACAGGGTAGGGGGAGAGGGTTGGGGCAAGGACTCTATGCTCATGTTAACAGGAGGGTTAGGAGGGCAGGAGCGGCGAGTAGAGGGTGTCTAGGGGCTACAGCAGCTGGAGGATAGGGCTCCCCAGTGCTGAGACCCCTCCTTTTAGGCTCCTGTCTCCTGGGGAACCCCTAACTAGGGCAGGTCCTCCTCTTTCTCCTTGGGAGCTCCCAACCAGTGCTACCAGCCCCTGCCCTGCACAATCTTGGGAATTCCCCCATCAGCTGAAGCCCACTCCTTCCTCTGTGTGCTGAGGACCCAGCAGCAGCCAGAGCCAGGCCCTTCCTCCCTCTTCTCCCTGGGACCCTCCCCCGAATCCACCCCTTCCAGGCTCAAAATAGATCTCCTCCCTGGGCCCTGGCACCCTGCCTGGTCCCTACCAGCTCATGCACTTCCTGTGGGTTGACAACAAAGAGCCGCTCATTGAGCCCCAGAGATGTGGCCACACCACGGGCATCTGGCTGCAGGCCAATGGCATCTGCAAAGACAGCAGTGGCAGCCTGGGTGGGGGAAGGGAGGGAGGCCAGGGACCAGCTGGAGGACAGGGTGGAGGAGATGTTTGGGAGGCTGGGAGGTTGTTTCTCCTCGTAGCAGGGTTGAAGTCCTGGGCGGGTGCTCAGAACACACAGGTACATGTGCCCACGCAGCCACGCTGCCCAGGAAAGCACATCCAAGAGGATGAGAAAAGATCCTCAGTGAGTCAGGAAGAACCTGGGCAGGGTCTGATCCTCCCTCAGCCTCACTTTCCTCCCTGGTAAAATGGAGACAATAAGACTTGCCCTGACTATTTCATAAGTCAAATAAAACCACGTATATAAATAGTAGCTATAAGTACATGCTATGTAGAAAAGC
Source organism: Colobus angolensis palliatus (assembly GCF_000951035.1). Lineage (NCBI taxonomy): Eukaryota > Metazoa > Chordata > Mammalia > Primates > Cercopithecidae > Colobus > Colobus angolensis. Next base: position 3,459,131 of record NW_012114611.1, on the reverse strand, counting down.
CCTTTGAAAACTGGGAAGTGTCTTACATAAGCCTTGGTGTTGATTTTCATCAGCTCCTCATGGACTGGGGCTGTGCTTGAGTTCCCAGTCCCTACAGCAGTGGCCTCCAAAGTAAGGTACATCAGATCATTCATGTGCCCGGGAAAAATATGAGCTCTTCTACTTACATTTATTTTTTTCTACCTGCTTTGCATTTCTACTCCATCAATTTCTATTTTATCTATCTTTATTATATTAATGTAGTAATATATGTGTATTACTTACAAACAAATATTCACACAGTGGGGTGTGGGTTTTAATTAAATATTGGTTATTGACATGGGTGTCAATCCAAGTGCTTTGGCGATCAGTGCTCTAAACAGTGCCTGGCACATAGTAGGGTCTCAATACACATGACCTTTGGGCAACTGCAACTCACCAGATGGCCAGCAGAGGGCAGTGCTTCCCAGGGCAGGGCACACAGGTGCCCTTCAACACTCCCCACTTACTGAAGGGAGAAGGCTTTTCTTTTCTCATCCCCACTTCTTGAACGCCCCTAATTCTTATCTGCCCTGGGGTCCAGCTGTCAGGCCTGTGCCCTCCGCAGAGAATGGTGGTTTTGAATGTTCCAGGTTCTCTGGAGGCCCATCTTAATAATCCTGAGCCCACCATGTTCTCAGCACTGACTTTGTGGCAGGCCCTGTGCTGCTTTACACACATTAGCTCACTTAGTAGCCATTACAACCCTGTGGTAGATACAATTACAGTCCTCATCTGACAGGTGAGGAAATGCAGGCTCAGAGAGGTTAAGCAACTTCCCCAGCATCACAGCTAGTAAATGGTGAGCCTAAGATGCCTTCACACGTCTGGGAGTCCACAGTCTATGCTCTTAACCATCAAGCTGACCTGTTTTACCTGCTGTGGTATCTCCAGCTCCTAACATGTTGCTGGCTCATAGCTGATCCTCAAAAATGTTTGCTGAGTGACTAAACAAATGAAGACTACCTAAGTTGCAAGACCAGCTACTCTCACTGTGTGAGCTTGAGGAATAGCTCACACCCTTTGAGCTTCATTGCTCTGAAAATAGAATAAAAGTACCTGCACCTCATGAGATTGTTATTATTTCATATTAAATGACTAAACACAAATGATGATAGTAATAGCAGCTAATAGTTATGTATCATTATGTGCCAGGCACCATTCTAAATGCTTTCATAGATGAACTCATTTGATCCTCACAGTTCCTCCAGGGGGCAAGTACTCCTAATATTCCCATTTTATGGATGATAAAACTGAGCACAGAGAGATGAAGTACCCTGCCAGAGGACACACAGATAGAGAGCTAAAGGGCTGGTGCCAAATGCAAGAAGCAGGCTCCAGAGCTCATGTTCTTACACACTGCATGAAATGCACTTCAAATAGATGCACTCCACCTCCCATTAATGCTAGCCATCATTCACACTGTGGAAGACGAGAAAGATGACAATGATGACAATGATCTTGACTGGGGGACCTGGGCGCACATCCGACGGGCCACCCTCCCTTGGGGTCTATCCAGGGGCATAACTCACCACCTGCAGAATTGACCTTCACCAGCACCTGCCCCTTGGTCCAGCCATCCTCCTGGGCCAACGCCGCCATCACCTCTCTCACAGACGCTGTCACAGGCAGCTGCAGGGTCAACACTGAGTGGTCCGGCAGGCAGATGTCATAGGGGACTAAAGAGGAGACCAGACTGAACTGTGGGAAGGGCCGCCTGATCTCTACCCCAGGAGGGAGAGGGCAGTTATTGCAGTAAGGGTGGGAGGGATCCCCAAGAGGCTGAGCTGCAGGTGGGGAGGCCCTGAGCAAAAGAAAGGGGTACAGGAGGCAGATGTGGCCAGCAGCCTGGAACACAGACCCTGAGGAGTACAGCATGCCACCTTTGCCCAGGCATACCCAGGTCAAAAGTGACGACAGCAGGACAAGAGAGGCAGAGACAGCAGGGTGCAGATGTCAGGCTGTGCCCGACTGGCTCAGACCACCAACCTTTATCCCCAACTCGGATGGCACAGCTGCTGCCAGGAAGGGGCTCGTCCTGGTTGGGGAGCCAAACAGGCAAGTTCCGGGCCTGGGAGGAAGAGGAACGAGAAAATAAGACTGGGAGGACGAGAGGAGAGCATGGAGGGAGGGATTGTGAGGGCCCTGTGTCACCAGGAGCACAGGCACCACACAGCACTCACACCACCAGAGGACTCTGCCTGCCACATTCACCTGAGCCCAGGTACGGCACCTGGGACCAAGGCTCCAGGAGAAGACACACCGTGTCTAAGGGCGGGGCAAATCCATGCCCCTCCGCGTGTGTGCTTCTGCCTCTGCCAGATAGGTCCAGAGCAGTTCTGATAGGAAAACTCTTCAGCTGTTGACTTGGATTGTTTTTCCTTTCCCTCCAGCTACCATTTGCTACAAGCCAGGCATTATTCTGAGGATCTAAATATTCACAATGCACCTTTGACAAAAGCATTATTATTTCCATTTATGGATGAAATAAATGAGGCTCAGAGAGGTTAAGTAACATGCCCAAAGCCACACAGCTGCTAACTGGCAGAGTTGGAATCCCTCCTGCTCCTTTCCCCCTCTGTGCTCCAACACTGTGCCAGCGGCCCTTTCCCAGTGCACAGCAGGGATGCAGTGCGTGGAAACCACCGCCAAGCCCCTGCTGGTGGGGCAGCACCTGCCGGGCAAGGCTCCTGACGCAGGTTCCCCCTCCCACCCTGCTTTTTTCCAACTCTGGTACTGACTCTATCCCTCCTCCCAGCTCTGCGTATGGCAGATCCTCCAGGTTCAGACCTCAATCCATTGCTCTTGCCTACATTTCCAAATCTCAGGGCCCCCTGCAGAGTTCCTCACTGCCTCATATGTCGCCTGTACATGGGTGATTCCCAAAACTACCAGCAGTGCTGAACTCTTCCAAACCCTGGTCTCAAACACCCCCTGGATCCTTCCACATGAGTGATCCATTACCTCACACTCCATATACCCATCGGATCCTTGCATCCTGCCTCCCAGACCACTCTGCTCCCCGGCCATTCTCCCAGGCTCCAGGCTCCTCCACACTTCCTGTAGCTTGTCATCTTGCTTTGAGGATTCTTCTTTGAAATGGGTCTCCCATGCCCCCTCCTCCCCTGCCCAGGCTAATTTCAGTTCCAACTGCCCACGAGGCCTCTCTCCTTATCTACTCCAATGGCCCAACTATGCTCTTCCTCCTCCCTCCCAGGTGCCTCCAACCCTCCTCCTCCAGTCTGCCTGACCAGAGCCCCGTGAAGCTCCCGCCCTCGGCTTCAATGGCGGCCACTGTCTGCTGGAGAAAGCCCAGGCTCTTTAGCTGACCTATTCAAAACACAAATCAGACTTTGCCAACCTTGGCTCAAACCCCTTCAGTGGTCTGCACTGCCATTAGGACAAAGATCAGACCCCCTGGCCCTGGCCCATGGGGCCCTGCCCACTTCCTGCCTGCTCTGGGGTCCTGCTCTCACTCTCGCTCCTCAAGGGATCCTCCTCCTGGGTTCCCTTTCCTCCTGGGTTCCCTTTCCTCCTGGGTTTGCCTGCCAGGTATCCTCTTCTTCCTCCACCCTCGCCCCCTGCAGCTCTCAGCTCCAGTAGTCGCTTACATGGGCCACTTTCCCTGAATTTGCACTGGAGTCGGCTCTTCCCCTCCCATTTTCAGGAGCCGACTCCAGTCGGAGGAGCCGACTCCAGTGCAGATTCACGGAAAATGTCCCGTGTCACTGCACATCACGGGTTGTTTAACTGCTCTGTCCCTCGCCTGACTGCAGCCCCACAGGCCAGGGCCGAAGTGCAGCATCAGCACCTAGCACAGTGCCCAGCCCGCGAGGGCGAGCCCACATCAGTTTCTGAGTGTCAGCCAAGAGCCAGGCAGCATGTGAGCAAGGAGAAGCGGAGGTGGGGGCCCGCAGGAGGGAAGTCAATCCTCCAGTGGGATGGGAGAGACACCAAAGGACAGAAAGCAAGTAGGCAAAGAAAACAACTCCACCTGGCGAGAGTGCTTTGAAAAAAATCACAGAGGACACCATGGCAGAGTGTGGTGGGGAGAAAGGGGAGGGTGTTCCAGATAGGGAGATGGGAGGGGGCCTGTCTGGGAACCCAGCATTTGGCTGAGATGAGAACAAGAAGGATCCTGTCAGGCAGAGCCAGAGGAAGACGCTTCCGGGCTAAGGGATAAGTACAAAGGTCCTGAGGGGATAACAGGCTTAGCCTTCGGAGGAGAAGAAGCCAGTGAGAGCCTCCAGCAGGCAGAGGCTGGGACGCACAGTAGGGTGGGAGCACGAGGAGCCTGCTGGCCGGTGAGGCCCTTGGATTTTATTCCCAGTGCAGCTCTCGCCACCACCAACCCAGTCTACCTTTCCAGTTCTTTCTCTCACCATTCCTCAACCAAATCCTGGCTGCAGTCACATCTTCTCGTCCCCTCTTTGCTTCCCTTTAAGCCCCAGCTGAGAATGGCCTGGGGCCACCTCTGACTTTCCAGGGAGGGGCCTCGCCTTCCTCTGAGCTCCCATAGCACTGGCCACCAGGAGCCCTGTGGGCCTCAGAGGCCAACTCCAGCCACCATTCCTCATCTCCCAGGCTCTACCTGTGGGCATGAATTACCTCCCAAAAGGAATAAAAGGCCCATGGAGTCAGGGAGTGGGGGAGGAGGGAGACCACCTTAGGCCTCTGCGCCTCCGGGCACGGCCTGGCCCAGGGCACCACATGCAGCCAGGGCCCTGTGAACACCTGTCACAGACTCAAGGGTGTGTTTGTGGGAGGAGAGCTTCCCACGCACACAGAGCCCCTCAGGGTCAGGGGGTGAAGGAGGGGCCTGCAGTCCAGGAGGAGCAGAGGAAAGAAGCTGGGGCCAGGCAGACACCTTCATCTGAGGAGATGCATTCCCACAGCCATTCTCCAACCTGCAGACAAGAGAGAAGGGAGGTGAGCAAGCCCGGCTATTCCTGGGCCGGCAACAGGGAGGCCCTTGGGGCTCTGGAATCCCCCCGGCCCTCACCAGCGGTTCAGAGGTAAGCACGACCAGGTAAGTATCACATAAAGAGGGGCAAACACGGTCTTGAAACCAGGCCCCTGGACTTTGTGATTTTCCAAGGCCAGGAGGGGAAGGAAAAAGTTAAAGGCAGATGGAGACCCAGGGTTTCAGATCAAGTGCTGTTTCAGATGAGCTCCCCACCCCCCTGAATCTCAGCTGCTCCCGTGGGAACACCTGCAAGGGTGAAGGTAAAGTCTAGGAAATGTACTGGGCGGGGCTGGCAGAAACTGGCACTGAGGGTATTTGGTAATAAATGCATGCCCAATGGAGGAAGTGAGAACAGCAGGTACACTCAGGATATGAGAATGAATAAATGAATGAGTGCATGATGCATGAGAATGGATGGACATGTGGCGTGAGGGTGAACAGCAAGGGGACTGATAAGAACAAGGAATTGAAGTAAGTGGTTCAGCCTGGATCTGAAGACAAGTGCTTGACTCCAGAGCATATGCTCTTGGTCCCCGTGGCACTGCCAGTTATGGAAATGACAAATTAACGGAATCAAAGCATCACCTGTGGTGTCGCCGCCTCTCTGGCCACTGCTCCCTCAGCAGGTTGCTGAGTCGGGCATCCCTGCCCACCAGGTCTGAGAGTTTCTAAGAAGAGCCAAGATGCACTGAGATGGCTGTAGCTGCATCCACTCCGGGCAGCCCAGCCCTGCTGTACCTCACTCCCAGGTACCTGGAGGAAGCTGGTAGCCACAGGGTCAGTGTGGAGCATGGAGCCATACAGGGCCACCCACTGGCTGACCAGCCGCAGGATCTGCTGCCTCTTGTTGCAGATGTAGGTGCTGCGCTCCTGCTCACTGCCACCCGCAGGCTCCGCATGGAAGGTGGGCACCAGTCAAGGGAACCACAATATCCAACCAGGGCCACCCACCTGAGGCAAAGGACGGGCAGGATGCCCAGGCCCCAGGCAAGCTGGGCCTGGCAGCAGGCTGGCATTTAGAGGACTCAGCACAGCCACGCTGGTAAGATTCTCTCAACCCTATGCACCATCCTATCCCCTACGCACACCATCCCCGTGGGGGCTGGAAGGATATTGGTGCAGAAGGGCGGCACAGAGTTGGGCGCTGGGCATGAAGACCCTGTGGGTCAGGAGGAAGTCGCTGAGGAATGTCTCTGTAGGACAGGGTAGGGGGATGGGAGGAGGCTTCAGAGGCCAAGTCTGCTGAGCACAGGTGTATGGACAGACGGAAGGACCCTTCCCCACATCCCACCACCTGCAAGGTACCAGCAGTGTCCAGCCCCTGTGATAGTGCTCCCCACTAAGCCAAGAGCACAGGTAAGAGGACTTATTGCCAACCACTGTACAGACCCATCCAGCATTCGGTGAGGTCAGATGCAGGGTACCTGGCTCTCTCCCAGGCTGCATGGACCACCCAATGAGTCAGAAAGCAGGCAGGGTGTCTCTTGCCCTTACCTGTTGGGTCATGAGCACTGGAATCTGGTCCCATGGCCTCCAACAGGAGCTCTAGGATCTTCTCTGGGGTGCCAGACATCACTGTATACCTAGCAGAAACAGCCAATCTATGGCACTGGTGCCACCACTCCCCACTCCCACACCTGAGCAGACATCAATAACCAATTATATCGTTTTTCTCAATTAGCCAGCCCTGTCCCGCCTTAGGGCAGGGAGGAGACTGACTCAGTGGGTGCATCCTGGTCCCTCAATACCTCCCCATCCACAGGTGGTCAGAGGGCAGGGATATGACGCAGGGGAAGGGAGCAAAGACTGGGAAATGAAAGGAGAGACAGTGTGGAGAGGGAGCATGGCAGGTATGTTACCGGTTCCTGCCTAGGGTTGGGGGTCGGGATGGGCCGGCGCCCTGAGAGGCTCTCTCCAACACCAGCACCACTTTGCCATGTTCTTCCAGCCGCATGGTCTTTGCCTCCACATCCTGGAGAAAAGGCCACACCCCATGCTCAACACATGATGTTCCAGCTGTAGACTCTCTCATCTAGCTCCTTCGTTCCAGCGCCTGAGCCCCATGAGGGTCCCACAGGGACCCACAGCCCTTCTCCCACCTCTGACTTTGGCTCCACCTCCTCAGCCTTCCCTTCCTTCCATGCGTCCTTCCTGCCCCACAGCCTAGTCCCCTGCCCCGTGCACATCCGTGCTTCCCCTGGTCTCCCACACTGAGCCCGAGGTCACTGGTCTCGCTGAACCCCTGCTGTGCCCTACAGGCTTCACCTTCTCACACATACCCAGGGCCATGGTCCCCACTGCCAGCCGTCATAGCCCAGCATCCCTTACCTGCCCTGCTTCTTACAGGCCCTCTGCTCTGGTCCCTACTCCTCGCCCCACATCACTTCTCTGGACAAACGGCCCCTGCCCTCCCCGACCCCAGCAGCAGCACCTTGATGATACGGTTGAAGTCCTGCTTGTCCACACGCAGGAAATGACAGTTGTCTTCTCGCAGGATGATGGTGGCTGCCCGGGGTGCATCATTCACCAGAGCCAGCTGTCCAAAGTCATCTCCCTCATGCAGGGTGGTCACCAGCCCCTGCAGCCAGGCCTCAGTCTCAGCCCACCCCTGCTACCCCCAGCCCTTGCCAGGACAGACCCACAGCAGGAAAACAACCCAGACAGGAGACACAGAGGGTCAGCAGCAGTAGACTAACAAAGGCACTACCCATGAGGAACGGACAAGGGAGCAGTTAGGACCCAGGGCACTGGGGCGGGGAGGAAGGAGGGCTCACCTTGCCATGGGTCACCACATTGACAGATCCCTTCCAGATAATGTACCACGAAGTGCCCTTGTCCCCCTGGCTGAACACTGACAGAGGCATACCTCAGACCAGGCCCTCCTGGCACCTACCACTCCTTCACACATCCTTCTGCCCATGTCCAGGCCCTGTGCCTGGCTTCTTGTGCCCTGCTGGACTTACACACGGTCCCTGCCTTGCTGTGTGGTTCAAAGAGCAGAACGGCTGCTAATTCTCGCTTCACCTGTGTGGTGGAGATAGGAGAGTCAGCGGTGACAAGTTCATGTGCAGAGCAGCCAGGCTTTTGCTAGGGATGTGGTTAGGTCCAAAGACACAAGTGCTGAGGGACAGAGATGTGGCCAGGTCAAGCCTTCCCAGGATTTGGCAGGAGACAAAGCAAGTGGAGAAAATGGGCTGAGAGAGGCAGAAGGGTTTTCAGACAGAGTAGCGCTGGGGGCAAGAAATCAGACTGAAAATTTCCAGCCATAGATGGAAGTGGAGAAACACCCTCTGGCCCAGCAGTTGAGTTTCAGGGAAGTCACAGGAAGAGGAGATGCCTGGGAGAGGGCAGGGCTGGGAGGGGCGGGACTGACTGAGTTGGAGAGGTGGGCTACAGCCTTGATGTGCAGCAGCTCCTCAAAGATGAGGTCCAGCTCTTCATCCGTGCGCTGACCTGGGCTGCAGGGACAGGAGGGATGGGAGCACTCCGTGAATTGTGGGCCCGCCAGGCGCAGGGAGCCACTCCACCCACCCAGCCGAAGCCCAGACGGTGCCTCAGCAGTGATGGTTATCAGCAGCGGTTTAACCTTCACTGAGTGCGCACATGTGGCAGCGCCTGTGATGAGCATTTTGCATGCATTGTTTCACAACAAGCCTAAGGAGCAGTTCAAGTATCCTCACTTGACAGAACAGGAACTAGCATGGGGAGGCTCAAGGTCACCCAGCCAGTAGCCGGTCCAGCTGGAATTTGAACCTGGACCCACCGGACTGCAGTTTCCAAAACTCCCTTGCTTTCAGCCACAACTGTACCTCTGAGTGAGAAGGGTCCTCAGAGATCCCCCTGGCCCAACACCCTCATTTACAGAGGAAGAAACTGACTTGGGGTCGGTTTGGGAGTGTGGAGGGATCCAGGTCACACAGTGAGTCCATGGCAGTCAGGGCCAGGGGCTTCTGGGCCAGCCAGGTTCCCTTCCCTCCACAACAGGTGAGAGATTTCCCCAGAGATCAGTGTGAGAAACCATGGAATCTGAGTGCTGTGTGGGGTCTGGGGTCACGGGGTGCAGGGATTCTGACTCACGGCTTTCGAAGTGCCACAGTGAGCAGGGCATCAGGCCCCCGCTGGGAGAGCAGGGCCACAGCTTCAGCCAACTCCTCCTCCATCTCATGAGCTCCCACGGGCTCGGGCTCGGGCCCGGGGAACCGGTAGAATTGGGCATCTCGGTCCTGGAAGGCCCAGTCGTGTTTCACTGGGGGGCAGAGGCCCAGGTGTTGGGGAGGAGAGGAAATTGAGGCCGTGTGGGTATGAAATCCCACAGCAATGCCACCCCTCAGCACACTCCCCAAGGAATGCCTGCTTCCCAGGACTGCCCTGTCCTGTCCCCATCACTGCCCAGCCCAGCCCAGGGCACCCATCCTGGGCTCGGGCTCACCATGGCAGAGGGCACCTTCATCCAGCAGCACCTGGCAGATTCCCACAACTTGGCTCCGGGAATGGACCCCAAGTCCCAGGGCCAAGATCCCATCCACCAGCTCCCGGCCGGAGCAGCACTGCCTATGGAAGGTAGAAGGGGACAGGCCAGTGGAAGGAGGGTGGCAGGGAGAGGGAGGAACTCTGCATTAGAAAGGCACCCTCTAAGGCCCAAGCCTGGTTCGTCCCTCTGCTAGAAGCAGGGTGAGGCCCAGGTGCCTGAAATAGAGTGGAACGGAGAGAAAGCAAGGAGGCTGGGCAGGGACGCAGCAGGGCCTCCACTCACCGATAGAGCCTAAGGTGGTACTTCCGGTCTCGGATGAGGTTTGGGCAGGTGGCCAGCAGTTGCCGATGCAGCTGCCTCCCAGCCCTGAGCACCCGCTCTGTGGAGGCCTTGGAGGGAGGAAGGGCACAGCGGTTCAGGCTCTGAACCTCTCATGGTGCTGCCTGTCCCAGCTCCACCCCACCCAGGCTTCTACCTGCTCCAGGCTCTCGCTGAAATCCAGGGACTCCTCGCTGTTGGTGAGTGGTGTCTGGAGGCAGCAGGGAAAGTGTGCACATCAGTGTGAGGCCTTCAAGCCCAGCGCTTGGACACCTCCCCTCCCCCATCACTTCCACTCTTGCCTAGGCCCCAACCCCAAATGCATCCATGTGGCCCCATCACTTCCACTCTTGCCTAGGCCCCAACCCCAAATGCATCCATGTGGCCATTTATTCAGCAAATAAACAAATATTCACTCAGCACCCTGTGCCTTGGGCATCGCCTCTTCCCACCCTGCCATCCTGATCACCAGACCCAACCCAAGGACTGCCTCCCTACAGATGAGGGCCCCAAGGCACCCATTCTGCTTCCTCAGGGCCCAGGGGCGCCCACACCCCCAGGTGAACTGCTGCTGTTGGGGGAAAGAAGTGAAGGGGCTGAAAGAAGCATGAGGACATGAGATAAGAAGGCCCGTGAGACGGAAGCCAGGATGTGAGCAGCTCAGGAAGCCTAGGAATGACCGCTCCTGGGCTGGGGTCACAGGCCTGATCCCCAGCCAGCTTCTGTGCCCTTCCACAGACCCATGAGCAGGTCTCTTGCCATCTCTGGGCCTCAGATCAGCCTGGTAGTTAAAAACACAAACCCTGGAGCCAGGCTCCTGGATTCAGATCTGCTCCCCCACTGATTGAAGATGTGACCTGAAACAAGTGATTTCACCTCTCCCTCCCAACCTGAGATTCCTTAACTATAAAATCTATAAAGCACTAACGATACCAACTCATGAGGCTTTGGGAGAATTAAATGAGCTGCTACACGTCGAATGTTTAAAGCATTGCCTGGCATAGAGCTGTATGCACATGTTAGCTAGTACTCATCTGTGAGGCATTAGGGTGGGGCTGCTTGCTGGAAAGTGTCTTTCTTCTCTGAGACGTTGCTAGCCCATGCCCTGCAAGAGTGAATAAGTCCTTGGTGGCACACAGGACTGGCTCAGGAAGACGCACTTTGTCACGGAAACACTGCTTAGTAAGCATTCCCTGCCCTTGGTAACAAGCCATTTGGAACTCCCGGGCCTGTATACCCTGGAATAATGGCCAAGAAAGCCCCTCACGACCCTTCTTTTCCTGCCACCTGAGAACTGGGGTTTATGGGCATCTCTGGACAGGATACTCTACAGTCTATGAGCCGTCTCAAAGAGCTCACTGTACAGTTTACAAAGCACTTTACAGTTTACAAAGCACAACCACCCCCTTGATTTCATTGGATCTCATGTAAAATAGGATCAGATGTAAAATTACAGTTTACAAAGCACAACCACCCCCTTGATTTCATTGGATCTCATGTAAAATAGGATCAGATGTAAAATAGGCAGAGCAGGCATTGTCTCACCTCTGTAACTTACGAGGAAATAAAAGCCTGGAGGTGAGGTACCTTGTGTAACTCAGTCGCACACACTTGGGACAGCCAGACAGCTGTGGAGAAGTTCAAGTTCCCACCCAGAAGTGCTCCCATTCTCAGTCTCCCCACACCCACCCCACCTATCCCTTTCCTCTCGCCTCACCAGCCACCTCTCTCCTAGCTTCCCATCTGCCCTCGGGTCCCTGAAAAGGACCTGCTGGGGAGTTGCAGTACAACCAGGCCTGGTGCTGGCAGGGACCTGAGCACAGGCATCTTGGCACTGCGTGCCCAGGCAGAGGCCTGAGGTCTGGCATGCGCAGGCGCCTGGCCCAGGGCTGGGCAGAAGTCACTAGGTGTCCCAAGGGTATCCCTGCCCGGGTCATGGGGCCGAGCTCAGTGCCAGACATACAGCCCTGGAGACTTAAGGACAGGAAATGAGGAGGAGGAGGAGCCAGGGAAGGGAGGAAGGGCAGGAATGCTACCCAGCCAGCCCCCTGTGTAGGAACAAACAGTGCCTGAGTGCTAATGACTTGTTGTTGTTCATGTCAAAATGCCCAGGTGGCCCCAGTCCCTGCCCCAACTCCCATTGGAGCCCACAACCCAGGCTCCAGCACCAGCCCCCTTCCTGGTATTATTCTGACCTGGAAGAGGGCACATTAGGAGGGGAGGTGCTGGGTCACATGGCCAGGCTGGTCATTTCCTGTCCTTCCCCAGGGGATGAGCATGCAGGTCAGAGAACAGGCCCTAGCCCATGAGCACCGAGGAAGGGACCTTAAGGAATCCCTCTCATTTTGACAAGGAAAGCAAAAGCCCAGAGAGATCACACAACTATTTAGAAAGGTAAGATTCTACTGAGTAACTCTGCTACTGGTGCTGACCCCAGAGGTACGTATTTGTTTCCTATTTCACAGCTAGAGAAAAGAAAGCTCCAAGGTTCTACAACCTGCCCTAACTGTTGGTCAGTAAGGGCACCAGGATTCATACCTGTGTCTGTCTAATTCCAAAGGCCATGCTCTTAGCGTTACGCCCTGCCGTCCGTCTCCCACGATGCCTATCCCCATGTTTCCTCAGCTTTGTGCTATGGACACAGACAGTAGAGGTATTCTGCCTTCAGGCAAGTTCCGTGGGCAAGTAAGTTTGGAAACCACTGGGTTAGACAAAGGTAGATAGGTTTGTTACTCTACCCTTTCCGTGCCCCCAGGATGTCTGTGTGCATGGCAACCTTCTAGGATGGCATGGAGAGAGGGCTGCTATTCAAGGGCAGTGGTCAAGTATACGGGCTCCACAGCCAGATGCTTGGGTTCAAATCCCAGCTTTTGCATTACCATCTGGTTATGTGAGCTCGTGCTGATTACTGAAGTTCTCAATGCTTCAGTTTCAGTCTGTAAACTGGGGCTGATGATAAGAATAGTACCTGTGACAAAGGGTTATGAGGATCAAAAAGTTAATAATATAAAGTACTTGGAATGGTGCCTGGATCATAGTAACCACTTAGTAAATGTTAGTTGACTTGATCAGATGTTATTATTTCATGATGGGCCCTATTACCAGGACATAGTGCAAAAAAAAAAAAAAAAAAAAAAAAAAAAAAAAAAAAGCTATACCATGTCAGTTTCAGGGTTCTCAGTTGGGAAGAAGCAGCTGATATGGGTCAAGGTGAAGGTCCTCACCCACTCCCTCCTCTCCTTCCTGAACAGGAAGGTTTCAGGGTGGAAGAGGAGGCGCTAACTCCCCTGGCACCAGCACTGTGGCCTGCCCCACCCTCACTCCCTGTCACTGAATGTCAGAGCAGGGCTGGAGAGACAGACACAGAGCCAGACAGCCTGGGGACCTGTCAGACCAGTTCCCTTGGGCCATAGCTAATGTGTTAGGCTAAAGCTGCTTGTGGTGGGACAGGGGAAGGAAGGGTGCATGGGGTGAGGTGATGCCTTAAGGTGTCAGTGTCACTATTTGTAGCAAGAGAGAAGTGCAGCATGGTGGTTACGTGGTTATGAGTTGGACTCTACAGCCAGATTGCCTAGGACCAAAGCCCAGCTTTGCCGCTTAGCAGCTGTGTACCTCTGAACCTGTCACTTAACCTCTCTGTGACTTCGTTTTCACATCTGTAAAATGGAGATGATGACATTAATACCTATCTCACAGGGCTGTTGTGAGAATTATTTGATATGATAAAGGTAAACCTCTTACAATAATGTCTGGCACATAAGTACTGTATAACTATTAGCTGCTGCTATTATTTGGACAGATTGGATGAAAGTGTGTTCTCTGAGTTACGAAATAGGGCCACTTCCCCAAAAACAGTCGCACAAAGAATCATCTCAGACTTCCCTGAGCTAATAGAACCCACCAGAGGTCACTGATCTTGCCCCTGCCCCCAGACATCAGACAAGGTCTCACCTCCCCCCTCATGTTTTCCAAAGATGTTCTTCCATTCCATTCCACTGTCACCTTTGCCATAGCTGTTAAGTCTTATCTTAGTCTGTATCTAACTGCAAGCTCTCCTACTGTAACCCGCTTGCATTTTCTCTTGTCCTAGTCTAGGTAGGAACAGAAAGAGCTGTCTTCAGACTTCTTCTCTGGGAGGTTAATGGGTTTTCCCCTTGGCTTTCGAAGAGGGAGGTCTGGCATCGATAACTGGCAGTGCTGTCTTCCTGGGACTCGGGCTCCACCCCTTTACTGTGGGTGTGCGTGCTCACAGCTGGCACTCATTCATTCCCTCAAGGAAGCCTTCCCTGGGCTAAAGGCATCATCAAGAGGTAAGAAGTACAGCTTCACAGGTACCCAGAGCCTCTCAACCATAGGAATGATGGAATGAAACCTCCCCACCCTAGTCCCCAAAGATGGTCATCAGAAGAGGGAGTGGCCGCCTGCCTCTAAACACTAAAAATCTAAGTTCCCTCTAGTCACCAACGCCCGCCTGTCAAGGAAGGGCCTTGTTTCTGTGCCTTTGACCCCATTTACACTCCAGCAACCTTCACCCCCACCTCTCCAGCCTCCCCATGCACACCAGCCCTTCATTTCTGGGGGCTGTGGGGAGTCAGGAAACAGCCTGGTGGCCTCCTCCACTCCCTCCCAGACTTCAGGTCCCAGGGGATCCTCCAGTGACCTCATTGTCCTGGCACCTGACCTTCTCCCTGCCCCCTACCTTGCCTCTACAAGCTGGGAAGGGGACAGGAAATGCACAAATAATTATAGCCTAAGAGGGAAGGAGGGAGGGAGGGTTCCAGCCCACTGGCTCCAGGCAATAGGTACAGCCAATGACCCGGAGAAGAGAGCTGGAGGGGTAGCAGGGGAGGACCCAGGTTCATGATAAGGAAGACCCTACTAGAGAACAGCTCTACCAGTACTGACACCTGGACTCTCCTCTCAATTCTGATTGCAAAGAGGAGCCCCTCATCTTGGTGGGTCTCAGTTTTTTCAACTCAGCCTCAGCGTAAATGGCAGTTGGGCAAGGTAGGGGGAAGGAGGGAGAGGGTAGTGGTTATTCTACTCGAAAGGACTTGCCAATAAGAAATGAACTCTCGGCTAGGTGCAATGGCTCATGCCTGTAATCCCAGCACTATGGGAGGCTGAGGCAGGCAGATCACAAGGCCAAGAGATCGAGACTATCCTGGCCAATATGATGAAACCCCATCTGTACTAAAAATACAAAAATTAGCTGGGCATGGTGGTGCACAGCTGTAGCCCCAGCTACTCAGGAGGCTGAGGCAGGAAAATCGCTTGAACCTGGGAGGCGGAGGTTGCAGTGAACCGAGATGGCGTCACTGCACTCCAGCCTGGTGACAGAGGAAGACTCCCAGTAAAAAAAAAAAAAAAGAAGAAGAAAAGAACAGAAAAGAAAAAGAAAAAAGAAATGAACTCTCCTGGCCAAGCGCGGTGGGTCACACCTGTAATACTAGCACTTTGGGATGCCAAGGCAGGTGGATTGCTTGGGCCTGGGAGTTCAAGACCAGCCTGGGCAACATAGCGAAACCCGGGTGGACACATGCAGTAAAGACATAACTGAATCTCAAGCTAAGATACTCTATTTAGTCTCTGCTGATTTGGTTAGTACAGCCATTATCTTGCCTCCCAAATCCCACCATTCTTTCCCCTTCCTGCTCTCTCCTTCATTCTTTCAGGTCTAGAAATGTTTCTCACTAGCAAAGGGCACTTTGGTCATCTCAGATTCTCCAAATGTCTCAGAATCCTTCCCTGAGACCCCAAAGGCAGGTACCAAGCAGCATCCACATGACTACCTCACCCCAAGCCCAAAACACAGAATTAGCACAGTTCAGTAACTCACTAAAGGAGAATGCTGCCACAGTGACATACCTAAGAACCGTAACCAAGCTTACCTCACTCCAACCCCTTGACCTGGCCCCTATACCTCCCACCTCCACCTGGAGAGAACACACAAGCACCTAACTCAATGCCTGGCTCACAGAGGTGACAGATAACAAATCCCGTTCCCCTTCCCCCTATGCCCAGAGACATTTGGGCAGAACACACACACAGACACACACTTTGCAGCTGTGTGAGCCACCCACGCATACTGCAGACAAGCTTCCTGACCCACTGTCTAGGGCAGCTGTACCACTCTAGACCCCCAGAGCAACCTGGACCACCAGCAGCATGCCGAGCCACGATCCAGGCCCCCCTCTAGCCCTGGTACTGACCCTGGCACCTGGGCAGGTGAAAGGGACTCACCCAGCGCAGCCCCTGGATGCAGCTCGGACGCTGGTGCTCCAGCAGCAGCTGGTAGGAGCAGCTTCGGGGCCGGTGCATCTTCCTCAACACCATGTTGAGTAGTGTCCCCTCCGGCACCACGTCAGGGAGGGCTCCCACCCGCGGTGCTCCCAGAGCTGGGCTATCCTCCACAGCCAGGCCCACCTGCCAGCAGCTCTCACCTGGCCAGCCCACCTGTGACACGGGGAGGAAAGTGGACAGCCATGGGACGCGACTGGGGCAGCTGGACCACAGTTCAACTGCCCCAGGCAGAACTACTTCCTTAGAGTCCTCTGGACTGGTCAGGCGGAGGTGCTGCAGCCCTGCCAGGAGCTGGGGGGAGGAACAGGAAGACCTTTACTGGGGCCTGCCGGTCTGGCGCACTTAGGGGTCTCCAGCTGGCTCTTGGAAAAGATCAGGCCCTTTTTAGTCCTCTTTGGAATTCTGTCCCATCTCACTGCCCATGCCCCTGCAGGGATCTCCACCACCTCCCAGTATGAGGCTATAGATTCACTGGGTCTCCCAGAAATGCAGCTTCGGCTCAAACTCTTCTCCCCTCCTCCTCAGCCCTGACCAACCCTCTCTCTCCCACCCAAACTCCCCAGCGTGTCAGCTTCCTCTCCCGCCCTCTCCTGCTCCTCCTCAACCCTGACCCCACCTTACCCACCTTCATGTTTCTTTTCAAGCTCGCACAGCCGTGCAGGCTCTAACAAAAGGCTGGGCGGTCCCCAGCGACCCCCATCAGCTTTGATAAGGGAATCGGGAGGGAGTCGGTGGGTAAGTCCAGGTACAGCGAACGGGGCCAGTGCCTAGCTGGACCGGCTGCCAGGGCAGCAGGATGCAGGGCTCGGTGGAGAGGCTCCTCTTGGGTGAGTAGAGAGGTGGGGGCTTGGTGGGGGGACGCCACCCAGCCACCGGCGACAAGGAGCCCCGAGCCTCCCCCTTCGTCCCAGACGAAGAAGCCAGCTGGCACCGGGCGCTGAAGCAAGGCTGCGCTGGCTCCGGTCCGGGCGGGAGCTGTCACACCCCCTGCTCTGCCCGCCCCTTTCCCCTCCCCTTGACTGGCGGAGGGGGCGGGGAGGAGGCGCCCTGCCTTACGGTAGAGGAGAACGTAGGGGAAGGGGGCGGGCACCCGCAGGCTTTGTAGTCCGCACCCGGGGGTACGTAGAGTGGACATCCGCCTGAGCCCAGAGCATCCCCAGGGGGCAGGAGCCGCCCCGAGGTGTGTGCAGAAGGCCGCAACGGCCGGGGTGTCGGGGATCGGGCGGTGAGTGGCTGCACTGGCCGCCACGTGGCCAGGAGGAGAAATGCAAACAAGGAAACCGGGGAAAGGGGGGAGGGGGTGAGTCATTGCGGCCCCACCCGGGAGGGAAATCCGGGCTGGGGCCGCTTCCCGGCCGGGGGGCGTCTGCCTTCTGTTTCAGTTCAGGGTCTCCAGCCGCCCGGGGGAGGGACTAGGCGGCTTTCCCGCGGGGAATCCCGCCGCTTTGCCTCCCGCAGTTCCGTTCCCAGACCCACGCCCCACTGCCCCCTGCCCCAGTACACACACACCGGGAGCAGATGAGGAAACTGAGGCTGGAGAGGAAGGACCGCTCTCCAGGACGGAAAGGACCAGAGTCGCGGCCCTGAGAGGAGATTGGGGTTGTGGCAGAGCTTCCAGGGGAGCAGAAGGTGTTCGAGGACCACGCCCCCTACCGCGCGCACCCTGGTGGCCGGGTAGGTTGAGGCAGAGACCAGGAATTCCAGCGCCCTGCTAAGCAGGCTTGCTACCTAGGCCCCACGCCTCCCTGGGCCTCAGTTTCCACCACTGTGCAAGTGACCCAGCGCGGGCCTCTTCGCCCCACTCCTGAGAGGGTGGAGAGACAGTGGCCGGAGACAGCGACTCGCGCGGCGCCCGGTAGTTGCTCAGGACAATCATGAGGGTTTGGAAGGAGGCGAACGCCCCGCCCCCAGCTTTTTAGGCTTTTTTTTGCCTCTTCTCTTCCCTTTTCCCTTTGCTGTTGAGCCAGCCCAGACTGGGAAGAAGTATCTCTAAAAAGCCTATACCCCCAACTTTGGGATGTTCTCCAATCATCCTCCACCATGATTATTTTCTTGAAGCTGGGGGAGGACTGGGAAGAAGTAGCTCTAAAAAGCCTATACGCCCAATTTTGGGATGCCAAACCCCCATCCTCCACCAATGATTATTTTCTGGAAAGTGGGGATAGGAATTTTAATTGTGATTACAATCTCATTTTTAATGTATATGTGTATAAAAAATGTTTCCCAGAAGCTTACTAAAATGCAGGCTCTGTCCCCAGCAATTCATATTCAATCCTACTGGCATGAAATGGAAAATCTGTATTTTGAACAAACACCCCAGGTCATCCGCTGTGTCCACACATTAAGAAACGCTGGTAGAGTTTTAAATGCCTCTCCGGGGAAGGAGGGAAGCCTGAGAATGAATCTGACCTCAGACCCAAATTCATTCAACCAAGTTCTGGTAATTTGGAAGAAGAAAGAGCAACTTGGAAACTGGTAGGAAAGGATGACAAGTTGGGAGTCACAGGTATGCATGGGGAAGAGTTAGGGGGATGGAGTCATGAGTTTTGGGTTGTTGGGGCCAGTGCACTGCCCTTGCAAGAAGGCTTCCTGAGACTGGCAGTAGGGTCACAAAGGGGTTCCCTACTTCCTATTCTTGCTGCCCTTACTCTGAGCAGCTGGAAAAGATGCTGGGGAGTGAGGCAGGACACTTGTATACCTGTAGACATTTCAGTAGAGCCACAAAAGCTAATCATGTGCGGGCACTCTTTCAAGTGCTTTCCGTGTGTTTAATTCCTGCCACGATCCTGTGAAGTAGGTACTGCTGTTATCCTCACGTTACAGATGGGGAAACTGAGGCTCAGGGATATTAAGTAAATTGCCAAAGTCACACAGCTAGCAAATGATGGAGCTCGGGCATGAATCCAGGTTGCGTGTCTCCACGTACTCCCCATGGTGTACTGTGTATACTCTGTATGTATTCTATTTTCTCTTCTAACGTAGACTAGACTGCCTAGGAGAGTCTACTCAAAAAAGGGAAATTGAGGCCGGGCACGGTGGCTCACGCCTGTGATCCCAACACCTTGGGAGGCTGACGGGGGGGTTGGATCACAAGGTCAGGAGTTCAAGACCAGCCTGACCAACATGGTGAAACCCTGTCTCTACTAAAAATACAAAAATTAGCCAGGCGTGGTGGTGCGCGCCTGTAATCCCAGCTACTCAGGAGGCTGAGGTGGGAGAATTGCTTGAACCCAGGAGGCAAAGGTTGCAGTGAGCCGAGATCACGCCACTGCACTCCAGCCTGGGCGACAGAGCGAGACTCCATCTCAAAAAAAAAAAGAAAAAAAAAAGGGAAAATCGAATATGTTTGTGTTGAGGTGTGGGAGAACCTCAGGGAGCCAAGGATCGGAAGAAAGTCTTTCAAATCAGTGAAAATGAAAGTGTCCCAAACCCACTCCCCATCTATGTTCCCCTTCAACACTACTCTTGCTTTTCTTTTTTCCATCTCTTTTTCATCCCCTCTCTCTAGGTAGACTGAGAAGAGGGCCTGGGGCAATTATCTATTGGCTCCTAGCCTGGGGAGATCATAGTGAGTGGATCTTTTATGTGTCCCATTTCTAGCTTGTCCTATCTCTAACAGGCAAGGCCCCCAGCCTGCCATCAAAGCAGATGACGGGGCAGGTTTTTGCCTTCTCAGAATCCCTGGATGGGGATTGGCTAGTAGAATTACTGCTCAGCAGATATTTGATCATGGCGAAGGCCTAGAAGGGGCAGAGGACTGGGAATGTGTCTGAGAAACGCATCCAAGCAAGATGGTGAATCATCTTGGGGACAATCATGCCATGTCCTGGTACCGCCTCCACCCTCCACTGACTGTCATTAAATGCCTGGCAGGTGTGTTAAGACAGATAAATAAGAATAACAATAGTCAACATGCACCAGGCCCTGTTCTTGATACTTTATATATATTCACTGATTGAATTGTCACAACCACCCTATGAGATGAGGTTGTTATTATTGTTATCCCATTTTACAGATGAGGGATCTGAGACACAAAGAGGTTAAATGACTTGCCCAGGGTCCCGCACTAGGAAGTGGTAGAGCCGTGAGTGAGTCTGCCTAGGTGGTTTCTACCCTGTGTGCTTTGCCACTCTGCAGTCCTGCCTCTGAAACATACTGACAGCTCCTATAAAGGGGGAAAAACTCATATCCACAGCCATTTGCCCACATCTTGGTACAGATGATGGACACTGAACAGTAGGACCCCTTAATACACTCTACTCAGACAATGAGCTCCTGCCAGAGCATGGACGTCCTTGAAGCCTCCCCCATTCCCTTCAAGCAGGTGGCAGAGGCTCCCATGGATAGCTGAGAAGGGTGGGAGGTTGAAGGGGGCTTCTCAGACCAGCCTTTGACTCTGGGCTTGATTTTCCCCACTTCGGCCTCTTTGCTGAGCTCTACACAAGGTGAGCCCATAGTTTCCTGGATCTTCACAGGAACCTCATATTCCCTTCCTGCCCCAGGAGGCCTCTCCTCCTGCTCTGCCTCTCTCAGCTCCCTGTTCCCAAACTCCACCACTGCCTGATACCCTACATTCCTCCTTCTCCCACATCCAGGCAGCCACCAAGTCAGGTTGATTCAACCAATGAAGCATCTCTTGCATCTCTCTGTTATGCCTCATCCCCACTGCAACTGTTCTAGCCCAATAATGGTCTCTTCCAGTATTTACTATGTGCAGAATACTGTTAGTCACTTTATATACATCTTTTTATCCTCAGAATAATTCTTATTTGTGAGTGAGGAAACTGAGTCACAGGGAGACGAAGTAACTTTCCCAAGGTCACACAGTTAATAAGTAATACAGCCAGACTCCGGCAGTCTAACTGCAGAGTCCATATTCCTAAACACCATTGTACACTGCTACCTCCTGCCCCGATCACTACTCTCAACCTTGCCTTCCTCAGTCCTTACTATGCAATGCCACAAGAATCTTCAAGGAATCTTGAATTCATTCAACAACATTTACTCTAAGTGCCGGGAACTTTGCTGTAAACTGGAGAGCTCAAACTGAGCAGCAGACACTGTCCCAAATCTTCAGGGCCCCAGATCCTATTGGAATTATCTTTTGTCTCCCTAACACACTAATCTGATTGGCTCTCCCTCCTCAGCACAGTGTCTGGCGTGAAGTTGACGCTTAATGATTATGGGTGGAACTGAAATGAACAGGAACAGTGAGCAGTCAGCTGGTGCCTGCTATGGGCCTGTAGCCTCAGCAGGATGGAAGGGAGAGGAGCTAGTTTCCCAGTTCAATTTCAAAGCCTTTCATGCCATCTCTCTCCCTCCTTGCTGCCTTCTTGTCTCCTACTCATTTCTCCTCTATCCTGTGCTCTCAACTTTGTTCATAAGGCTCAGCTGTGACATTTGAGGGTGATTGGTGGGATGGAGAGAGGGAGGCTGGAGGAAAATTTCACTAATAGGCCTCCCATGGGACTGCGGGAACTGACCAGCTTGGAGGGCAACTGGGAGATAAAGCCGTAGGGGATATAAGGGCTGTGCCAGGACCTTGGCCTGTGGCTGAGCCTCCCACAACACCCCTAGGAGCCGACCTTGCCTATGGTTGGTCCACAGTGGGAAGAGATTGAGCAGAGATCCAGGTATCCTCCTCTGGACTCTACCTCCTGGGGGTTTAAGGCCCTCTGACTCTTGCCCAGACTCCATCCCCCAAGGGCTGTTCCAGTTCAGTTCCTCCATCTCCTCCCCTGCCCATTCCTGGGGTCAGCGGCAGGGGCAGGGAGCTGGAGCCTTGATGGGCGCCAAGCCAAACCTTCCTAGGACTAACAGGTCACCAGTCACTCATGAGCCACTTATGACAGTAATAGGAGGGAGAGGAGGGATGGGCTCCTGCCTCTAGGAGGCCAATGTGGGCAAGCTGGGGCTCACAGTCAGGGCTGGGAGCTGCCGGAAATTGCAGAGGCGAAAGCAGGAACCCCACACTCTCCTAGAGGCACATTCCTCTGGCTGGTGCTCAAGCTAGCCATGCATGGCAGAGATGAGGAAATAGTCGTCGAACAGACCCGTGATAGTGATGCTGGGCTGGAGGGGAGGGACAAGGTGGCAGAAGCCAGAAGAGCAGGTGAAGACGGGCAGGGCTGGAGATGCCCCTAGAAGGGAGGGAAGCAGCCTGACTCCCGGCAAGTTTACTGTTGTAGGAATGTACAGAAATGAGTAACTGCTTTCTCCCCCCAACTTATGCTTCTCAAGGAGTGAGAGAAAGAGAAAGAAGGAGAGAGAGAGAGAGAGTGTGTGTGTGTGTATGTGTGTGTGTCTTGTTTGGGTCCTACGAGACACTGCATCTGACCTTGAGTGACCAGTGTTCTGCAATGGCTGCCCCATTCCAGTTGTGGCCACTTTCCCTAAGAGTCACTTTTCTCCTCACCCCCGTACTCTGTTCTGAGGCTGAACACCCACACTATCCACTGCCTCCTACCACTCCCCTCTTTGCAACTTTCCCAGCCTTCCCAAAACCTTTGTCTTAAGTGCTCCCATCTTCCAACTCATCCTGGGCTCACGGCCTCTGTTCAGGACTCAAACCCTGTGCCCACTTTGTCCCTTTGTTTCAGAGTCTTGGTAGGGGCGACTGCAGGAGCCTGAAAGAGGGGTCCTAGCAGGGCCCTGGCCCCTGCTCAGGAGATGCCCAGTTCTGTCTCTCAGGCCTGGTCAGTCAGGCTGGATCCAGAGCACTGGCTGGGGGTGGGGGGAGGATGTGGGTAACAAGGAAAGCAGGCTAGGGCCAAGGTCCCCTTCCCAGCATCAGAGCAGAGCCATCCCACCCCTAAATGCCACTCTGGAAGTGCTGGGGTCAGAGAGGAAACCAAATAGGCCAAAGTTTTCCTGGCATGAGATCCACTGCCCATTTCCTCCCTTCAGAGAGAACTTGGTAAGAAATGAGACCAGGTGTGGTGGCTCACGCTGGTAATCCCAGCACTTTGGGAGGCCGAGGCAGGCAGATCACAAGGTTGAGACCATCCTGGCCAACATGGTGAAACCCTGTTTCTACTAAAAACACAACAATTAGCTGGGCACAGTGGTGTGTGCCTGTAGTCAAAGCTACTCAGGAGGCTAAGGCGGGAGAATCACTTGAACCCGGGAGGCGGAGGTTGCAGTGAGTCAAGATCGCACCACTGTACTCCAGTCTGGGCAACAGAGTGAGACTCTGTCTCAGAAAAAAGAAAAAAGAAAAAGAAAGAAAGAAAGAAATTAGGGGAGGATACAAAGATGAGGGTCTGGAGAGAGAAACAGAAAAGTGGGATCCAGAGAGAGGAACAGAAAAGTGGGGTCCAGAGAAGGAAACAGAAGTAAGGGAAAGTCTGCAGTTCTGCCTGAGAGAGGGCACAGGTCCCCCTCAGGCCTAGCGGGGGATAGAGAGGCAGCCCCACTGCTCTGCCTTCCCATCCCTCAGCCTCAGCCCCTCCTGCTCTAGCCTCTTTTGCCTGCTTTGCCTCTGGTGGAAGTGGGGAGCCTGGTCCGTGAGCTCCATCTAACCACACTGCAGGGCCGGACCGAATCCTGACTTAATCTCCCCAACTGCTTCAGTTCTCCCCAAGCCCAGCCTCCTGGGACCTCAGCTGAGGGTGCCTGCTAGGCCCTGGGGACCAGGCAAAGTGGCAGCCTCTGACCTGTCACCGCCCTTGAGTCTGGCTCTGCACCCACCTCAGGGCCTGGCCTGTGTCAGGCTTCCCCCTGGAGGGCATCATTTCTCTGCCACATGCCTGGCTCTCACCACACTGAAATCAAAGCATTGCATAAGTATTGCATGCTGCCTCCTCCAGGAGAATGTTAGTTGCCAGAGGGTGAGAGCCACTCTGCTGTGCTCAAAAATGCATGCCTTGTGTGGTCAGTGCCTTGTACATAGAAGGCCCTCAGGAGAGGTTTCTTGCATTAATAGTAAACAAGTTTCTCCCCCTCCTGCCATGGTTCTTTCTCACCTCCCTCTTAGCATCCCAAGATTTGTCTTTCCTTCCTGGGGCCTGTCCACCCAGTCCTTGACCAATTGTCATTCCTCCCACTGTCCTATTCCATCTCTTGTCCAACGCTTCCTCTTCCAAGAAGTATCATGAGATGTGGCCACTCAAGTCTCTCTAGGGTGCCATTTTTGGGGCCCCTTCTCTGGACTAAGCACAGGTGAGAGCCTTATTTCTAGTCTTTTACTTCACCCAATGCCCATGCAGCTGGACTAGAGGGGGACCCACATGCCCTGATGAAAGCTCCATAGTGACTTTCTCATTAAGTAAAACCAATTCTCAAACTCAAATCTAAGGGGCAAATACTGATGAACCCCTCTGCCAGGCTTTTTCCTCAGGGAAGAGCTAATTCTCTCCCCTCCTGCCCTCAAGCCTTATTATTCTCTCACTCCTCACAGTGCTGCAACCTGCCGTTCTCCAGCCCCTGGCAGCTTCCAAGGAGTCAAGGAAGTCAGTCAGCCCCATCTGCCCCCAGGCCCAAGTCCCTGTGGAAGTGAACTGCAGGCTTTATCCACCCCACCCTCCCCATCCAGCAACAGCTCCCTCAGTAAAAGGGGAAAGAGAATCAGATCAGGTACCTGTGACTGGGGGTTCAGGTCAAGAGATGGAGATTGCGAGAGAACACAGGATAGGGAGGCAAGCCTGGGCCCCAGCTCTTTCATGCTGCTCTCCCCAGGCAGCTGCACCTGTGATCCCCCTTCCCTCCCCCTGACCCCCCAGGCCACCTGCCTCTGATGCTTTCTTAGCTCCTGAGTTCAAAGACCTGCTGTTTCCACTCAACATCTTCTCACTTGCCATCCTGCCCTCCGCATAGACCTCTAGGCTGTCAGTGGGCAGGCAGAGGAAATGGGGTCTCAGAGAGAAACCAGACTCTGTGCAGTTTCACTCTAGCCCTGAGAAATGAGGAGAACCCCTTCTGAAGGGGCAGAAGGCAGCCCTAGCCCTGGGGAGCAGCATTCTGGGTCCAAGGTGACCCTTAGATTTGAGTCCTCCCTGCAACCTCCTAGAATGCATGGTGATGGGGCCAGCTCCTCCTTGCAGCCAGGCACCTGCTGCTGCTGTCTAGGACAGCCCTTTCTGCTCTGTGGTCTACAAGCCTGACCTCAGGAGGAAGGCGAAGCTGCAGGATGGGGGCCTGGGTGGGGTAAAATGGGGAGAGGAAAGGAATCTACCTCTGTGTCAGGCACAGCCTTGGGTTGCCACAGCCAGGGTCCTCAGCTGTGAACTCCACAAGGGCTGGGGGGTGGGGTGGGGGGGCGGCAAGGGGACCACATAAGGTCTAGGGAGAATCCTGTGGAACTCAACTACATATGTACACAAGCTACCAGCCCAACCTGCAAAGCTGTCTGTTCAGGCACAAGGTTGGGGAAGGCTGCCCCCTAGAGCCAGGATCAAAGAATTCTTTAGGACATTCAGCCCTTTTCATATGTATTGAATGAATATTTATTGAGTTCCTACCTAGGCGCCTGGCGTTATACTAGCGACGGGGAATACAGAAGTGATCAAGGCAGGCGTAAAGTGAATAACTATCATAGTTGACCCTATGTTGAGGGGTCTTTTGGGACGTGGAACTTTTTGTGGTAAAACTGGAAAAGTCCCCAGTGAGTCAGGACAAGTCAGTTACCCTGCCTTCCTGGAGATTATATTCCAGTAGGGACAGCAGGAGTAGGGGTGAAAAGTATAAATACAATTTTTTGTCGTGGTGAGTGCTGTGGAGGAAATAAAACAGAGCGAGGAATCCTCTGAGGAGGTAACATTTGAGCTGAGACTTGAATGAGAGATCAGTCTTACAAACACTCAGAGAAGAGCTTTCCGGGCACAAAGCACAAAAAACCTGGGACAGGAACAAGTGTGGCACGTTTGAGAAACAGAAAGAAGGCCGGTGTGTCTGAAGTAAAATGAGCAAGGGTGAGTAAGGCTGGTTGGAGCCAGCAAGACCCCGATCAATTTACTCTAAGAGCTGTGGAAGCTATTAGAGTGATTGAAGCAGGGGAGTACCATGTTCTGGTTGTTTTATTTATTTATTTATTTATTTATTTATTTATTTATTTATTTATTGAGATGGAGTCTCACTCTGCTGCCCAGGCTGGAGTTCAGTGGTGTGATCTTGGCTCACTGCAATCTCCGCCTTCCAGGTTCAAGTGATTCTCCTGCTTCAGCCTCCCAAGTAGCTGGTATTACAGGCACGTGCCACCACACCTGGTTAATTTTTGTATTTTTAGTAGAGATGGGTTTTGCCATGTTGACCAGGCTGACCTCAAACTCCTGACCTCAAGTTGATCCACCCACCTCAGCCTCCCGAAGTGCTGGGATTACAGCCGTGAGCCACTGCACCTGGCCATGGTTATTATTTTTAAAATATTGGTCCAGCTGCTGAGTGGAGAGAGGATCAGAGGGGGAAGAATGAACAGAGGAGGACCAATTAGGAGGCTGCTGCAGGTAGGCAGGTGGTGATGATGGTGGCTGGATTAGGGTGGCAGAGGGAATGGAGAAAGAGGACAGGGCAAATCCAACTGTATTTTGTAATGAATTTGATGTAGGAGCAAAGGAAAGAGAAGACTCAGAGATAACACCCAGGTTTGGGTCTGAGCCACATTAAACAAGGACATGCCCCAGGGACATCAGAGGTCTCTCTGCATTGGGATTAAGAAGAGAGGAGGAAGCCCTGGCATGTCCAAGAAACTCAATCATCTGGAAGATAGCTCAGTAGGTATATCCTTGACCTAGCATTGTGGGAGAAGATATGTCTGGAATGTGTGTTTTTGGGAGGAGCGAGAAAGGAATGTCAGCAGGCAGGATGTCTACAGATGGGGAGTTAGAAATCTGTCTTAGTATTGGTGGGACCCAGTTCAAAAGAGACTTCAGAGGGATTGATGGTTTAGACGGGTAATCTACATAGGACCTGTTTAGATGACCTTCAGTGGAATGAGGGATGATGTATTAGGATAATAAGGTTAGCTATAACAAACAACTGAGCTATAACAAAGCCACTGACACTTCTCACTCATGTTCTGTAGTCCAGTGAGGACCTAGGGGACAGGGGTAGCTCTGCTCCATCCATTCATTCAAGGCTAGGTTCTTTCCATTATGTGGTATTGCTACATATGGCCTCTAAAATCGTCACAGAATGGGAAGAGGGAATGCAGGCTGTATGAGAGATTTTCAAATGAGTCCAGCCTAGAAATGGCACACATTGCTTCTGCCTTCATTCCATTGTTCAGAACTTGATCCCATGGCATCCGTTTGACTGCAAGGAAGCTGGGAAGTGTAGTTCAAATTTGGGAGGTCCTGTGCCCAGAAAGAGATACACAAATGTTGGTGTGTGTTGTGGAGCGCTAGCAGTTTCTGGCGCAGGCAGGGAGAATGGCTGTGCATCTTGTAGGGATCACAGTAGTGTCTGTCCTGGGCTGGGATGGGAGTGTGCTTTCTGAGAATACCTAGGAAGGAAGCTGATTTGAGAGGATGTGTATGAGTGGTGCACACCCATGTGCTTTGCGGCTCAACAATCATTCCATTCTTTCCCTTTCTCAAGGTCTTCCACTGGATAAGATCTTAATTCTCTCACACCTTATCACTGAAATAACCTTGTGAATGCTTTATCCTCTACAATTTTCCCACATCAAATCTAACTGGATATTATAGTCTAATTAATCTTCCTAAGACTTGGCCTATGTCATGCAATCCCTGTTCAATAATAACAATAACAATTTCAACAGCAGCAGCAATAATTTGTTGAATTACTGTGTGGAGCACTTGGAATGTAGTATCTCAATATATCTCGATCTTTGTAACAAGCCCGTGATGTATCATCATCATTCCCTGTGTACAGATGGAGCGACAGGAGTCCTGAGAGGTTCTCGCTGTGCTAACACGGTAGCCACTAGTCATGTGCAGCTACTTAAATTAATTAAATTAAATTAAATTGATTTAAATTAAATATGTTAAATTTAAATTAATTTAAATACAATTAAAAATTCAGTTCTTCAATCACACTAGTCACATATCAAGTATCCAATAGCCACATGTGATTAGTGGCCACCATTGTGGAGGGTGCAGATACGGAATATTTTCTTCCAGGCAGAAAGTTGATTGGATTGGACATCTGTGAGTTAGGGGCACTTGCCCAGGGTCACAGCAAATGGTGAAGCTGGGCCTCTGACCCCACCTGAGTCTAATGCTCTGCAATAGCTCTTCATTGCCTCCACAATTTAAAAAACGTTTAAGCCTGGCCTTAGCCTTGTACAACCTGGTCTAGTACTACTTATACATAATTATTTCTCTTTCTTTTCTTACACAACCTCACTTTCCAGCACAGCAAGCTTGCTCACTGCTCTCCCATGCTCCTAATACGTCCACTCATAATATTTTTGCTCTCCTCCTTCTGTCTGCTCAGCTAATGAATTCTCCCCTGACCTTTAGGTTCAGATAGCTGAAATAGCTCTTGAAGCAGTTTCTTCTCTTCCATTCTCACTGCTTCTGCCTGAACCGACTCTGAAACCCCTCATCATCTCTTGCCATGGCAGCCTTCTGCTGCTACTAATTCTACTTCCTGACATTTATTGAGTATCTACCATGTTCTAGGCACTCTTCCAAGCACTCCTCATCATAACACTTTGAAGTAGGTATTACTGCAGTCTCCATTTTAAAGACATGGTAATTAAAGCACTGTGGGGTGAAACTTGTCCAACTCATCTCTCTGCTTCTAGTGTTTCACAGGCAGCTCACCGTCACTCTATTACTCTGGCCATAGTTTTAAAACACAAAATTGTAAGTTTTCTTCCCCAGCCCCAAGGGGAGAGAGACAGCCTTCTTAACAGAGCATGCAAGGTCCTTTATATTCAGAACCTTTCTAATTTCCAAACCCGCTACTCCACCTTCAAACTTGACAATCCAGCCACAAATGACTTACAGTTTCCCAAAGTGGCGTTATTTCTTCCCTCTGGGCCATCACACATGTGGTTCCGACTGCCTGGAGTACCGTCCATCCTGGCCAGCTCTGAAGCCATCCATGGCAATGCACTCCGGACCACGGGGCTTGCTTCCTCCTCCACAGGACGAGCACTTACTCTCCACCAGCGGCTCCTAAAGGAGGGCTGGCGCTGAGCTCACAGCCTTGACATCACTTCTTATTAAAATACACACTCCAAGATTCAAAATTTAATAGGCAGGGGTGGAGCTGGGTTTATTTATTTATTTTTAAATAAGCTCCCAGATTATTCTAGAGTGAGGCAAATGTGCTTAACACTGGTTTACATCCCTTGTTTGCCAATTAAGCACACCCTGTCTAGATTCCTTGTGTATAATTGCTTTTGTTCTTATTTTATTCTTACCTTCATTCACTCACACTCACCTATTCAACAAACATTTATTAAGGGGTCATTATATGCCAGACACACTTTTAGGTGTTGATGTGAACAAAACTGGTACTGTCCCTGCTCATGAAGTTTATGGTCCAGAGGGGATGTGGTGGGTGGGATAATGGCCCTCAAAGATGTCCACATCCTCATCCCAGAACCCGTGGACATGTCACCTTGCACGGCAAAGGGATTTATTTTGCTGATGTGATGAAGTTAAGGAACTTGTGATGGTGAGATTATCCTGGACTAATCCCCTTAATCACAGGGGTCCTTAGAAGAGAAAAGAAGGAGGAAGAGGGAGTTAAGGCATGTGGGTAGCCTCACTCTAGAAGCTGGAAAAGGCAGCCAGGCATGGTGGGCTCACACCTGTAATCCCAGCACTTTGGGAGGCTGAGGTGGGCGGATCATCTGAGGTCAGGAGTTCGAGAGCAGTCTGGCCAACATGGTGAAACCCCATCTTTACTAAAAATACAAAAATTAGCTGGGTGTGATGGTGGAAGCCTGCAATCCCAACTTCTCAGGAGGCTAAAGCAGGAGAATCACCTGAACCCAGGAGGCGGAGATTGCAGTGAGCTGAGATCGCACCACTGCACTCTAGCCTGGGTGACAGAGCAATACTCTGTATCAAAAAAAAAAGAACCTGGAAAAGGCAAGGAAACTGATTTTCCCCTAGAGCCTCCAGAAGCAAGGCAGCCCTGATGTCCCTTTCATTTTAGCCCAGTGAAACCATTATTTGGACTCCTGACCTACAGAACCGTAAAATAATAAGTTTATGTTATTTTAAGTCAGTAAATTTGTGATAATTTGTTACAGCAGCAAAAATAATAATAAGAAGAAGAAAGCAAGGGGTGTTGGTTATGTTTTGTTTTGTGCAGGTGTATGATGGCCCTCCCCATGTGGATCCTAAGTGCTCTGTCAAAGCCCTTGTTATTGTGCTGGGATTTTCTCTCCAGCTCCTGGCTGCTACAGATCTGTCTCTTCCTTCCAATATAGTATGATCCCGAGGGTCAGGGTGAGGCGTTTAGGAGGATGAGGCTTGCGCTGATAAAAGGAAAGGTGAGATCAGATGCAGTGGCTCAAGCCTGTAATTCCAGCGCTTTAGGAGGCCGCGGTGGGAAGATAGCTTGAGGCCAGGAGTTGGGGACCAGCCTCGGCAACATAACGAGACCCTATCTCTAGAAAAAATAAATAACAAAAAGTATTACCAGGTGTGGTGACACACACCTGTAGTCCTGGCTGCTTGGAAGGCTGAAGTGAGAGCATTGCTTGAATCCAGGTGTTGAAGGATGCAGAGCTGTGATGGCGCCACTGTACTCCAGCTTGGGCAACAGAGTGAGACTCTGTTTTAAAAAAAAAAAAAAAAAAGTAGGGATTTGTGGGGAGCTGTACGTGAGGATAGAGTGTGTGCAGTCAAAAGGTGTTGGTCGCAGGGGTTCTCAGACTTTAGTGTGTGGAGGAATCTTCTGCGATACGGTGGGAGGGAACCTGGTTGACAGAGGGACGGGCAGAAGGAATTCTATTCACAGCGTACTCTAATATTTCGTAAATTTTACATATTAATTTTTAACAAGAAATTTTAATTTTAATTTTAAACGAAAATACGCCTCTTATTCAGAGGTAAAGATTTTTAATCCCCGCCGCTGGCTCGTATAAAGGCATATTTCCGGTCCCTTCCAAGGCCCAACTATCCTGACACGGCGGGTCTGGGGATGGGCCCAGGAATCCGCCTTTTTAGCAGGAATCCCCCGAACGACACCGGGGCTTCGCAAAGCGGCGGTGGCATCTGCGGTTCCGGG
>NW_012114611.1:3384480-3427312 GCF_000951035.1 Colobus angolensis palliatus | reverse complement strand
CGCCACCTGGGGGTGCCGATGGCCCGCCACTGCCGGCTGCGCAGACCTGCCGCGCCGCCTGGGTTATCTGTCCCGGCACACTGCCTGTCGCCCTCCGCCCAGTTGCCCCACGACAGTGTCCCCTCCGCGCGCCTGCGGCGCTGGTCCTCTCCTGTCCCCAAACACACACAGACACACACACACACGCTTGTTCTGAGGTATCCCCTGCCCCCCGGGCGCCCCTTCCCCGGGTGTTGGGTGAGGGCAGATAGAGAAGAAGTGGGAAAGGAAGAGGGCTAGGGGTGGCTGGGGAAGCCCATCTGCCTCCTTCCAGTGCGTACCCCATCCTCCGCAGAGCCCTCTGCTGAGACCCACCGGGAGGACCGTGTTAGGGATCTCATAGAAACTGGACATTCTCTTTCCACCCATGTTGGTGCCTTTTTGCCACCCGTCTGCTGTGGCTCCTCAGCCAAGGTCTGCCAAATCCTGCAGCCCAGCCGCCCTTTTTGTGCTTCTGGGAGGGAAGGGGAAGCATCGGTGCGCTGATGGAGGCTCTGGGCTGACAAGTGCTCCTTGCTGTGCACATTTGGGATCGCAGTTTAACCTGTCTGTGCCATAGAGTTGATATGAAGATGGAAAATGTTGTCTCTACTTTCTAACATTTAAAAAAATGCTTTCTATGTGTCAGGCACTATGTTAAGCAACCTGCTTCCGTTATTTCACTTAATCCTTACATTAGTCTCAAGAAGTAGGCATTATTACCATGTCCATTTTACAGATAAGGAAACTGAGGCCTGAAGTTAAATAAATTGCTTACTCGGGATTACACAGCTATATGAAATAATATGTGTGGGAAAGGACTTTGGGAAGAAAATACGGATAAGGACAATACTTTTACATATGATGATCATATTCCATTACTAAAATCCTCTGCCAAAAGAACCCTAAATGGAATAACTAAAAATAACTAATTTACTCACTGCCACGGGCGTGCTGAGTGCCATCCCTGGGTAGAGTCGCGGCATGAGGTGGGGTTAATGCCTTAGAAGAGGGGCATACACGGCCCCACCCTGCACAATGCCAACAAAGCACTGGGTCACCAAGAAGGGGGGGTGGGTACCGTGGCTAGGGTGTTCTCTGCCTGCCCAGCTGCCTCACCACCTGTGGGCTCCTGAGGACACCTGGCCCATCTCTGCGCATTATCTACAGAGCCCTAGTTCCTTTCCCCTCTGCACCCCGCCACCCTTCATGCTTTTCAAGGTTCACTTCTCCCTGCCACTTTTTTGTTTCCTATTGGGCCTGTTGCTTTCCCCTCTGGAAGGCGGCGTCAGAGCCCTGTGATTGCATTGCTAAGACCTAAGGCGAGAGAAGGATGAGGAGGGAGGACCAGCCTGGGATCTCAGTGGGTTATGTTGAGTCTGGCCTGGTGCAAGTGGAGGTGCGCCCTACCTGGCCGTTTGACCCCATCCTGGGCCACAGTTTCCTCATCTATTAGGAGTGGGAGGAGATGTCGCCGAAAGACATCTGACTTCCCTCCAGATCTGAAATCTTGCAGTGCTGCCCACTCCCTGCTTCTCCAGCTGCCTCCTAGAGGGCTGTGGAAAAGGCCTTCTTTCTTATACTCTAGGGAGTTGCCTGGGATTTTCTTCCGACCCAACTCTGCCCTCTCTCCCTCCCCACAGGCTTCCCTTGGCCTACGTGGCAGGCCAGCTGTGGAGCTGCCTCCAGAGAGAGGCGCTAGGGCAGCAGCCAGCTGGAGTAGGGTCCTGGCATCTCCCTGATGGTCTGATCTTTGACAGTGGCGGTGGAAGAGCCAAAACTGCTTGGTAGTGGTGGTGGTGGATGGTGGCAGCGAGAGGGATTGCCAAGCCTGGGCCTCCAACCTTCCCCACCATGAGTGGGTTCTCAGAGGGTCTGTGGCCAGTCAGCCTTCTTCCTCTTTTGGGGTTAAAGTGTCAGCAGATTTACTAACTTGTGAGCACCCTACTTGTGACTCAGCATTTTATAGCTCAGAATCTGCTGAGTCACCCAAGGGCAGCCCCAATGTGCTCCTTCTCCCATGTTGGATCAGGCAAGGACTGATTGGGTGTGCCGGTTTCTGGAGCAGAGTCACGGAGCCCCTGGATCTGGTGGGCAGAGTGTTCACGGGTGGGGACACCCTCTCCCATCCTGATGGGCACCTTCGAAGAAGTGGCTTTGGAGAAAGGCAGTGGCAGAAGCAAGGCTGCTTTTCCTGGGGAGGCGGGCAGGTGTGGGTTGGATCTACCTGGTCTGGCTTTGCTGTGGGAGCCCTAGGGGAAAACACAGACTCTTGCTCTGGGTTTAGTAGACCAAGGAAAAAGGAAAAAGAAAAGTTGCTCCTGGAGTCTAAACAGCTCTAGGTTTTCCCCACGTGAGCTGTGAGCAAGAGCCCAGGAGCTCCAGGACTGTCTTCCTCCCAGGAAGGAGTAGAGGGGCCTGACCTAGGCCCAGTGTCCTTCTTGTCTGCGTTTACCCTGTGGGATCCCCCAGGTGTCTCCTGTCTCCTCACCTGCAGCCCAGCCACTGGGGATGCTTTCACCGCCCTCCCCTATGCCTTCCTTGCCCTTAGCTTATTGCCTGTGTGCCCAGAGGCCAAGCGGGGCTCTGCTGCTTGAAACAGGTAGGATGGAGCAATGGTGTGGTCTGGTGTGGGCTTGCAGCTAGTTGGGGTTGGTAACCTGTCCGTTCCACCCCGAGTTTTACAAACCAGGCTTCCTAGAGTCCCCAAGTGTGCTAAGGAAGAGTATTAGGCAGGTACATTGCCTCCTGCCTGATGTGTGGGAGGGGACCAGTGAGGGGCTCCACCTCCTTCAGTGACCCCCTTGGGTAGGGCTGGTGGAGAGCTCCCTTCCCAGGAGGGTGGTAGGAGCCAGGGCGTGGGCAGCAGGCCTGCCTCCAAACTTGGTGTGTGTTTATCTGGAGGGGAGGCGTCTGTGTAGGGCCCGGAGCAGGGTTGAGGGAAGGTAAGAGGTGGTTAAACCATGCCTGCTTATTAACAAAGAACAGGGCCTGAAACACCGCAAATGGCTGTCTTCCTCTCCCTCCTGCTGTCAGCCCTCTTTGGTATGTGTGTGTACTTGGGGGTGGGAGTTTTGGGCAACCACTGGATCGTGATCAGTGGACTGAGAGATGGCATCTTCATGGGCCCCTATTTCAGCATTTCCTAACCCAGAAACTGCTGAGTCACAGAGGAATTGTTCTGACCTTATTTTTCTCCCAAGCTGGCTTCTAGAATCTTTGAGTGGGAAAGGATCTTAGAGCTCAACTTCCCCAACCCCTTGTGGTACGAGGAGACAGAGGGCGAGGGGACCTGTTCCAGACAGGAGCCCATCAGACTGTTCCTTCAGTGTGCTCAGTGACAAGCCTTGTGCCTAGAGCCCTTTAAGAAACCAAACAGCTCCCTCAAATGAAAACACGGGACACATGTGAGGAGTGGGAGGGACTTCTGGGAAAGGTGGCTGCTGTAAAATCCAGATCTTGTAGGAGGTAAGAGGAAGCTATGAGATGATTGTCCTGTCCACCTCTGGCCCGCTCCAACATCCAGACTAGGTAGGGAGGGACAGATGCTTGTCCTGGCCCACCCTGATCTCAGTGGGAGGGGGACCCACATTCTAGGCCCCCACCCCCTGAGGAAGAGTGGAGGTGGGCAGGGGCAGGGCTGGGAGAGTGTCTGAGGGGTCAAACAGTGGCAGGGACTAAGGGAAGCTGTAGGCTTGGTAGGCCTTCGCCCTCACTAGGGTTGGACCCTGGGCCCAGTTACCCAAACTGTCAGGACCCCTGAGTCCACCCATTGTTAGATGTGGAAACACCAAGGCTTTGGGACACAGCAGTGCCAGGCTCCCGATTTCTTGGCTTGGAGTCTCATGGATTTTTGTTCTTCACTGGACTGCCTGGGGACAGCCGAACTGGGACAGCTTCTGAGCTGGTAACCAGAGCATAGCTCCATGGTGACTAGCTTCCCCCTGCCTTTTTCCCCCTTAAAAAAACTATGAAATATTTTAGGCACATAAAAAAGGATAGACAATTTAACAAACACCCTTGTATTCATCACCCAGCCTAAGAAAATAGCATAGATAAAATAGCATAGATTCCCTCAAAGCACTTCCCCACCCGAACCACCCCATCAACTTCCCTTCCTTGTCTCCATTGCCAGAGATAACCACTTTCCCCAACCAGATGCTTATCCTTCCTGTGCACATTTGGTAACCACTCTGAGTGGCGTGTATGCAGCTGCCTTTTGGAAAGGCCTCCTGACTCCTAGGATGCAGTGGCCTGAGTGGCCCACACCTTGCAGTCCAACCAACTGAGAGCCTGCAGCTGGCTCTGCCTCTTTCCTCATTTGTCCCTTGTCGGGATGCACCGCCCTGCCCGGACCCTTGCCAATGGAGTTGATGTTTGTTCCACTCTTTGGGCTGCACCAGCAGTCACTGCCTGGCACAGAGGGTTGTTTTGTATTGTATTGTATTGGCTGGGTGGCAGCTGGCATCCTAGGGGAAGTGTCCACCCAGGCGCAGAGACCAGGCCCAGGAAAAGCTGGGGAGGGGGCGGGGGGTACAGGTGGTGATGGCCTGCCCTTTGCTGCAAAATGGAGGGAGTGGCATGAAGTCTGGCTAAGAACAATAAGGCCACTCAGGGGCTGCGTGACCCTGGAGTCTTCATGGCTGGACCTCCTCA
Source organism: Colobus angolensis palliatus (assembly GCF_000951035.1). Lineage (NCBI taxonomy): Eukaryota > Metazoa > Chordata > Mammalia > Primates > Cercopithecidae > Colobus > Colobus angolensis. Next base: position 3,422,638 of record NW_012114611.1, on the reverse strand, counting down.
TCCTGCAAAACCAACTCAGGCAGTTTGGGAAGAGCCCTGCAGGCCCTGTGACTTTGAGACTGTGGCCTCTGAGGGCTGAGTGGAGGAGGAGCATGGGGCAGGAGCATGGCTTCCCTGCTCTGTGGCCCTCAGGGTAGACAGTGACAAGTTCCCAGAAAGCAGGCTGGGCTGCTGAGGTGCAGATTTTCTGGTTTTCAGGATCCTTTTATACTCTTGAAAAGTAGTGAAACTCCATGCAAATTTTATGTATGTGAGTTTTATCTATTGATATATACTATATTAGAAGTTAAAACGGAACTTTTTTAGCATTTTAAAGTAATACTAAAAATAACATAAATTAACATAACATTTTTGTGAGAGAGAGTCATGTTTTCCAAAACAAAAACAAAAAAAAAAAAATGAGAGAGAATGGTAGGGTTTTGTATTTCTGCAGGTTTCTCTAATGTTGGACTTACTAGCAAGCAGCTCGGTCTCTTACCTGCTTCTGGTATCACAGCTCCTGAAAAGGAAAACTCCATTCTATGAGGGAGTGAGTGACAAGACCATATTCTTGGTATTCTTATGTAAATAGGCCTGGCCTAGTGGATCTACAGGGCCCTGGAGCACCCTGGGGATGGGCCCTGATGTGTCTCTCCTGCAGGGGTGCTGGCATTGTGGGTCCTGGTGACTCACATTATGTACATGCAAGATTACTGGAGGACCTGGCTCAAGGGGCTGCGCGGCTTCTTCTTCGTGGGTGTCCTCTTCTCGGCTGTCTCCATCGCTGCCTTCTGCACCTTCCTCGTGCTGGCCATCACCCGGCATCAGAGTGAGGGCGGGTCCCAGGGAAAGAGGGCATGGGAGGGACAGCAGGGGGGATTTTAGCAGCATTCCCATCCTGGTTCCACAGGTTACCTCCAAAGAGACTGGGTGGATCAATTAACCTCCCTGGGCACGGGTTGTGTTATGTTCAAGTGGAGAGAACAAGTCTCCACCTCCCAAGTTAGGTGGATTCAGTGAAACTGATGTGCAGTCTTGAGCAGTGCATAGCCCATACAGACACCCATGATATTGGGACCCATTAGTCTCTGCCCAGCTCTGGGACGGGCACGCCCTCTGGTGGCTGTGGCTGGAAGTAACCAGAGGCCCTTCTTCCTGGAGTCTGATGCTAACTAAAGCAGGTTGGAAGTGTCCTAGGGTACTTGTCACAGAAGCAGAGTGGATGATACAGACCTGTGATTGGCCAGCCCTGCCCTTTCCTAATCCCCATGGCCTCCTGCCTGAAAACCCTGGAATGTTCTAAAACGGTCCCCAGCCCCTAGGCCGTGGAACAGTAGTGGCCCGTGGCCTGTTAGGAACCAGGCCGCACAGCAGGTGAAGGGCAAGGGAGCCTTACCGCCTGAGCTCCGCCTCCTGTCAGGTCAGCGGTGGGCATTAGGAGCACAAACCCTGTTATGAGGCACATACGAGGGATCTAGGTTGCGTGCCCCTGATGATCTAATGCCTGACGATCTGAGGTGGAACAGTTTCATCCCCAAACCGTTTCCCCCAGTTTTTTTGTGGAATAATTGCCTTCCACAAAACCAGTCCCTGGTGCCAAAAAGGTTGGGGACCATGGCTCTAAAACCTCCATCACAATCTCTTTCTGAAGGGTTGGTTCAGCTGCCAGGAGGTTGCAGGGATGTTGAGTGGGGAGGGTGGCCCTGGCCTTGTGGCCAGTGCAGAGGCTGAGGGCAGGGCCTGCTCAAGTCACTGTCGGTTCTTCTCTCCCTGCAGGCCTCACAGACCCCACCAGCTACTACCTCTCCAGCGTCTGGAGCTTCATTTCCTTCAAGTGGGCCTTCCTGCTCAGCCTCTATGCCCACCGCTACCGGGCTGACTTTGCCGACATCAGCATCCTCAGCGATTTCTGACCCAGGGGGTGAGGTCTCTGTACCCCGGGGGGGGTCCTTAGGACCTGGACTCAGCCTCTGAGACGTTGGGAGAGGCTACTCCCACCCCCTGGGGACCCCAGAACTGTGGCAGAAAATACACAGCAGGACGAGTGTGGTCTCCCAGGAAGCTGTCCCACCGTCCCCTTTGGGGCAGACCTGGGTGTGGGAGACAGGGGATCTTGCCATGTTGTTCCTCATCAGCCTGTCCAGAGGGCAGCTTTAGACCTCTTCAAACGGATCTGTTTTCTTTTCTTTTTTTCTTTTTTCTTTTTTTTTTGTTGAGATAGAGTCTTACTCTTATCACCCAGGCTGGAGTGCAATGGCACAATCTCAGCTCACTGCAACCTCCGCCTCCCGGGTTCAAGCAATTCTCCTGCCTCGGCCTCCCAAGTAGCTGGGATTACAGGCATCTGCCACCATGCCTGTCAAATTTTTGTGTTTTTAGTCGAGACGGGGTTTTGCCATGTTAGCCAGGCTGGTCTTGAACTCCTGACCTCAGGTGATTTCACCCATCTCAGCCTTCCAAAGTGCTGGTATTACAGGCGTGAGCCACTGTGCCCAGCCTGGATCTGTTTTCTTAGCACGCAGTGGGGAATCTTTGTATGTAAGGCCAGGGCAACAAAGTCAAGAGGTTAAGGGGTAGGGCCATGAGGCCTGGACCTATGCTGCAGGCAAGGGCTTTCATCCCTGCTGCCCTAGGCACTCTCTTCCCAAGGCCAGGGTGGGCACCTGGGGAGGTCAGTTCAGGAATATCTAGCAGAGACCTCTTAAGCCCCCATCCCAGCACCCCATCCTGTTGTTCCCAGAGCTGGTCTCCCATGAGTGTGCTAGAGCCAGACAGCCATGGCCCCCCACCCATCTCACTCACACACACAGGCATCCAGATACCCCGGAGGACTTCCCAAATGAGGCCAGACTCAGGGTCATGGGGAATGTGCTCTCGCCCCTGGAAGGGCTTTGGGGCAGGGGGCAACATGGCAGAGGCTGGAAGGAGCCCTCAGACCTGTTCCCATGCCCCTCTAGCCCTGTGTTTCCACTCTGCCTTCTCAGAGTGCCCTTACTGCACCCAGACCACCGGCCAGGAGAGACCTTCTCTCCCACTCCAGCCCCTCACTGCCCTTCAACTAGAGCTTTCACCTTTTTACATTTCCCTTCTGAAGGACACAAATCTGCTTTCCTGCCCATACACTGGCCCAAGGGCTCACCTAACTTGGGAGGGAAGGGGCTGTTGTTACAAGGATGATTGTAGGTTAGACTGCCATTTTGCACAGTCTCCCCCTTCCCACCTGATGTGTCCTACCCCTCAGCTCTTTGCCTTATCTGTGTCACTGTCACTTTAGCAAAAATACAGCGGCCATTTGTATCAGCCTCTGGTGGTTGCTTGTGAGGTGGGAATCCTGTGGGGACAGGTGGACTTTGGGAGGAGTGGGCAGGGAGGGAGTGGTAGTGGCAGTTCTCGGGCTGTCTGATTAAGCCATTCCCCTAGTTCAGTTGTGCCCTGGAGGGCAGGGGACAGGGTCAGTCTCTCTGGGACTGGAGGCCCTCTTGCCTTGGCCCTCCTGGCATGGGGTAACCACCAGCTCAGCTCTCCTCCTCCAACTCTCCTCTCTCTAGCACACCCCAGCCAGGGCAAGGATGCAGCAACCCCTGTGGGATTTGGTGTCCACACCCAAGAGGCCAGGCCAGATGGGAAAGGGATTAACACCTCTTCCCTCACATCCTGCCAGGCTGCTGGGAGCTTGGGCCAGGTCTAAGGTAATGAGGTGCTCCTCTTCCTGCTGGAAAAACCAGGCCGATTCAGAACCACAAAGGCAGGTGCTGCCAGCCTGGCGCCTTCCTCTCTGCTTAGGCTGGGCGAGCTTGTCCAGGCCTGTGCCTCACCCCTTCTCTCTTCTAGGCTCAACATATGCTTAATCAGGCATGGTGCATCAGAGCAGGAGGGAACCATCAACAGTGTATACCTCTGGAGCCTTCTACTAATAAACAGAGGCCCCAGAAGACTATTTGACTTACCTGAGCTGGGACTTAAACCCAGGTGTGTCTGAGTCACAACTGTTTGGGGATGCCGTGGTGAGCTGGGGCTGAGCTCTTGTATTCCCACTACCCGAACCGACCCCCACTTCCACCATATCAGGGCTGGTCTCTGTGGACTCAGCCCAGGGCTGCCTCCTCTTTGTCACCCCACCAAAGTGGGGCAGCCAGGGATAGCCAGGGTGTGTTCAGAATGGGTTCTTCCTGCAGGGCACGAAGGGCAAAGAGTTAGAGGGGCTGCAGCCCAGACCACCCTGGTCCCTCCTCCGGCACTGAGTCAGGCCCACACTGTGCCGTGCATCCATGTACCCTGCACACCCGCTTGATGGCACACCGCTCACTTCCGGGGGGGCCTTGCAGAGGCACTTTTAAAGCAAATAAAACATTTATTGTTCAGATTTTTTTCCATTTTGTTCCTTTTTACAAAAACATGCATACATACACAGGGTATGGTGAGTCCTAGGAAAGACACACACACACACACACACCTCACACACGCTTACACACACTCCTCACTCACGCACATGCTCACACACATTTTCCTTCTTGACCCCAGGCCCGGACCCCCAACAGCCTTGAAGACTTTGCCAGAGCAGCCTCCCCTCCTCCATGTCGGTATCTTCTCTCCCACCCCTTCCCCCTCAGCCAGGCTAGTCCTGTGTGGGGTGGGAGTCCGAGCTGTGGTGGGGGAGACCCCAGAAACAGAAGGCTCCCGGAGGGGGCAGTGGTCGAGGGATCCCAGGGGTATGCTGTGCTTCTGGGGGAGATGAAGGGTTTGGCACCATTGGATCAGGAAGCACAGGAGTCCCAGAGCACCCGTCCGCTCCACCAGGGCATCGCCAGGAGGTTGATGTAGCGGCCTCTGGCGAGGACACAGACCAGATGAGGGCTGCCAGTCTCAGCTGTCAGGGAGCTTCGTCTCAGTGCCCGGTGGTAAGGGAAGCTTCCAGAGTCATCTGAGGAAGCAGGTGAGAGGGACTCCCCCTGCACTCAGGAATATGGGACCTATTGGCTCCCCACTACCCGCCAGCCCCTAGAGCCTAGGAAGGGCCAGCCTGTCTGAGGCCAAGTTCACATTTCTGTGTGGAGCCCGGGGCTGTGTGCAAAGTCTGGGGTTTGCAGAGCCAGGAATAGTGGTTAAGGGTGAGCCCGACGGAGCCGGAGCCAGTCCTCCTCTGTGCAGTCCTGAGGAAGGGGGGCCACAGCCAGGGCCCACACCGGAGGGAAGAATGTGTTCTCGAGAGCCCTGTGGGGGTCGCTGCCCAGCCCGCCTCCTCTCAGGGTCCTCTCCAGTCCCCATTCTAGACCCAGGGATTTTCTCAGGCTCCCTGGGATGACTGTCAAGGCAGGCAGGCTGTTCTCTCGTCCCAACTACCTGCCCACAGGATCTCTAAAGACCCAGGAATGGGGGCTACTGCCAGGGGTTAGAAGAGAACCAGGTCCCAAGGGCATGGTGGGCGGGCAGATGGTTCCAGAGCCTTAGAGATTCATAGGTTCTTCTTCCTCCACCAGCTGCTCCGAGGGCCTGCGAGGAGGGACAAGGGTGGGATGCTGGAGCGCCAGGGCTGCAGGAAGGGCCTTAGCTGAGCTTCCTCTCAACCCTGGTCAGGAAGCCTGAGGGTTGGGGTGGCTGCATAGGGGACCTGGGGTCTTCAAGCAGGGAAGAATGAAGCGGTGGAGAGGCTGTGGGCCCAGGGCGGGGGGTCTGGCATTACCTGTCTTCAGCTAGGATGCCCACAGAGAGGGATGCCAGTGCGGTCACTGCCTCCACTTCTTCTTTGTCAGCCCCTGGCACTCTAGGCACCCAGGAGTCTGGACAGGAGGCCAGGCGCTGCATGCAGCCCCAGTATTTACCTGGGGTAAGATGCCACGTCAGAAAGGGTTGGAGAAAGCAAGCCCCCCCACACCATGTCCTAGACTGGATACTGAGGTTGGTGTCTCAGGCCCGGGGCCCCGGAGTAGCGGGCCTGTCCTCCACTTGGGGTTGGCTCTCCCACCTGGCCCTCTCCTCACTTCGCTCCCCTCCCCCACAGCCTGACAGGGTAAGCAGAGTGGGTTCAACATGGCTGTGAGGGGGTCCCAGCAGGTGCCCAGCCTTTCTCTCATCCCCTGTGGCTCCAAGGCCACCTTTGACTCATTCCCCACAGGTGCGGGGCTCCTGAGAGCATCAGGAGGGCCTGCTTGCCTGCAGACAGGCTCTGTGTCACAGTGACCTCCCAGAGCCCCAAGCTCGGGCCTCCCACTTAAATGCAGCCCCCACCAGTGCTCAGCCCAGCACTCAGGAAAGCAGGGCCTGGGAGGTGGGAAGAACACGACGTGGGAGAGCTGACCATCACCACGGCCGCTCTGCATGGGTGCCCAGGCCAGAAGAATGCTCCTCCTGCCTGCTGCTGTGAGGAACCATGTCCTGGAACCTGGCTCGGCGTGAGGGTACCCACCGTAAGAGGAATCAGCCATGTCTTTACCATCGTGGCTCCTGTACCTAGCCCTTGATATGGGAATCTATTTTATTCATTTTTATCCCTAGTATAGACTATGAGTCTTGACATAAGATGCTCAATAGATATTGAGTTGAAGTTGAAAATTTAAAGTACTTTACAAATGTGGGGGTTATCCTAAGACCCAGCCCCCAAGCCAGCATTGCTCCTGAGACCCCTGTGGCCAGGACTGAGGGGAGGGATGGGAACGAGGCCTTTTGGCAAACAAGGCCTGAGTGTTGCTGTTCACCTGGCCCTGGTCTAGGGCTGTAGCTAGAGATGGAGGCCAGTCACTGCCTTGAGGGGCCACCGTCTGCTGGGCCCTGCTGGCTCCATCGGGAAGGCTCAGAGGACACCCCCTCGCTCGGGGGGTGCTCACCATTGCTGCCTGGGTCATTCACAGGATCTTACTCCAGACCAACAGCAGGTCACCTGGCTGGCAGTGGCAGCCCTAGGACTCTGGCCACGGCGGGCAGGGTACCACCAAGATCCTTCAGTCTGAGCTCAGCGAGTGTCCCATCTCCACACTTACTGTGCACCCGGATCACGGCCTCCAGAGAGCGGATGGCATTGAGGTTGGGTTTCTGTTTCCAGCCTTCTTCTGAAAGGGGATCCACCTATAGAAAACAGTACATCAGCCACCAGTCTCAGGGACCCACAGGCCCAGCTCACTCCCACCCCAGGGGCCCCGGCCTGCTAGCCACAAGCACACTCTACCTAGGCCAGGAGACGCTGCCCAGACCTAACTTGGAACAGAGGCTTCCGCTTCGCCTAGCTTGTTTCAGGCCTGGCCACTCCCACCCTGTCCCATCCCATCTGCCTGCTCTTTGGGTAGTCCTGGGAGAGCCGGGCTAACCTGCCTGACAGAAACACGGACAGGGGAGGGAGATGGCTCACCTTGTTACCCAGAAGAGCAGCCACACAGGCCTCAGAGGCGTCACAGATGGCTGTGAGGTCGTGGCCACCCTCCAAGGCCAGCACCACTGCACCTCCTGCCAGGTTCATCAGTTGCTGCGTCATGTACCCAAAACCTAGAGGTTGTGTGGGGAGAAATGGGAGGGGCGGGAGTGGAGAGGTGACCCCGTTCCCTACCCCTGTGGCTTCCCTGCTTGCTTCCTCCCTAATAAAGAATGACTCACATGTATCAATCACTATTTCCAAAGTGCTTTCACATTGAATGTCGTGCAAAACCTACTAGTATGCTTCACTCAAGGCTCAGGGAGGTTAAGGGCCTTGGGAAAGGCCTCACAGCTAGTAGGTGGCAGCAAGGCAGGACTTGAACTTGGGTCATTGACTGTAGCCTGTGTCTTTTTCACTGAGCTGCACCCTCTCCTCTTTCTGTCCTGTGGGCCCTGTGGCCCAGTGGGCTGAGTGGGCAGCCTCTATTCTGAGAGTGCTGCTCCTCTCTCCCTTCCTCTGGAGGAGCTGCCAGCCCACCTGGAATCAACCCAGCTGGGGTGGGGAGTCCCATGGCTGAGCTTCCTGCCTACTGAAATTCAGTCCCCATGAGTATGACCTGGTCAAGCCCTCTATGGTGAACCAGCCTGGTCCTGAGAAAGGGCCTGGGCTGTGCTCAGATCCCGGGGGCCAGCCGCCATACTCCAGTCCTCAGGCTGAAAGTACTGGGCTGGCCACTGCCACCTTCCCTTTCAGACTTGGGAGTGCCTCCCCACTCCCCGCACCACCTCCCTACTCCCCGCACCGCCTCCCCACTGCCCGCACCGCCTGGCTCTCAGTCCCTATATCTCCCCCTCAGCTGAGGCTCCCTTACATTTGGCAGAAACATGGTAGCCACCCAGTGGGGCTGGGTGACCCTCAGCAGCATCAAATCCAGCAGACACCAGGACTAGGTCTGGAGAGAACTCTCGGGCAATGGGCATCACGACTGTCCTGTGAGATCACAAGAAGTGGTGATCATCATACTGTGCAGGGTTGCCAGGGGCGGTTCTGCCAACGTTGCAGTGGGGCACCCTGTTCTTAGGCCTCCAAGGCTCCCAGTGCCCCAGCACAACTGGCAGATTTCTCTGACCTCCTTGATCTTGGCTGGCCACCCATGTCCCTGGCACACACACCCTGGACTCAGCCCCCTAGGGGACTTAACTAGCAAAAGGCAGAAAGGAGCCAAGGATGGGGCACCAGAGGGAATGAAAGAGGAATGTGTGTGACCATGTGTGTGTGCACGTGTGTGTGCATGGAAGCATCTGTGGGGTGCAGCGGCCTGAGCCACAGGGAAAGGGTAATCTCACAGCCTTGCAGAGATGGACTCGGGTCATGAGGCTTCAGGGACTAGAAATGCTCAGTCCTTTGGACTGAGTTGACCACACCCAGCTACTCACTACTTGAGAGCTGAGTGGGGACAACTAGGTCCTCTGAGGTCCTGGGCCACCTGGCTACATTCTCTCCATCCTCTCCCTCTTCCAGCCCTCCCCCACAACTGCCTCCCTCTACCCTGATCCAACTCTGGGGTCTGCTTGGGTGTTCTTCGTAGCCATGGGCTCTGAGAAGACTCCAGGAACTCCAGCCCAGGGCTCTCATAGAATTAGCTGTCATGGATATAACTCCAGAAAAGTGTTTGAAGATCCATTTCCAGCATTCTCTTTTCCCAAATGGAGTGCAGGGACCCCAGTGTGAAATATATAAGGGCTCCTGAACAAATCCCAAAGGCCCTCTTCCAGAATGACTTTTTTTTAAGTTACTCCCCCAATATGGACATTATCTGCTTTCTCTCTTTCTCCACAATTTAAATGTCTGCTCTTCTGCTCAAAGCCCACCTCCTACAGGCAGCCTTCTCTGACTAAATGTGCCAGCTCTGCTCACTCCACTGCCCATCTGCCAGCAATCAGTTTGACATTGGCTCTTGGTAATGTATGCCTTTGCAAAGCACGCTTTGACTTTTGCGTTCTTCTCTCTGTGTGTCCTATTCTCACTAGTGTTCACCTACAATGTCTAGGAACTGGCGGGGACAGGCTGACAATCCAACTGATCACCTCCACCCTGGTGCTCTTGGGAGAACGGACAGGAGAGGGTGGCCTTGCCCCTCTGGGCCCCCAGAGCACATACCTGAAAGCAGCCAGGTACTCAGGATCCCCCATGGGGGGATCCAGACCTCCAGTCCAGGCCACATTGACATTGAAGCCCTCACCGCTGCCAGCCCCTACCTGGAAAGCAGGAGGCAAGAGAGACATGAGGACAGCAGAGTCCCAGAAGGGGAACACCAGCTGGTTAGAGCTGCCACCCCAGCTCATCCGGCCTCCTCATTTCCAGATAGGGAAGTTGAGGATCAGAGAGGCTCAGCAGTCTACCCAGGATCACACAGCTCATCGTGACAGAGGCAGAGTAAGTGCCAGGAGGAGAATCAATGAGGCTGGAGGATGTGGCTCTGACATGGGGTTACCTCATCCACAGCCCCACTCCCCGGGAAGAAGTTGCCATCGTCATGGCGATGCAGGGAGATGTAGAGCACACTGGGGTCTTGGTAGAAGGTTTGCTGGGTGCCGTTGCCATGGTGCACGTCCTGTGTAGGGAGATGGGCAGTGATTAGGGAAGGCAGAGAGACGGAGGCCAGGACAGATTAGAAGGGTTTCAAGGTCAGTGGCCATTCTGAGGTCAGGACCCTAGACTGGGGATCAGGAACCTGGGGTTCCTAGAGCCAGATGGTTGAGTGGCCCCTAGTAATCCACTGCCCAGCTCTGAACCTCGGCCTCTCTGTGCTGGACAGGCCTGGCTGTAATATAAGATCCTGAAGGAGAGGAGGTGTCCCAATCTCAGGCCAGCCCACCTGAGGGAGTAACTGTGTGGACATGGGGTTAGTGGCAAGGAGAGGGAAGGGTTCAGGGTTACACACATCAGGAACCACTCTGTCTGGCATAAAGTCATGAAGTTATGAGGCGATCAGAAACCAAGCTCGGTTACAGAGTGGCAGGTACACGAGGCCCAGCCCCATCCCTCTTAGGGAAAGCTGGGCCCTACACTTGACTCACAGGACCATGCGGGGACTCAAGTGTGCAAAGGTCCTCCACTGTTCTCAACATCTGCTTAGAAATGTCTCTTTCACAGCTGTCAGTGCAGAAGGGACATAGCTTAGCAGTTAAATGCAAGCACTCTAGAGCTAACCGGGCTGGGTTCAAATCCATCTCACGACTTACGAATGACTGTGTGTGAGTTACTTAATCTCTCTGTGCTCACTTTCATCTGTAAAGTGGGTTATAGTCAGGATTAAATCTATCATGTGTAAAACCATCAGTGTCTGGATGGAATTAGTGGTGTACTGATGTTATCTGCTATTATTCTTAACATCGCTACCTGTACAGGAAATGCAGGAATTACTAGATCTGCCAAAAGAAGCCAATAGAGGTCAAAAGACAACACTCAAACGAAAGCTCCTACCCATGGCGGGGGTCTGCGATGGCTGAATGCGTTCCCACACACCATCCCCTCTAGGCCTCCCAACTGTGATGTGGGTGTTATCTTCACTCAAGTTTTATACAAGGGGAAACTGAGGCTCAGAGAGGCTACTGCAGAACTAAGACATGAAGCCACATCTCTTAACATCAGGCTCAGGGCTTTTCCCCCAGGGCTCTCGAATCAGAGGGTGCTACGAACAGGCACCTACCCAGTCTACAATGAGGATCTTGCTAGCCTTGCTCTGCTGTTGCAGCTGCCGACAGGCGATGGCCACTGAGTTGAAGAAGCAGAAGCCCCTGGAAGGAGAGACAGTTCCTGCCAGCCCATTCTCCCCACATGCCCTCACCTCCCCAGGCCCCTGGGATGGCCCAGCCTGAGAAAGTGCAGGGAAGAAGAAAGAATGTCCCTGAAGGAAGTTCCTGGGGGCTTGCCCCCCACCTCATTCCACCCAGGTCTTCCCCTAGCCTTACATGGCTGTTGAATGATCTGCATGGTGTCCTGGGGGCCGCACCACAGCGAAACCATTCTGGAAAAAGAAAGAATGCTTGTCAATCAACAGACAGCTCTCTCCCAGAGCTGCATGAACCTACCCCAACAGTTTAAATCTCAACCTGGTCCCCAGAGCCCTCAATTTCCCCTCGAAAACCCTGTGGCAATTTCTAAGATGAACGCAATGCCTGGGGTTCTGGGCCTAGATTCCCCACTACCCCACTCTGCTGCCTCCTTTGTGGTGTGCTCACCTTCAACCCAAACCTCCTACCTTCAGCTCACGAGAAGCCACTTTGAAGGCGAGGTCAGTGACACTGCCAGCGGCCCAGCGGGCTGCATTGGAGGAATGCAGCTCATTCCAGATGGTGTCAGTGTCCACCTGCGGGAGCCAGAGTCAGGGCCCGTATCATCCAAGGCTTCACACAGGAGCCAGGGCCCAAGGGGGCGGTCCCCACCCCACGGCCAGGACCCCAGGGGCAGGGAGCTGGGCAGACAGTGCTGCCTCCCCAGTGCCCCACCGCCCAAAGGCAAGGCCTCCTGTGTCCCCCAATCCCAGCATGACTTTTTCCCAGCTTAAGTCCCAGCACCAGCCCATTATCTGGCCAGCACTCTGCTGGCAGCATCACGCCTGCCTCCCCGGTCAGGGGAGGGGGCATGGCGTTACCTCGGCGGGACTTGGGGTTTGGGCCGGGAGGGGGTTTTAAGCCCCAGCTGACTCTGCTCAGGCCCTGCGGGACGGTCGGAGCTGGAGGGGCCGTCTGCACCACTGTCTTCCACTCAGGGCCCCTAGCCCAGGCTGGGAGGCCCCCCAAACCCAGTCCCTGGGCCTCAAGGCTAGGGAGGGGCCGGGGGGCATGATGGGGAGATGGGAAGGGCGAGGCAGACCAAGAGAGGCGAGGAAGGCAGAGAGAGTCGCAAGAGGCTGGAGAAAGAGAGAGAGAGGGAAAGACAGAGAGGGAGAGGAGGGAGGAGAAAACAGAAGCAACAACAGTTGGAAAAACCAGAAAGTGGCAAGAAATGGGAAGTTGTGAATAGGGCACTGACTGCCTCCCAAAGTCCCCCACCAGCTACAGCTCCCACTTTCCCTCCAGAATGAGGCCTCCATCCCCTGCCTCTACACACCTTGCTTGAGAAACTATTGCAGAGATAGTGTTAGGCGAGGAGAGCTGAGCCAGAGGGGGCGGGAAGCTCCCTTCACAAAGGGGTGAGGACTGAGGAAGCAAAGCTCATGAGTTGGGGGCTGTGTCCCGGAGTAGGGAAGTGCTGGGATCGCCAAGGACACTGGAAGCACCACCGTGACGTCACGCCAGGCAGCCCAAGGTCTGGGGACCAGGCTGAGGTACCCCACTTCAGAGCAGACAGAGCAGCCTGGCGGCCAGTGCCCAATCATGGGAGTCTCTGAAGGGAGAGATGATCCTAAGCCCCAGCCTTGGCCCTGCTCCTGAAACCTCACTCAACATCTACCAGACACCTTCTAGGGGCGAGGCTTAGGCTGGGCTCCGCATTCGGGGGACACTGTGGGTCCGAGACACGCCTGTCCAAAAGGAGCTTCCTGCTGCAGAGGGCACCTCAGGAAGTCCCTGGCCCACCCTGTCTGGCAGAACCACAACAAGCAGAGGTTCTGCAGGGGTTGGGCCTGGGAGAACCACAGGGAGGAGAGCTGAGAGCCCTGGCAATGCCCCCCTGAGACCCTTGGGCACACTTACCCCAACCCCACCACAGGGCAGCATCACAAACATCCGCTGTGCCAGGAGCCCTGCGAGGAGAGGCCCAGCCCGCGTCAGTGTGAATACCCTCAGCCTTTGGCCCAATAGGGAGCAGGGAACCCAGATAGCAGGGCTGGGTGAGTATTGGGGGAGAGAAATATGGAAGGCAGAGGTGGAGGTGGGCTGCGGAGGGGCTCGGCGGCAAGCTGGAGTAGGGACGTCCAGGCAGTGGGAGGAGGCCAGCTGGGCGGGCAGAGCCAAGACAGGAGTGCATGGAGCCGGGTGAGGTGAGCGCGCACGGGGAGACACGGCCACTGGGCCCTTACCTGCCAGCTTCCCGTTGTCCAGTTTGAGGCGGCTGAGCGGGTTGGTGCCGTAGAGGAGCACGTGCCGCTCAGAGTGGACCGACTGCAGCTCCTCCAGGGAGGCCTTCCGGCCTCGGAGACACTGAAAAGGGGACCACAGAGCTCTGAGCCCATGCTCGCCCCTTCCCTCCCATCACCACCAGCCCATGTGCCCCTCATCTCTCATAGGGCCCAGGGCCCCCCACCCCTCCCCTCCCATGACTCCTCCCTCCACCCATTCCTCGGGCCCCACCGGCACCTCCTCACCTCACACTGGCTCCGGAGCCCCCGCTCCTGCAGCCGGGACCAGATGCTCTGGATGCGGCCGGCGTGCTCCGGGTGCCTGCTGTTGTCACCGCAGGAGCACTGGTGCTTCAGCATGACCGAGTCATAGATCAGCCCTGCGGGAGCAAGGGTCAGAGCGGGGACCCAGGGAGTCCTCACGCCCCATGGCCTTGGCTGTAGAGAAAATGCCAGCACCGCCACAGCAGGCACCCACACGGAGCCGGGCAGGCACACACCCCTCACACCCACACAGGCCTGCATTTCATCCTGCCCCCTGCCCCAGCCCCAGCCCCTCACACCTGTCCACACACGCCCAGACACTTGCCCAGGTGGCGGCAGCCAACACACCGACCGACACAGCTCCAGCCAACACGGCTGCCACAGAGCCATGGCCTTCCCACATGCGGACACGACTGCTGGGTGGCCCAGCACTCGAGGGCCCAGCATCAGGCACTCAAGTGCTCAGAGCAAAGCATGAAGTCGAGGTCTAACGTACAGCATCTCACATGGGTGTCATGAACCCAGAGAGGTTACCAAGGGGTGTTGGGAGGGGAAAGAATTCCTAGGAAATCCCAAAACCGGGAGCTAAGAAGCCCACAATGACACTGGACCACATGATAAGACAAATCCAGCTTTGGAGAAGTGACTATTTCAGTCTGACCCATGGGAAGTCTTCAGAGGAGGGACCTGTGCATTGCGGGTGGGAGGGTCAATTTCTGTGCAACTAGGACACCAACGACTCTCAAAATGCTCACACCATGTGACCCAGGAATGCCACTCCTTTAGAGTGAACCTTGGGAAATAATCCCAAGCATGAGGAAAGATTTATGCATAAGGAAATTCAAATAAACTGTAATCTAAATGTCTAACTGATAAGGAATCCCTCAGTAAAAATAAAATACAATGATGAAATACTATGAGACTCACAGTTTTAAAGACTAATTATGCCAAGAAGCATTCATAATATGTTAACTAAGTAGGATACAAAACGTAGTTCATGTGTTCATGGCATCTGCACACGTACATATGGCCAGAACAAAGCCTGGACTGAAATACAGCAGAATTTCAGAGGCGTTACTTCTGGGTGGTGGGATACTGGTTGGTGATTTTTCTTTTCTTCTTAGGTTTTTCTGTACTCTTCAAAATGTCTAAAATACTTCTGAGCTCTTTTTACAAGCAGAGCAAACAATAATAAATATCATTTTTAAAAGGTCTGAGTGCATTGGCAGGAGACTGGAATTCTTATCCTGGCTTGACTACCACTTGCTATTTGACCACAGGCTTTGTCACCTTAGATTTCCTGAGCCTTGGTCTTCAAAGGGGAAATGCAATAACCAGCTGTTCCATGTGCTCCGTGGGTACTGCGTGGGCCTAACAAGGCTAAGCGCTCTGTGGTCTCTAAAAACGCCCCAAGTGACACCACGACACCCACATGGACGCGTGCAGCCGAGCCCCTCCCTCCACCTGCCACCCTCCTCCTGGTCTCACCTGTGGTGAAGGGCAGGGTCCTGGCAGGGGTCTCTGAGCTGGAGAGGACTCGGGCCTGGCTGGCAGGTTCCGGGGCTGACAGTGAGGCAGGTGCGGCTGGGGAAGACTGAGCCCGGGACAGAGGCCGGTGCCCACCCTGAGCCAGAGGAAGCAGCACGGTGTCCCCGGTGCTGCCCCGGGGGAGCCGCCCAGCCAGTCGCTGCTGTTCCCAGAGCAACACCTAGGGGAAAGATGAGGCCTTGGTCTCCAGTGCCTCAGGGTCTGCTCCCTCTACTTCTGCCTGAGGTCTCGGGAACTGCCAAGCAGGCCCCTTTCCTAGAGAGATTCCAGGATAAACCTAGACCTGCTGTCCAGTGGCGCTCTGGCCTTTGACTCTCTAAGCCCCCTGACCCCTGCAGCCCCCTGAAAGGCTTGCACCCCAGACTAACCACTCATTCCATCAGAGCTCCCCGGGCCCTTGGGACTCCAAAGCCAGGAACCAGGGGAGGGGCACTGGATCTTGCGCTGACCAGGATGTCCTCATCTCCTGGACTGTGTAACTGCTCAAGAACGTGTATGTGGCCTGTCATCATGTGTTACGGATTGAATTATGTTCCCCACCCTCAAATTTATATGGTGAAGTCCCAACCCCCAGTACCTCTAAACATGACCTTATTCAGAGATAGGGTCTTCACAAACAGAAGTAATCAAATTAAAATGAGGTCGTTAGGGTGGGCCTTAACCCAGTATGACTGTTGTCCTTATAGGAAGAGGAAATCTGAGCAGACACACACAGAGGGAAACCACGTGAAGCCACAGGAAGAAGATGACCATCCACAAGCCAAGGAGAGAGACCTGGAACAGCCCCTGCCCTCACACTCACAGCCACCAGACGGCATCAACTCTACCAACACCTCGATTTCGACTTCCAGCCTCCAGAACTGTGAGACGGTAAATGCCTGCTGTTTAAGGCACCCAGCCTGTAGCACATATCCCAACAGCTCTGGCAAGCTAATGTACTGGGTCCTGATTCCCACAGTGAGAGCATTCTGCTGGACATGCTGGAGCCTGGCTCCATTCCACCTCTGGCCCTAGCCACCTTTCTGGAAAAAGGGAGACATACCAGGGCAAGAGTGTGTGTGGCTCCAGGAAAGGCCAGACTCCCTGCTGGAAAAGGGACATGCTTCACCTGAGACTGGCAAGCTGTGTGTGTATGTGTGTATATGGGTGTGTGAGTGTGCATACGCGTGTGTGTGTGTGTGTGTGTGCGCCTACACCTTGGTGTGGATCCAGCACCCAGGATCTTATAGGACAACCATGGGTCCTAGAGCTGCCTCTTGCACTAATGTCGTATCTCCCTCCCTTCCCCATCTTATGCCAGGCGCCAGAGTCTTCTGAGGGCGCTTTCTGAGGGGCAGGTGGGGACTGCCATACCTGGGGGTGCTGCTGGAGAGGAGCAGGGCCTCTGGCCTCAGGCTGCCCATGGCTCAGCTCCCTGTGCTCCAGGCCATCGTCTACCACCTGGCCATCTGTCTCCAGGTCTTCAGCCGAAGGTATCTGCCGCAGCCGGGGCTTCTCACTCGGTTTGGCTGACCTCTGGGGAGGGGAGACCCCTGGCTGAGAAGCCATGGTGGAGCGAGGGGCATGGGGTGGGAGGCAGTGCGCTGGACCAGGCAGCAATCATCTTGCTAGGACTCCAGCTGCCATGCAGCTCTGGGCTCCCAGGAGTCACATCCCCTTCTTTTGTCCTCCAGGTCCCTGCCCTGTCTAAGCACCCCTCTTCTTTCAGCCCCTAAGGTCCCAGTTAAGCACCCCCTCCACACCTCCACTACCCAATTCCTCTCACCTTGATCACCTGGACGTGAGTTTTGAGCTGCTCCAGGCGGGGCTGCATGGGGCCCGGCGGTGGGGGAGCGGTGGCACTGGGGGGCAGGGGCTCTGAGCGAGTCCGGCTCAGTGGCCAGTGGAGACCTGACCCGGAGAGCCGCTCGGTGGTCATTAAGGACTGGGCAAAGTGGAAGGGCAAGGGCCCAAGCCCGGGCACTGGAAAGAATCGGGGGGTGGAATAAGGAGGGAACCACAGGGAGCAATCGAAGGAAGTGAGGGTACAGGGTGGGGAGCCAGGGTGCAGCAGGGCGATGCGCAGGACAGGGGGACAGAGATGGGGAGGAAGGATGGGCCCATCCCAAGCTTGGCCCTTAGCAGGATGCAGGGACCCAGCCCCTTCTCTAGAGAAGCAGCAGACTCACCAGTCAGCAGCGGGGCATGAGAGCCTGAGGGGTCCAGGAGGAGAATGGGCTGCAGGCGAGAGGGCAAAGTGCCCCCAGCCTCGGGCTCCAGGCCATGGGGCAGGAAGAGGGGAGTGTGGGGGCTCCCCAGGATCGGCCCCCGAGGGCCCAGAGTCGGATGGGTCCTGCGGTCACTGTCAGCCTGGGGGAGAGGCGGGAGAAGTCATGGGGAAGAAGATTCCAGCGGAGAACAATGAAGGTGTGGGGGTGAGGCAGCAGGAAAAGGGAGTGAAAGAAGCTGGGGGGGCTTGGAGTGGGGGTGGGCACCCCAGCCACTCACCCTGGCAGGGGCGGGCAGCCCCAGCGTGATTGCGGGCAGCAAGGACACTGTCGGCAAGGCGAACGGGGCCAGAGAAGTCTCCTGCAGCCGCAGCCGCTGGCCCAAGAGCGCCTGCCATAGGGAGCAGGGCGAGGGTCACCGGTCCCAGACCTCTACCCCAGCGCACCTTCCCCAGAACACCCAGGAGGCTCTGGCAGGGGCTGCCCAGACCCTGCAGCCCCAGCCCGGGTAGGGCCGCTTGCTGGAAGAAGGCTGAGCCTCAGAACTGCCCCAGGAGAGCCCAGTCTCAGCAAGGCCTTACCTCCGAGCCCAGGATGGGATTGGGGCCGTGCTCGCTGTCATTGGGGGAGCTGCACCCTGACGCAGGCGTGCTGCTACTACTTGGGGAGGAGTCTGAGGGTTGGGGAGAGAGGGAAGTGCAGTCAGAGGCCAGGGTGGGCAGAAGGGTACAGCCAGGCCACCAGGTGCAGGAGACCCAGGAGCAGCCCCTTCCTTAATGGGCACCTTTGCTTCCTGCTTTCCTTTTTTTTTCTTTTTTCTTTTTCTTTTTTTTTTTTTTTGAGACGGAGTCTTGCTCTGTTTCCCAGGCTGGAGTGCAATGGCACGATCCCGGCTCACTGCAACCTCCACCTCCTGGGTTCAAGCGATTCTCCTGGCTCAGCCTACCAAGTAGCTGGGACTACAGGCATGCACCACCATGCCCAGCTAATTTTTGTATTTTTAGTAGAGACAGGGTTTCACCATGTTGGCCAGGTTGGTCTCAAACTCCTAACCTCAGGTAATCAACCTGCCTCGGCCTCCCAAAGTGCTGGGCTTATAGGCGTGAGCCACCGCGCCTGGCCTCCTGCTTTCTTCCCATAAGAGCAGGAAGAAGCCAGGCCACCTTTGGCCTACAGAACCTCTGCACAATTTTTTGAAGGGTGTCCCCTTTTCTGGGAGATGTCACCTTAGCTAACAGAGCAGGGACTGGGTTTCAGCGCCAACTCCCGTGCTTCGGCAAGTGTGTGGGACACCCCCATACAACCATGCATGGCAGTCCTAAGGAGGGGACCCCTGTCTAGGTGGGGCCTGACCCAAAGGGACAAGACCAGCCAGGTTTGAGGATGGCAACTGCACCCGCTGAGCCAGCCCTCACCTCCGAGGGTCTCTGCAGGCCGCCGCCGGAGGCTGGGGGGCGCACTTTCCTTTCGGAGCAGTGGATTCTTCCTCCGCTCCAGGGACTTCTTGGGCTTATAGCGCAGCTTCAGGTTGGGCTCAGAGACTGCAGGGAGCACCAGCGTCACTCAGGTCCCCCCAACCCTTCTTTTTCCACCCTTTAGTCCCTCAGTCCCAGTCATCTCTATCAGTCAAGGAAAGAGAAGGCAGAACCAGAAAGAAGATCCTAGCCTACCGACGATCCCCTGGCCTGGCCCAGTCCAGCCCGCCCACCCCTGCACGCTCCTCCCCTACGTCCAAGGCCCTTCCCCCTTCCTTTGCCTGGAAGGTCCCGCCTGTTTGTCCAGCTCACCTGTCTTGCGCAGAGGGAAGTGCTCTGGGGGGTCACTGGGCAGGCTGGGAACAGGAGGCAAAAAGCTGCTGAGCATGGAGCGGGCGGCTCCTTCCGTCTCCAGGGGCTCCAGGGTTCTACAAAATGAGTGCCAAGGCTGCTTCAGAGTGGTGGGGACACTGCACAGGCACCATCCTGAGCACCAGCCCTGGGACCTGTGGGGCTGGGCAAGGTGGGGCTGGTAGGAATGGGGACCATCTCCAGGTGGGCAGCAGTGGGCCACCTGTCCTCTCCAGCAGCTACAGTGCAGAGCTCTGACCTAGGCATAGAAGCCAGGTGCTTGGTGCGTAGGTGAAGAGCCCACTGGGGGCTCTGTCACCTGCACTAGGAACCTGCTCTGGGAACCAGGACATTTTTGTGCTCAGGGAAAATATGAAGAGAGAAGGGGCTCACGTGCAAGAAAAAAGCCAGTAGGGTGTGTGTATGCGTATGTGAAGGGCCTCGGGTGGGGTGGGAGTGGGGAGAGAATTTAAAGAGAGAAGAGGGCACGTATCAGTTGAGAGAGGGGCTTGGGGGCATTATGTTTAGAAGAAGGTTAAGGACTGGTTGTGGCAGCTGGGGAGGAAGGAGGCGTGTGTGTGTGTTCATGGCTAACACGAGGGTGGGGGTGGAGGCTGCATGTGGGGTCAGGAGGGCAGGTGAGGAGGGTGTTACCTGTAGGGAATGCCGGGGCTGTTGGAATGGACTGTTCTCTCTAGGGCCGCCTGCTGTTTTTTCAGAATCACCTCCGCCAGCTTCTGCTTGACCACGCTGCTGGCTACAGCACCTGTAGGGGCAGAGTCACGAAGCGGCTGGAGGTGGGTGGACAGGCAGCCTCATGACACTCCCTGGCCACTGCCCTGTCCCCATCCTCAGTAGGAGGCATCCCAGGGACTCCCCGGGCAAGAGCCAAGCCCGAGGTCCTACCCCTCCCTGAAGCCTCCAGACACTCCCCACCCGACCCCACATCCCACACACATTCACAGGCAGAGCCCAGGCAAGCAGAGGGAAAGCCTCGGCTCAGCTGGCTGCACCCCTCCCACCTCACCCCTCACAAGCTACAGAGGCAGCCACAGGCACCCGGCTGGTGGGGCTGGGCTGGGCTGGGCTGGGCTGGGGCGGCCTCCTCCTTACTTCGCTTGCTCTTGTCCTTGTGGAGAAGCTGCCGTAACTCTTGTTCCTGCGGTCCCACCTGCAATTCGGGCATCGGTGTGTCCATGGAGAGCTGTGGGCAGGGCCGGCAGCCCAGAAAGGGACAAGAAGTTGAGGACTGAGACTGGGGTCTAGGGAGGCTGAAGGCGGGGAGGCTGGGGACCAAGCTCAAGGTGGCCCCACATGCAGGGAGCTCCATCTTTACCCTCATGGGCTCCACCGAGCGCTGCTGCTGCAGGCCTGCTAGGAAGAGGTGGTGGTGCAGGCGCTGGGGACGCTGCAGGGCCAGCAATGTGGGCTCTGGTGGGGGCTCCACTGGGGGCCGCTGGCCCACCCGCAGGTCCATGGGCTGGGGCTGAGGGCCTGGTGTGTCTGCACAGGGCCTGGGGCAGCCTGGGGACAGAGAGAGGGAGCAGGGTAAGCTGGGAAGTTTCTCCTCGGGTTTCTCCTCCTATAGCCTGGTCCTCCCTCAGCCTCCCTCAGGCTCACTTGACAATGGCAAAACACTCTCGTGGGGGTTTCTCCTCACTTAATCCTGTCATGGTCCTGCAAGGTAGGTGTTATCCATTCCATTTTACTGGTGAGAAAAAAGTCACTGAACTGAACACAGTTACACTGTATCGCTGGTGGTGTTGGAATGGAGCCTTCCGACTTCACCACAGTGCTCTTCCACTGAACATGCTCCTCCCTGGGCCTGGGGCTGAGGGCTACGGTGATCTATGATGGGACACTGTCCTGTGGTGGGACATTCTTGGCCCTGCCTTCTCCCTCCCTTCATTCCTCCCTGGAATCAGAGGATTTGCCCAGCTGCCCTTTAATGAGTTGGGCTCAAAGGAAGCAATCAGGCAGGCAAACAGGCCCACTTTGTTCCGCCTCCAGCCCCAAGCCTCACAGGCCCTCTGGGTCGCCACCCTCCCATGCTCTATCCCCAGTCATGAGATAAAGTGATGCCTCAAGCCGACAGCCAGCCCTGACGAGCCACGTTGGGCCTGCAAAACCCTGTGCCCAGGGTAGGTTCCTCAGCTCACAGGGCCCATGTGCCCTTGGGCCTGCTCCTGGGTGCCTCCACGGCAGCTCTGGGCCTGGCATGGTCAGGATGGCAGGCACGGCTGCCTCTTCTCAAGAATCCTCTGCACCCATGCTAGAAGCACCCTGCCAAGGCTGGGGGTGCAGGGGCTATTTATAACTAGCCACCAGACTAGGGTCCATGCCAGCATAGCCAGCTGGACCAGGCTGGGCTGAGCAGCCAGAGAGGCTGAGACACTGGGAGATGGAGCTGTTGCATCGGGCTTATCCTGGAGAAGGGGAAGTGGGTAGGGTGGGAGCAGGCCGGCCCCATGGGGGGGCACACAAGTGGAGAAGCCTTCCTGGAGAGGTCTCCTTCAGCAATTCCA
Organism: Colobus angolensis palliatus; assembly: GCF_000951035.1. Classification (NCBI taxonomy): domain Eukaryota; kingdom Metazoa; phylum Chordata; class Mammalia; order Primates; family Cercopithecidae; genus Colobus; species Colobus angolensis. Next base: position 3,400,883 of record NW_012114611.1, on the reverse strand, counting down.
AAGCTGGGCATCTCCCAGTGGGGCAGCCACAGACTGTCCTCAGGGATTGGGGCTGAGGAGGGCTGGAAAGGCCTGTGGCAAAGCACCAGTCCAGGAGTCAGAAATCATAGCCTCCAGGCCCAAGCCAGCCACTCCTAACCACAATCTTTACATCTACAGCACTTGCGAGTGAACATGTACAAAACCCTCTCACCTCATCAACCCACTGGCCCTGGGGGGTAGTCATTACTATCTCGTTATTCTAAATAAGGATAAGGGAACTGAGTCTCGGAGGTGAAGGGCCCTATCCAAAGTCACCCAGCTAGGGGCAGAGCTAGCATGGGTTCTGGTCCTACCAAGGCAGGTACTCCAGTTTTCCACCAACTTTCAGTAATTCACCTCCCCTCAAGGGGCTTTCTCAGTAAGCAAAGAACAGGGGTTTGCAGTAGGCTGTCATGAAAGGGCATTCACTCTAACATTCCCTGACTGTGACATGAACACAAGACAGGAGCCCAGCAAGGAGGTGCCCGCCATGCCTCCCGAATATCAAGAGGCCCAGAGGGACGGTGATGGCTATGCACCCAGATGCCGCCCGCAGTAGAAAATGCACAGCTTTGATGCCCCACCCCTTGTTCACGGTGCCTCTCAAGAAATCCGGATTCTCATCTGGGTTGAGTCTGGGTTTCGAATACGAAAACACTCCCGCCCCAGGAAGGGTTTCAGTCCTTCCATGTTCTGTGTCCTGGTTTCCCGGGATGACTCCCCTGATTATGCAAGAGGGGCCTGGGGGAACCTCAGGTTCGGTTCGCCACCTGAACCGAAGACCAGTGGCTTCAGCCACACACGGATTGTGAGCAGCCCCCAGCAGCGGCCCTTCCCCTCAAACTCTGCATGGCCACTGCCTCCACAGCAGAAGGGAATACAGGATGGGCTCTGCCTGGAGCCCTGGAAATACTTTTTGGTATTTGCTGTAGCACTCCTGAGGCTCCAGAGTCTGGTCCTAACTTGGCTTCTCTCAACTTGGTCTGCATCTGAACATGAACCCTCCACCTTGGCCATCAGCTTCCACCTGTCACAAATCCACATCTCTTCTGTTCTCTGACCTTTTGTTCACAATGTCCCCCTGCCTGTGCTGTCCTTATCCCTACATTCTACTTTTCCAAATCCTACTCTCTGCTCAAAGCTCAGCTGGAGTCCTCCCTCATCCCTGGACCCAGCCAGCGTCTAGCATCCCTCCCTCTTTTGGACTCCAATCATGTGGCCGTTCCATACCAGGATCAGTGATCTGTGGGCAGGCACCATGTCTGAGTTAAGCTCCATAGGGCGGGGACTTGGTTTCATGCATTGCTTATTATTCCTAGCACCTAGAATAGTACCTACCACATGACAGGCACTCCACAAACATAGAATCAATGAATAAATCGGTGTCTCTCCTAAAATGTCGAGGAAAGTACCCTGGCACAGAGACAGAGCTCATTAATGATTCTTGAACAAACGGATAAACTCATGAATCAGTGTCCTCTCATTGGGCACTGGTCACATTACTGCATTCTACTATTTTTTTTTTCTCTTTGTATTTGTGTTTGCTTCCTCCCTAACCTGCCTGTTAGCTTTTCAACAGCCAGGACTAAAGCAAGGAGGATACCTGGACTCCATTTCTCCCTGCTATATGGAATTACTAGGCATCAGGCTGTGTATCTTGCACTCAGTAGGCCCTCAGTTGCTATTGGCTGCACTGAAGGAAGGGCAGACCGCGCGTCTAGTCCAGACCTGGCCCTATGGGCATGTCCTAAACCAAAGCAGCAGCAGGAAGTCCAGTCCTTCCCCAGGGCAGACTAGCAGCAGAGAAGGCTCGGGCCAGCAGAGGGAGGAGGTGCAGACGGTGAGAGAACACTTCCCTTCCAGCAGAGCAAGGGCTGCCATGCCCACCTTGCAGAGCCGGTGTGAGAACCGAATGAGTCCACACACAAGAACACACCTTGCCTGGTGCCTGACATGGGGCAGGGATCTCAGTATAAATATTAGCTTCTTACTTTCCTTCCTGTTTCACTGCTCCCAGCAAGAACAAGAAGGGCATCCTGTGTTTCCTTTTCCTGTTGTGTTTCCTAGCACTGCGCCCAGCCAGCATCCAGAGCTACCTCTCTTACCCTGGCTCCTCGCCCCTCCCTGGAGCCCCCCACCTCCTGGCTCTCTGGCAGATCAGGCAGCGATCCTGCTTCTCCAACCCCTCAGCTTCTCGCCTTCTTACAGCATTTCCACCCCTCATCTTCCATTTCCTACCATGGGATCCCCTGGGCTTGACTCTTACCTGTGCCAGTGGGGCTGCGATAGTGGGCACCCGGGCTCACCTGGGTCCCATCTGTAGAGAGAAGAGAGACGAAGTGAAAGAGCTGCAGGGAGGGGTGAGGAGAGGGAGCAGGAAGGAAAGAGGGTCAAGCCAGGCCTGCTCCCTGCCACTCCAAGCTTGAGCACGCCAAAGCCTGGGACCTCCACCAGAAGTTAATCAAAATGAGAAGAGCCTACCCCATTCGACTTCTCCAATCCCCCTGCTGGCGAAAAGGGCTCCCAGCTCCCTCTTCCTCAAGTCACTCACTCTAAATGACTTGAGCTCAGACAGAACAAGAACCTAAGGAGGCCTCAGGTCACCCAGCAATGCCCTTAGCCCTCCCTCCTGTGGTCAGATACGATCTTCCCTGAACAGCCAAACCAGGCTCCCATCGCCCGAGGGAAAGAAGAGGGCCGAGAGGTGAGGTGGGGCCAGAGGTGGGAGAGCCCGGCTAGGGGGACGGCCGTGGGGACAGGAGGAGATGGGCAGGAACGGGCCTGGAGAGAGGGAACCTGGCCTGCTCAGAGCCTCCCAAGTGGGAGTGAAAGGAGCAGGAGGGGACACAGAGGTTTCCAGAGCAGGGGAGGGACTGGGTCACGGCCCGGAGGTCAAGTCAGATCTGGTGGGAACTGTGAAGTGGTAAGGGCAGGAGCGCACAGCCGGAGGACCCCGTAGTGCGGACCCTTTTCCTCGCACTGCCCCATCCTATGTCCTGCTGCCTCTGTTTCCTCAGAGAAGGGACCTACTCAGCCTCTTTCCCAGATTATCTGAGACAGAAATCTTTTCTTTTGGAAATGGCTACCTCTCTCAGGCTCCTAAGCCCAACAAGAAAACCTATAGCTGGTCAGATTTTCTGGCCAGCAGCAGAAGGCCCCCAGGGGGCGTGGAGGCCGGCTGGGGTTGGGGAAGACAGAGATGAGTCCTGAGGCCGCCTGTCCGAGACAGACGCCTTTCCTTCCCGCTGTCCAGTGCAGGGTCAAGGGGACAGGAGGCCAGGAGACCCAGAGGCTGCCTGGAGGGGGTACTGGGTGGACACAGAAGCCCTCTGCTGGCCAGACTTGGGGCAAAAGGGGTATTTTTTGAGAAACTGCCAGGGTGCTCCTTTGGTTCTGTGTCACAGAGGCAGCCACAGTTCCTCTTCAGAGCTGAGAAGTGAGAACTTCCTGCAGGCAGGCGCTGCTGGGGGAGGGGGCAGCCTGGGCACAGGGAGACTACCACCCACTGCCCTCAAAACATCCCACGCTTTGGGTGACAAAGTTCAGTCAGAAAATGCTGCTCGACCTATTTAAATTCTGCCCATCCACTGAGGTCCAGCCCAAGTCCATCTCCTTGGGAAGCTCCCCGTGACCTCTCCCCTCCCCCTTTTCCACAGCACTCGCTCTGTGTCTACTGCCTTGACGCTTCATTTATCATGATCTCTGTGGTGCCCTGTGGAAGCCACGGCCATCGGCACCAAACACCTCACCGGGCACATGGCAGGATCTGTTAGTAACTGGCAAATCAAATACAGTGACTCTCTCCTGACAACCTGCCTGAGACACAGCATGCAGATTTCTCAAGGTGGTGGGCCTCAGAGGCAAACTCCCCTCCCCACGACATGGCAACCCCCAATCCCAGGCCTTCTTAGTACCTCTTCTTTCTTCTGCAGGACCTAGTCCTCCCAGAGGTTTCTGGACTGGGCTCCAGGGTGCACTCCCAGAGACTATGTCAGGCTGAGTCCCCTGCCTCCTGGGAATTCTGTCCCACCTCCCCAGTCCCTGCTCAGGGACTGGTCAGAAGCATCCATGCTTGGGAGCAGAGCCAGGTTCTCTGTGCCTTGCTCCCCTGGTAACCACAGATTCTGGACACCATGCACTCTCTGGATAGGAGAAAAATTAATGACCCTGAACTCTGTGGTGTTGGCTACCAGGACCCAAAGGGATGTTTTGTGGTGATAATCCATAATATAAAGTCTGTCCAGAAAAGCTGTGTGCATGTGTGCGTGTATGTTGGCAATGGGGGCCGCTTCCAATAGCAACTCCTGGAAAAAGTTCTGCTTTCCCCCCGCTCCCTGGCCCCGTGCTGAGGGCCATCAAGTTCAGAAGAACCCAGAGCAACAGAGATAAGACCTGGGAACAGCTCTCTTTGTGTCCTACAGAGAGGAAAGGTATCTAATGGCACCCCGTTAGTAGCTGAACTGAAGCCAGAACATGAACATCCTGCATCCCAGTTCTGGCTTGAGTGTGGGGACCTCTTTTCCCATCACTGCCTCTCTCCAAGGGCTGTTACTACTAATTTGGGGTCAGCCTGAAAAAAAAGAAAAAGAGAAGTAAATGGACCCAAGGTACCAGGAATACTATCTAGCACTGGAACCTTCTCCACACGGCTCTCTGCCAGGTTGGAGAACTCTCCTTTTTGGAATCCTGGCTACTCTACCCTTTTCTATCTTCTTTGGAGGCAACTGCAGTCAGACTTAAGAAACAGTTTACTTGGCACTGGGGCACGTGGGCCAGCAAGTTACCTTCTTAAACCAGAACACCTGATTTTACCCAAAAACCTATGGAGCCCCTGTTCCAATGGGTGCACCCCAGCCCTCAGCAACCTCCAGAGTAGATACAAACATAATTCTAAGCACCTGGAACAAACTGACCTCCCTACTGCTCCTACCTTATTGCCTCTGGCTCCAGTCTTGGTCCTCCCTGCCCAGCAGGTATGACTTTGCCTCCTAGATCTGCACAAGGTGGATGAAAACCTGAGCCTTGCCGACCACCTGCTCTCCCAGGAGCTTCCTGTCTTCAGTGGGACAGAAAGGAGCACTGCCACCTAGAATGCCCCCTCCCAATGCCCCCAGGGTCTTTTTTTGTTTGTTTTGAGCTACGGTCTTGTTCTGATGCCCAGGCTGGAGTGCAGTGGTGTGAACAAGGCTCACTGCAGAGTTGACCTCCTGGGTTCAGGCGATTCTCCTGTCTCAGCCTCCCGAGTAGCTGGGACTACAGTATGCACCACCATGCCTGGCTAAATGTTTTTGTTTTGGTTTGTTTTTTTGTAGAGACAAAGTCTTCCCCTGTTGCCCAGGCTGGTCTATAACTCCTGGGCTCAAGCGATCCTCCTCGCTCACCTTCAATGTCTTTGTTGAGGCTGTTCCCACCTCCCTGGACTCTTGATTAGCTGAAAAGGAAGCAGCAGCAAGAAGACCTAGGCCCCGGCAGCAAGAGGAAAGCAGGCAGTGGCAGGAGGCCATAGTCCTGGGTTCAGAGCTGACTCCCTTCACACCCGAGGTTGCTGTCTCTGGTTCTCTTTCCCTGACATAGGCTGGAAAAAGCTTGAGTCTCCATGGTGCAGGCAGAGAAGATGAAGGCTGGTGGTGAAATAGCTTCAGGAAGATCCAAGAATAAATAAACAGGAGAAAGAACACTGTGGTTGCCAGGCATCCCTGACACAGGGTGGGGGCTGAGCACAGAGGATCAGTTCCTTTTCCAGGCTTTAGAGATCATTCAGACCAACACTCTCATTTGATAGAGGAGTTAAGAGAAAGAAGGGGCGAGGTCACAGCCACCCAGCCAGCCAGTGGTCCAGCCAGGCCAGGCCAGACCAGTACAGGGGAAACCCAAAGGTCGACCCCGAATGCAGGTACTACTTCCATGGGAAGTCACTGATCTAGGGGTTGAAAAGATGGAAATACGAGTGAAACCTGGTTCTCACTTTCAAGGAGTTTAGAATACAGCCTGCAGCCTTAAACATATTTGAACAAGTACAATACTTGCAGATACTAAAAAAATTCAGAGAGCCCAAAAGTTGTTAGGATAAGTTTCTCATTCATCCCAGACTCCCTAGAACTTCCCTGGAAGCCACCCTTTCTAACAGCTTCTTGTGTCTCCCTTCCAGAATTCTCTACACTGCTCATGGATTGGCACTGAATGCTTCTTGCTTAGATTTATCCAGAATCCAGCAGGGGGCTCCGAGTGGGCTGGAAGCCTCTGCCACATGAGGTCTGGCAGGCCACAAAATGTGAGGGAATCGAAGGTCTGAAGCACACAGGACATTTGCTTTGCAGTCAGATGGGGCTGGGTTTAAGCCCTGACTCCCTCGGTGACTGGCAAGGCAAGCCAGAAACACAATTTAACCTGCTTAGGCTGCCCCATCTGCAACCAGGAGATAAGAATACCTACTTCGGGCCGGGCGCGGTGGCTCAAGCCTGTAATCCCAGCACTTTGGGAGGCCGAGACGGGCGGATCACGAGGTCAGGAGATCGAGACCATCCTGACTATCACGGTGAAACCTCGTCTCTACTAAAAATACAAAAACTAGCCGGGCGAGGTGGCGGGCGCCTGTAGTCCCAGCTACTCCGGAGGCTGAGGCAGGAGAATGGCGTAAACTCAGGAGGCGGAGCTTGCAGTGAGCTGAGATCCAGCCACTGCACTCCAGTCCGGGTGACAGAGCGAGACTCCGCCTCAAAAAAAAAAAAAAAAAAGAATACCTACTTCAGGCTGGGCGTGGGGGTTCACGCCTATAATCCTAGAACTTTGAGAGGCCAAGACGGGCAGATTACTTGAGGTCAGGAGTTCGAGACCAGCTTGGCCAACATGGTGAAATCCCATCTCTAATAAAAACACAAAAATTAGGCATGGTGGCGGGAGCATGTAGTCCCAGCTACTTGGGAGGCTGAGGCACAAGAATTGCTTGAACCCAGGAGGTGGAGGCTGCAGTGAGCTGAGATTACACCACTGCACTCCAGCCTGGGCGACAGAGCAAGACTGTCTCAAAAACAACAACAACAACAAAACAAAAGAATACCTACTTCAAAGAGGTCACCTGAGATTAGCACTGCTGTCTGTGATGCACCCAGCACATGCGGCGGGTGGGGGGGTGGTTTCCTTCGTGGTAGTTTGCCTGCTGCACTTGTCTGCAGCCTCCTTCCTGGCATCAGCATTTCAGTGTCTCCTCCCAACTCTCCTCCTTCCTCTACCACAGACCATTTTCTCCTGGATGCATGCCCCTGCCCCATCTCGCTCGTTCGCTCTCTCTTTTTTTTTTTGAGATGGAGTCTTGCTCTGTCACCCAGGCTGGAGTGCAGTGGCACAATCTCAGCTCACTGCAACCTCTGCCTCCTGGGTTCAAGCAATTCTCCTCCCTCAGCCTCCCAAGTAGCTGGGACTACAGGCATGAGCCACCAAGCCCAGCTAATTTTTGTATTTTTAGTAGAGACGGTGTTTTGTCATGTTGGCCAGGCTGGTCTCAAACCCCCGTCCTCAGGTGATTTGCCCACCTTGGCTTCCCAAAGTGTTAGGACTACAGGTGTGAGCCACTGTGCCCAGCCCCCTGCCCTAGCTCTTACCGCCAGCCTCTCCCAACTCTTCCCTTTCTCTTTCACCTGAACTTTTGTAAGCGAACACCTTATTATGTGCTAGGAGTTGTTCTAAGTACCTGACATTTGCTAACTGATCTAGTCCTCATGACAAACCTATGAGGTATTTTTTGTTTTATCCCCATTAGGTAAATGAGTACACTGAGGCCCAGCAGTATTAGATAACTTGTCTGAGGCCACAGACAAGTGGTAGAGGTTCAGCTGGGACTTGAGCCCAGGAAATTGGGCTTCAGAATCCACGCTCTCAACCAATACACTCTACCCCTCCTCCCCAGCATTCCCACTCGCCACAGGCCAGCCAGCACAGGACACATGCGGGACCTAGATGGGCATGCAGAAAGATGAAAAAAATCACACAGCCCCATAGAGACCCATGCCAGCAGCAATCCCCAGCCTTGTGCAGGTGAGAGGGCAGAAGCTATGTCATCTTTGGGTACCCATGAAGACAATCCCAAAGAACCATTTGGAGCAACTGTTGACTTTGTAGAAACCAAGCAATGATTTGGGACTGTATGCTGGGAACAGGGGGCTGGCAATGGGTTGGGGTCTTAGAGGACCCTCAGCTCCAACTCCCCTGTTCTCAGTGCCCTGCCATATCCCTTCTCTAGAAGCTCCCAAGTCCCTCTAGGACTCCTCATTAGCGTCCCAAAGCAAGCTCCACCATTTCTCTGTATTGGCAGAGGAGCCAGCTGCCCATGAGGGCAGCGGCTTAACTGCCAGGTGAGCCAGCCAGGATGTCTGTCCACCCAGACGAAGGCCTCCGTCAGTCCGAGGCAAGGGGACAGAGAAGCTCCTGCACACCAAGCAGGAGGCTGGATATAAGGGTGGCGAGGCCAGCCTCCTGCCTCCACAGCGAGCGTGCCTCTTTCTTGCCACCTCGGGGCAGCTGGGGCCCTGAGGCAGCTATTTTTAGCTCTTGACACCTGGGTATTTTGCAGCCGCAGGATGTCCGGTTTGGAGTCTCTTTCTGGGAATCCCACACGCGGCTGTTGTAAACAGCCCCACGCAGCGGCCGCCTGAGCAAGGAGCCAGCGTCGCCCCCCACCCCACCTCCACTTCTGCTGTTTGAGATGAATCAAACAGGAAGCAGATGTAACCATGGCAGCAGCGGCTTGAGCTCCCTGGGGGTGGGAAAGCATCCTCCCTGGTTCTTTGTCCCCCACCCCAGATCCCCAGCTCCACCCTGTGGCGTCTCAAGGATGGAGACCTGGCAGAACCTGAGGCCAGGGAGCTGGGCCATTCTGAGTTGCGTGTGGCTGTCGGTTTCCGGGCCTGGCACTCTCTGGGGACCCTTACTGACCTCTGACAGAGAAAAACAGGGGTCCTCCCAGCCCTGTCCCCCTCCCGGGACCTCTCGGGCCACCACTCAGCCTCCTTGCAAGTCCATTGTGAAGGGGAGGGCATAGCTACTTCCTGGGGTGGCAGACCTGGAGGGCCTGCATCTACTTCCTATTACCCATGGCCTTCGGCTTATAGCCTGGCCTGCCCCTGCACTGCTCTGCCCACTTAGGGAATTCCTGAGCCAGTGGGTTCCCCTAGTCCACACTACCCTAGGATTTCTCAGTTCCGAAAAGCCCTCAAAGACATAAGTTCCACACTCATCCTCACTCCTCTGCTCCAGTATCTCCAGTCCCTGAGATAGGAAGTTCACCATGATGTCTAACCACAATCTGTCCTATCATAAGCAAAACATCCTGAGCAGGCAAGATTTGAGGCCCTATCTGTAACATGGGGATAAGTCGGCCAGTTTCTGCCTTCATCTCTCCCCTTCTCCCCTACCCCTCTGGTGCCCCACTTAGACCAGCTGCTCCCTCTTAGCAGCCAGTGGGAGCCAGTCTTTCTCAAGGGCCAGTGTTTGCCCCAACAGGAAGCACAGTCACTGGCCCAGGCTGCCTCTAGGGGTGGCTTCTTCTCCCCTCTGAGATGTCACACTCATTCCCTTGCCCTCCTTGTCACCCCAGTTCCTGGGCCTTCCTCGGGCTGACCCTGCCCCTCTATGTACCCTACTCCTGCTTTGCCCACTGGTTCTGCCTCTCCCAGCTGCAGGCCGAGAGAGGAGATGCGCGTTCCTCACTCTTCTTACCTGTGCCACCCACAAGGCCACGCAGCCCATTCCCAAGACTGCCAGGGAAATGTTTAAGTTACAATATCAACAATAGTTATATTATTTTAATTAATTAATAATATTAATAATGATCAATCATGTGTTAATGCTTACTGTGTGCTGGCTATTGTCCCAGGCATTTTTGGCGGGGGGAGGACAACCTCCTCCCACTAAGCATTATTTATTTATTTTTTTTTTATTTTTATTTTTTTTGAGATTGAGTCTCACTGTGTCGCCCAGGCTGGAGTACAGTGGCACGATCTCGGCTCACTTCAACCTCTGCCTCCCGGGTTCAACTGATTCTCCTGCCTCAGCCTCCTGAGTCGCTGGGATTACAGGCATGCACCAACACGCCCGGCTAATTTTTGTATATTTAGTAGAGATGGGGTTTCATCCTGTTGATCAGGCTGGTCTCGAACTCCCAACCTCAAGTGATATGCCCGCCTCAGCCTCCCAAAGTGCTGGCATTACAGGCGTGAGCCACCGCACCAGGCCCACACTAAGCATTTTAATTTACTATTGCAAGTAGTCCTCACGACTCTGTAAGGCAGATACTGCTTTGTTTGTTTGTTTTGTTTTGTTTTGTTTTTGAGACAGAGTTTCACTCTGTCACCCAGACTAGAGTGCAGTGGCACGATCTCGGCTGACTGCAACCTCTGCCTCCCGGGTTCAAGTGATTCTCCTGCCTCAGCCTCCCAAATAGCTGGGATTACAGATGCAAGCCACCATGCCCAGCTAATTTTTGTATTTTGGTAGAGATGGGATTTCGTTATGTTGGCCAGGCTGGTCTCAAACTCCTGAACTCACTCAATCCACCCACCTTAGCCTCCTAAAGTTCTGGGATTACAGGCATGAACCACCGCGCCCGGCCTATATACTGTTATTATTCTAATTTTGCAAATGAGGAAACTGAGGCTAAGAGAGGTTCAGAAACTTGCTGAGGTCACACAGATGGTATGTGGAGCTGCTGGGACTCCAGAACCTAAGCTTAGCATCGGTACACTGGCGTGGACTTCCTACTCTGCCTGCCTCCTAGTAGCGGATGAAGTGAGACCACCAAGGGGACAAGGGGATGCAAGACACAGTGAGGTCCTAGGGTATGCTCCCAGTGCCGGTCTGTTCCCACAAAGTGCACTGTGTTCCACCCCTGCCATCCTCCCTTCCTTTTCCATCATCTATTTCCCTTACTTTTTAAATGTACATTTTACCATTTTAAAGTGTACCATTTAAACACTTTACAGTGTTTCCTGTTAGTTGCCTCCAGCAGGGTATAACTAAACAAGCAAACCTCCCAGGGTTGCCACAGAGGATCTAACACTGCGTGAGCTCTCTGGAAACTGTCAAGCCCTCTACAAAATGTGGGTTGCATAACCAGAGCAAGTCACCCTCAGAGTGGGTACTTGGGGGTGAATTCCCTTGGGAGGAAAAGGTCTCCCCCTCTCTCTCTCTCTCTCTCTCTCTCTCTCTCTCTCTCTCTCTCCCTCTCTCTGTGTGTCTCTCTCCTCCCCCTCTCACGTGCAGGCCTTGGGCAGGTGGAAGGGCTGGAAGCACCCACAAGTGCAAAAGGGAGCACCTACCTTCAGGGCCGCTTCCTGGGGACTAGGAACACAGCCACATGGCTATCAGCATCCCTGGATCTGGGGCAGAGGAAGGCAAAAACCACAATGGAGACCCTGGTCTGCACTCAGTAAGAACCAGGCAAACCAACCTGAGGCATCCCGGATGTGAATAGCCACAAGCTGTGAATCCTGACACTCACAGGGATGTCACATTAACATTAATGACAGTAAATACCCTAGAGGTCCCATCCCAGTGGTGCTCTAGAATCCCCCTCCTTTTGCCTATTATTTTGGAAGATGGCAGAAGTCTAGTGGGCAGATTCTCCAGGTGACCTGATTCCCTTTTGAAGTCAGGCTGCCCTTGAGACTTGGTTGAAGGGCTTTTTCCAGATCACAAATACAACTAGGGTGCTCACATAGCCTTCAGGTCACTCAACAGACAGATGCATGGTCCTAGGTACTGATGTGGACAAACCAGCTGTAAGGACAATTTCTGGCCAACTGGGAATTCAGTAAGATGAATATTTACCGTAATGGAAGGTGGAAATCACTGATTGAAAAACCGGTATATGCAGAGTAATCTCATTTTCATAAAAATTACAACACACAAAGACACACAAGGAAATGGAAAGATGTGCAGTGATCTCTGACTGACGGGTCTGTCATATTTTTTATTTTTTAGCTTTTGCTGGTTTGTCTTGTGTGAGTATCCACAATGCACATGGACTGCCTCTGTAATAATTAAGCAGCATATATACGTACATAGACACAGCCCATGGTAGCAAAGTCGAAGTGTGACCTCGGGCTCCCGTGAGAATTAGTCCACAGGGCTTTCATCGCCCCCGTGTCTTCTTGGACCATACATCCTCTGAGGTTCCGTGTTATCTACAACCTAGCGTCCTCTGCCTCTCCTGAATCTCGCCAAGGGCCTAGCACAGGGCTGGGCACAAAGTCAGGACTTACTTAATGAATGCCTTCTGGCTGAATAATGATCATTTCCTGAAAGAAATGCCTCATGCCTCTTCCAGAGCCGCTGTGCTGGGAATACTCACTGCTGACATCACTGACCTGCCCACCCCTCCTCTGTTCTTCATAAGAGCAACAAGGGAAGGGCTAAAATAAAGGTCACCCCGGCAGATGCTGGCAAGGTACTCCACATCGGGGCCATCAGGGCAGCCCCGTCCCAGACCCTCCCCAGGCTGGCACGGCAGCCCCTCTCCAGGGCCAGCTGGCTTCAGGGCCTTGGGGTCCCTCCTCGCCCTGCCTCACTGGGTGAGGCTAGGGGAGGAGTGAACAAGAGAAGCAGGGGTCCACCCTATGACTTCTGGCTACAGCTCTGGCTGTTCCAGGCCCTGATGGGTGGAGGAATCTGGAACAGGGATTTGGCCTGGTTTTTTCTGTGAACTGGGGCTAGGCCCAGTTTCTGTTCTTCGTGTCTGCAACATTCCCTATCCCTGACCTTCAAAAAATATGAACAATAACATTAATAATGATGATGAATATTCAGTGAGCACTGACTTCATACCAGCACGGAGCTAACTTTATTTACATTATCTCCTTTAATCTTGATAACAACTCCATAAAGTTGAAACTGTGATTATTTTCACATTACAGATGAAGAAGTGGAGGCACAGAGCAAAATGTACCCATAATCACACTTGCAGGGGAAACCAAGACTCAGCCAAGGCCATCCCATTCCTCCCTCTGCGTCCTTACAGGATGCTCTCCTGCCAGGCGTTGCCATATATACAGTAGGGTCTAAGGCGATAATTCACATCTGCAGAGTGCTTTAAGCACCAAGTGTTTACATATGCTTAGAGAAAAGCCCCACTTGAAACTAGGAAATCAAGTCTCAGAGCCATCTGCATCCTTACTCAAGATCCCAGACCTTTCGACTTAGATTCAAACTCAGGTCTCTGGCGTCAGAATGGCACATTTCTTCCCTATTATCACACGATGCCCCTGGCTCACACTCAAGGCGGCCCCGGTTGCCACACCTCCTTTAGCGCTGGAATCCGGGGGGCGAAGACTGCGCTCAGTCCCTCGCCCCGTGGGGGTGGGGTGCTGCGCCAGCACCTCCTCAGCGTCTCCGCCGTGACTCACTCCCGGGACCCAGGGGAAGCACAGCCCTGCGCTGCGGGCAAACATCGTCCGCCGCCCGCCCCGCCTCCAGCTCCCCGCCTCCACATTTGCTAACCGAAACAAGGCTGCTGCTATTTTTAACCCTCCAGCTCCCCCTTGCCTGGGGCTCCCCCCTTCACCTCCCCACCCCCCGCCCCAGCCGGGTGCCACCGGCCTGTCATTCTGAGAGCAGTTCTATAACCTGAACGCGCCCGGGAGGGCGCAGCGGACGCCCCGGACGTGCAGGTTTGTGGGGCAAGCAAAACAAGACGGTTACAGCCCAATCGCCGAATTCCCCCACCCCAGACTCTTTCCGAACCTGTCACTCCCCGACTGCCCTGCTCCTCCTGCCATTCTGGGGGCTGGGGTAGAGGAGAATGGGACTTCTGGGCTGGGGTCACCTCAGGAGCCTAAGCTAGGCTCCTTGGAACGGGCCCTGCCAGGGAGGAAGCTGAACTGAAGGGGAATGGAGTTCCCCTGTGGATCCCCAGGGTGAGAGGCTGACCCTATAGGCCCAAAGCTTCTGACCACCAGGGTTTACAATCCCTGCAGGCAACATGGAGGAAAAAGGAAGTGGTGTGGAGACAGGGTGGGGATGGTGAGCTTAGCCCAGGGCCCTCCTCAGGAGGAGAAGTCCCCTCCCCATCCTGCTGTGGGGGCTGTGGAGCTTGGGTGGGGAAGGCCTGGGAGTGGGGAAGAGCACTGAGCAGCCTCCAGAGAGGCCCAGGGTGGAAGACAGCCTTGGCAGTGTGCAGGGGGGAAAGCAGGCCTGGTGTCAGGGCTCCTTTGACACTCAAGAATCTAAGGAAAGGGCCAGGCAACACCTTCCTGCGGCCTGAAGCTCTGGGTTCCCAGGAAAACCTTCCTGGGAGAAGACGTTGGAGGTGAGAGGGGGTGAGGCCTGCTGGTCTAGAGCCGAAACCTGACGCCCCAGTTGCTGATGTGAAAGTTAACCTCCTGAGAGGGGTGAAGCCCTAGAGCTGCAGGTGGACCAGACCGGGGCATTTCCTCCCAGCTGATGTAGAGCCCGCGGCTTGAATCAGCCCCATCTGGCCATCTGGGTCTCAGAGTCTCCCCCAGTTTGGGCAGCAGATTCCAAGGGCCCAGGAGAGACTCTGGAGAGCCCAGCCAAAGGGCCATCTGGGCTCAGGTCTTCCCCGTGTGCCTCTCCTGTCCCAGCCTCCGCCCTCCCTTGAGCCCTGTCCTCTCTTGTCTCGACCCCAGCCCTTCTTTCTGGTTCTGTCCTCTCTTCCAGGGCCCAGGTCCTCTCTAGGCCTTGACCCTCTCTCTTTGGTGATTCCTGAGCCAAGTAAATAAATCCCAGTGGCCACAGAGGCAGCAGGCTAGACCAGAGGGGAGGGACTTGGCACAGCAGTTCCCCAATTGGGGAGATGGCGGAGAAGGGAAGGAGGTGGGAGGAAGGTGAAACAGGAGAGCTCCTGGGGAGATGCGGCCTCCTTCTCAACATTCAGTATGGCCACAGGGCCCTGAACTCAGACCCATGGAAGAAAAAGGGTGCTCCCCAAGCAAGGAAGTGGCCTTGATCTTGGCCTCGTACAGCTCCCCCTTCTGCTCTCCCCTCTGCTAGCCTTTGGGGATGCTTGAGGCGAGGAGGCTGCTATCTCCCATGCCAAGTGAGAGGCTGGCAATTCAGCTCCAACCCTCAGCCATTACTCAACCCAGGGCCTCCACCTGGATCCAGGGAGTTCCCAAGCACGGCTCCAGAGGCTCTGACAGCTCAGTTCCAGCCTGGGGAGGCGAGAGACGGCATCAATGTCACCTTCTTAGGCAGTCCTCCCCTGGCCACCCTATCAAAGGAAGTCCCACCTTGTTATTCTCTATTGCCATACCTCGTTCATTTCCTTCTTAAGGCTTATCACAGTGTGTAACTAGTCACACATACTCATTCCTTTACTTGCCTACTTGTTCTGTTTGTCTTCTCCACGAGAGTGGAAGTTCCCTGAGGTCAGATGTTGTGCCTATGTGTTCACTGAATATCTGTACCCAGTGCCTGGAACATTGCAAGGCTCAGCTAGGATCCAGTGAATGGATGAATTGCTGAATGACTGGCTCAGCAACATGGTTCCCTGGTTGCCAACACTGACCTTTAGGGATGACACTCAACAGTTCCAGGAGTTCTCCAAAAAGGAGGCAGCAGAATGTAGCAGGAAGAACAAGATCAGAAAACAGGAAAGCCAAGACCCCAGAGGAAAGATCAGCCCCAATTAGCACCAGCCCAATCAGGTTCACGTCATCACGAAGTGTAGTTATGAGCACACATGCGCACACACACACAGGGGGTAGATGGGTGAGCACAAAGTCCTGGACAGGTCTTAGAAGCCTTGAGTTTTCTCTTGATTCTTCCTCTTAATGGCCCAGCACCTTAGAGAAACTACATAGCTTCTGTGGGTCTGTTTCCTCAAAAGAAAAAATGTGAAGAGGTTGACCCAGGGCAGTGGTCCTCAAATACAGCCTTGCCGCAGGATCACCTGAAGCACATGTTAAAATCTGGATTCCCAGGCCCCACCCCTCAGATTCTGACTAGTCAATCTGGAATGGGCCTGAGGATCTTAATGTTTTTAGTTCTGAGACAGAGTCTCACTCTATTGCCCAGGCTGGAGTGTGGTGGCGTGATCTCGGCCCACTGCAGCCTCCACCTCCTGGGCTCAAGCAATTCTCCTGCCTCAGCCTCCCAAATAGCTGGGACTACAGGCCTGCGCCACCGTGCCCAGCTAAATTTGTATTTTTAGTAGAGATGGGGTTTTGCCTTGTTAGCCAGGCTCATCTCAAACTCCTGCCTTCAAGTGATCTGCCTGTTTCAGCCTCCCAAAGCCACCGCTTCCAGCCAGGAAATTTTTTTTTTTTTTTAATAGAGTCTTGCTGTCGCCCAGGCTGGAGTGCAATGGCTTGATCTTGGCTCACTGCAACCTCCACCTCTCAGGTTTAAGCAATTCTCCTGCCTCAGCCTCC
>NW_012114611.1:3380929-3384430 GCF_000951035.1 Colobus angolensis palliatus | reverse complement strand
CAGGCTGGAGTGCAATGGCTTGATCTTGGCTCACTGCAACCTCCACCTCTCAGGTTTAAGCAATTCTCCTGCCTCAGCCTCCCAAGTAGCTGGGATCACAGGCGCGCACACCACACCTGGCTAATTTTTTGTATTTTTTGTAGAGACGGGGTGTCGCCACATTGGCCAGGCTGGTCTCGAACTCCTGACCTCAGGTGATCCACCTGCCTCAGCCTCCCAAAGTGCTGGGATTACAGGTGTAAGCCAACGCGCCGGCCCAGCCCAGAATCTTTATCTTTAACACATTCCCCAGGTGACTCTGAAGCAAATGGTCAAGGAACCCGCATTTGAGAATCCCGAATGAGATGGTGTTTTACAAGCCAACATCTAGACTTCTATTAAAAAGCCACTCCTGCCCAGGTATATACCCCCAAAAAACATGTCCATGTATTCCATACACCCCATACAGGGCCATAACCTGCAAAGGTGTGCACCATACAGATGATACACATCTGTCTTTTATGTGTGCATACTCCCAAAACACCTAACACAGAACCACCACATAGATCACAAACAGCCCGGAGCCACCACATCAGCATACACGGCGGGGGGGAAGGGGCACACACACAGATACCCACCACACACTCAGTGTGTGCTCACACACACCTCATGCAGACCCACACTAAACAGACGCTGTCCTGAATTTATTTTGCCTCTGGGAACTGGTCCAGGACCAAAGGAGCTATGCTCTGCTGATGAAAACATCCCTCCCGCCTCTGCCACCCTCACCCCTGCCCCTTGCCCCAGGCAGCATGCTACCCACCTCTCCCTTGTAGGAGGAGGGAGACTGGAGGAGGGCAGTGGGGATGGGTTGGGAGGAGGCAGAGGCTAGGCCAGCGACTCAAGCTGCTCAGAGCCCTTCCGGGTGTCCAGCTCCCCTCTTTCCCTCTCCCTTCCCCCCAGAAGATGCCAAAGGGCCTCCACCCAGCCCCCGAGTCCATGCTCACTCAGGCCACTTGCTTAGATTCCCAGGCCCCTGGTCCTAGGGCGCCAAAAGGGTTAGGGAGGTGGCTAGATCTAGGGACTCCTCCTAATACTCAGGCCTCTAAGGAAAGGGCTGTCTGGGGGCACCTTCCTATAGCCCTAAGGCCTGGGGCCTCCAGGGAAGGTTACCACAGAAACAGGGGGAAAATATTACAAGGAAACACAATACCCGGCAGGGTCACCTGCTGACCGGGCTTCCTGCTGTGTTGCCCACCCCCAGCTCACTGCCCTCACAGCCTCCTTCTCTAGCCCTGCCTGGGCCTCCTTACCAAGGCTCTCCTTCCTGCCTCCCAAGAGCTGGAAGAAGTAGTCTTAAGCAGAAACTCTGCCCCTCCGTGGTTCCAAACAACAACATCGAGGATGGCCCAGAGCTGAGCCCCCAACTCCTAATCCTTACCAACCCCTCCTCACCATCACCACAGGAAATCAAAGCTTCCTGCCCCAGAGGAAGTGCCCCATCTAGTGAACAAATCCAACACACACAAACGCACAGTCCTGGGAGCCTCCAGGAGGACAGATGCCCTCCCCCTGGCCCCAGGCCTTATTCAGGCCCTGCTTCCAGCAATACCCCACACCACACTGGAGGCCCCAGTCCCAAGTCTGAGGGCAGGCCAGGAAGAGTCAAGCTGTGGAGGGTGGGCCAGCAGAATGGGCACTGGCAGAGTGAGAAGGCCTGGTTCTGGCCCCCCTCTGCCTGCCATTCCCTGACTGAGTGACCCTGGGCCTTGCATTAGCTCACCTTCTCTCAGGCCCCTGCCAACTTCAAAATTACCAGCCCTTAATGAAAGGCCAGGAGAAAGAAGGCAAAGAGAGATGGGGTTTCACAGGTTTCTGTCTTCCAAGTCCTTGGGCAAGCATGCCCACAGCTACCAGAGGGTCTCCACTCCCTACCCCATCACACATGAGTTTCTCTCTTGCCCAAGGGTTTTATATCAGAATTGAGAAAGTTCCAGCTTCCATGCCCAGAGGCCACCAAGGACTAAAGCTGAGGTCCATTATCCCTAAGCAAACTGGAGGGGGTGGATAGTGGCACTGAACCTTGATTTTCCTCTCCATAGTCAACGTCTCGTGCTCTGCTCTGAGAAGTGTGCTTGGAATTTTCTCCCCACTTTACTGAAGGGGAAACTGAACTTCAGTGTCAAAGTGGAGTGAACTGCTTAGACATGCAAACTTCCCTGCCCCAAAACCCACTGTAAGACCTGGTGGCCACAGAGACACCCACCAAATAAGGGACACAGAGGCCTCGGGAGAACACTGCACCAGGACCATTCCAGGTGCAACACCAGGAGGCAGCTCTGAGCTTGCCTCTGAGCCTGGCCCTGCTGGGCAAGGAGGGACATCAGGGGACTAAAGGCAGAGGACTAGTCCCAATAGATCCAAGACCTGGTTACAGTGTAGGCTTGCTGGGATGGGTACCACTCAGCAGGACTACTCTGTGCCTTAGTTTCCCTCAGAAATGACTGCAGAGAAGAAGAAAATGACTTAATAACTCATGGGTAGCAGCAGCCTATGGAGGAGGAAAAGGCCACCAAAGCGCCTCATTAGAGGGCAAGGACCTGAGTCACAGTCTCCTTCCAGCCCTATGGCTGAATAGCGGTCCTAAGGAAGGTCCCACAGGTCCAGATGCAAGTCCAGGGAACAGGCTGAGAAGTCGATCTTGAGCTCCCAGCAGGGCCGCTGAGGGACGATGCCCCATTCTCACCCTAGAAAGCGGCAGGCAGAGCTGGGCCTCAGGCAGATGTTGCCTAGGAGAGTGGGCAAGGAGTGTTGGCAGCCAGACAGCCACTGTCTAGATGCAGGGCGAGGCCTTTGGGTGTGCAGGAGGCCTTTGGGTGGCCTCCTCAGCCAGAGGGGATGAGGAGTGAGGAGCAGCCGTGGCTGGGGAGGTCAGACCCAAACAGGCAGCCACAGCGGGAAGCAATGGGGGTGGGGGCACTAGGTGGCCTGAGCGCCCCAAAGGGCTCTCTCCTAGCCCACAGGCCTAGAAACTCTGGTGGTGGGAACCCAGCCCATCCGCCAGATTTGCCGCCTGCTCTCACACTCCCCAACACTAACAGACCCCAGGCCTGGGGGGTGCACATCCTGTCCCCCATCCCTCACACAGCCTGTGGCACCCCCCCTTCCCGCGCCGCTGCCGGCATTGACCTCCACAGCTCACTAGGGCACAGGTGTCTCTTCACCCTGATGGGTGAGCAAGGATGGGGGGCGATGCTCAGAGAAACCTCCCACTCTGAGACTCCTCCAAGGGACCTCTTTCCCCGCCGAAGGATCTGAGTAGGGCCCTGCCCGGCTCCACGGGATGGGGGCGCTGATGTCCAGCCCCACAAAGCCCAGCCCCAACTCAGTGGGTCCTGCCCTTTGCCCTCGCGCTTCCAAACCTTCCGCCCCGGAGCACCGCCCCCTCGCCGGGCCACCGCTGCCGTCCCTCCCTCCCCGGTTCCTCGGTTCGTCCTCCCCGGGAACAGGGGTGATGGGACG
>NW_012114611.1:3367081-3380088 GCF_000951035.1 Colobus angolensis palliatus | reverse complement strand
CCGCGGCCCCGAGCCCGAGCCGCCGCGAGGCGCTCGGTGCAGTGCACAATTCCCGGAAACCCAGCTACCTGGGCGCACGCACCCTCGCATACACAGCGTATACGAGCACGCATCCATGTTTACAAGGGGCAGAATCATTTACACAGCACACACTGGGGCTTCGGGGTGGACCCCCGTGCACACATTACATACCCGTACAGCCCACAAGCACGCGGGCACAGTGGGACACGCGTGGAGTCCCATGTCCCATACAAGGAATCCCAGACGAACGCCCCCCACCACACACACACACATAAGCACGACTTGCCTCAGGAAAGTTCCAGGATCTGATTTGAATCACTGCCCAGCCCTCCCCCACTGGCACCCCCACACACACACACCATGCCTGCTGAGGGGAACGGAAGGGTCCAGCCTGTTCCTATTAAAAGAAAAAGGGTGTGGGGGTGGTGCAGATTTTGAAAGTTTTCTTTTTTTAAAGAAATTTCTCAAGGGATTTCCTTCCCTCCTCTCCTCTTCCTCTCTTCCTCCCATTCCTCTCCCTCCACAACCCCCCTCTTTCCCCCTCCCGGTCCCTATGAGTCAAACTTCAGCAATGTGCCCAGTGTCCCCCAGTGCATTACAGCGGATCACAGAAATGTTCCAGTCTGTGAGTCGGAATGCAGCCGCCTCCAGCCCTCCCTCAGCTAATAAACTCAGCTCAGGGCCGGCTTTAGGCAGTGGCCCTCCCTGCCTCTCCCTCCTCTTTTAGCTGGAGAGAAGGTCAGATTCAGGGGTCAGGGGTCAGGGGTTAAGGACCTCGCCATTGTGCTTCCTGGGCTAGCTGGTCAACCATGTCTGCCTCCAGCAATCTGGAGCTGCTCCTAGGAAGAGGAGAGGTCCACCACGCAGGAACACTGGACTCTCTGCAGCGTGAGGTGCCACCACTGCAAACCAAGGAGCAGCTTCCCCTGACCCCATCCTATCTCGCACAATCCTAAGAAACCCCAAGAATCCAGAGAAGGAGAAATTGAGGCAGCCCCAGAGGTGGAGTCAGGTCTGATCGGAAGCAGGAGCCCACAGTAGCCTAGGAGGGCTTGGCCATGCTGGTCGTGAACTTCAAACCATAGATTCTATTCTGTTCCCTCAGGCACAGCTCAGGATTCACTGTCTGTTGCTACCAGCATATGCAGCATGGGACTTCTTACTTCAACCCCTTTCCTTGTCCCAGTTCTCCGTTGACAGGCAGATCCAACCCTTCTGCGCTTGTTAACTTATCCTCCCAAATGCCTTTCCTGGCATTCAAGCCCTACTACAACCTGGCACCAGACTCCATACACATCCCTGCCCAGTGCCTCCTGGTACTTCGGGCTCAGTAGTGTTAGTCGCTATTATTACTATCATTATTTCCAACAGACTGGGCTGCTAGCTGCTTCCCATTATGTCCTCACGCTTCCGCACTCCCTTGCCTTCGCTTATCATGCTCCCTCCAAAATAAATGTCCTCCCCAGCCCCTTTCTCCTTCTGTTGAAATCTTTCCAATCCTCAAGACCCACTCCCTATCTAGTGGGAGGGAGGGAGGGAGGGATGGAGGAATGGAGGGAAGGAAGGAAGGACTGGAAGGAAAAGAAAGTGACTGTACCATTTTCTCCGGGAGGCTTTCCCAGATTCCCACACCCAAGAAGGATTCTTCCCTGAACTGTGTGATCTTTATACATTGACCTTCACCCACCTAGTCTACTTGTATCAACTCTTCCTTCTAAGAGCATTCAAGAGTGGATATCCATGAGTCTAGCTACTGCCTTAGTCATGGGTGCATTTCTTGCAGTGTCTTGCACAGAATTCAAACTTGTTGTGAGTTATTTGTCCAATTGGGACAGATGTTCATGACTTTTAAGAACCTTCTCCAGGCTGGGCGCGGTGGCTCAAGCCTGTAATCCCAGCACTTTGGGAGGCCGAGACAGGCAGATCACGAGGTCAGGACATCAAGACCATCCTGGCTAACATGGTGAAACCCCGTCTCTACTAAAAAATACAAAAAACTAGCCAGGCGAGGTGGTGGGCGCCTGTAGTCCCAGCTACTCGGGAGGCTGAGGCAGGAGAATGGCGTAAACCCGGGAGGTGGAGCTTGCAGTGAGCTGAGATCCGGCCACTGCACTCCAGCCTGGGCGACAGAGCGAGACTCCAACTGGATACCTACAGTACACTCTTTCACCCCATAACTACCCATGCTGACTCTCCAAGACACATGCTGTTCCACCTTAGGTATGTCATCCCCAGCCCTCAATTCCAAGCCAGATCATCCTCCTTCCACATGCCTCTTTGGTGTCCACAGACTCCTGAAAAACTACTTGGTTACTGCAGACCCCCAGCCACATGCTTTCTATCTCCCTTGTCTAGTTCCACAATTGCTCCCAACCCTCAACACACACATATCTGTAGCTCTTATGTAGCTATTTCTGTGCTAAAGCCAGGCCCTTTTATGCTCATTTCTTCCATGTGCATTGTGCGTGCATTTATTTGTGAGTCTTCTTTCTCTTTTTAACCTCATCACTGGATTTTGAGTGATCTGAATAAAAAGGCTATCTCCCTGCCTGTCTGTCCACACACTGCCCAACATGTGGCTTTCTACACATACCAGGACTCACTGCCTCCAACATATAGTCAGAGAAAAAGACAGCATGTGCAACCTGCATCTGGGAAAGCTGGACTGTGTCTCTCCTTCCCCTGCCAGATTTACTTACCAGACCCCGCCTCATGGCAGAATCTTAAGCCAGTTTCTAAGTCACATGTCCCTTACCAGGATAAATTAGAAAGCCTCCAAGAACCTTAGAGACATGAGACAGAGAAATGCAAGCTACCTCTGTCTCCTGTAGCCTGGTTACCATGGGGAGCCTTTTTTTTAAAAAGCTCTTGAGTCCAGGCCTCTCATAGCTTGCGCAGCTGAACACCTAGCAGAAGAGACTGGCCCCAGAGGACCTGCCTTGGCTTCCTGAGCCTTCTCTAGAGTCTTTGGCCAGCACAAAGCCTGAAGACACCCCTATCTGCTTCCCTTTGGGACTCTGGGCCTACTTGACTTTCTCTTTCTCCTTTTCCTCTCCTTCTTTCCTTAGTTAGCTACTGTTTACCATTCACTGTGTAGTAGTCCTTGCTATCCCCTGGACAAACATTAGATCATTTATTCTTAACAATAATTCTTGTTATGCTCATGAGTAAGCATGGCCTTTATGTTTAAGAAACCTGACCAAAGTTGCGCAACTAGTAAGTGACGGGGCCATTCGTTCATTCAACAAATATTATTGGGTGCCTACTTTGTGCCAGGATTTAAAGCCCCAGAAAATTATCCAAACTTTCTGATACCCTCTGTTCCCAACCTTCTAGATGTGGAGGCCACAGCCACAATTCCTCCCCTAGCCTGCGCTTATCCTCACACACTTCCCACAAGGCCAACCAGAAAGTGCTCCTTCCCCAAGGCCTCAGTGAGATCTCAGTGGACACCCATTGTGTTGGGTTAGTTTGGATCTTGCATTTCAGTTTCTGGATCTGGAATCAAATGCCAGTTCATAGGGTTTGGGACTTGCAGATTAGTAGGGGAGATTAGGTCCCCAACTCCAAATAAAGGGTTTAATGGGACCAGACATAAGAGATATAAGAAGTAGAGGAAGGAAAAAAGAAAGGAAAGAAGAAATGGAAAAAAAAGGAAGGAAAGGATAGGAAAGGAAAGGAAGGAGGGAAGGAAGGCCTGGAAGAAAAAAGAAGGAAAGAAAGATAATTTAGGATTTATTGAGCATGTTCTACATATCACATACTGTTCAAAGCCCTTTCACTTAAATCTCATTATTATCCCCATTGTTTCCATGAGCAAAGTAAAACTCAGAAAGACAAAATGATCTGCCCAAGGCCACAGAGCCAGTAAGTTACTTAATCCCAAGTATGTCTGATTCAGAGCCTGTACAATTTCCTAGCAGGTCAAAACAATGAAGAAGCCATTGCCAGGGTCTCCTGTTCCAGTATAGCCTGCTTCCTTGAGGTCCCTATACATCTCATTCCAAATGCCGAGTTTCTGACCCCAACCATGTGGTCTCGTGCCTGTTTCCCACCTTTCTCTGTTGCACAGCACAGGCAGAATCAGAGGAACCGTATAAGTATTCTAGGTAGGGTTGGGGGTGTGGCTTTGGGGTACAGGCAGGCAGTCCCCTATCTAGGATTTCACAATCTGAGGGAAGAGGTGCCAAATCCTTCTGGGCTAGAATTGGATGGCTAGATCAAGAAGAGGCTGCAGTGTGGCTATAAGTACCAGGGCCTCAGGTTGGGAGGGTAGATGACTGTGGGGACTGGGGCAGGTGGAGAGAACTAAGCTGGTCCCTTCGCCTTACCCCCATCTCCCTACAGAGTCAACAAAGGTGATGTGGTTTCCCCTGTGGTCTGTTGCCCTAGACACCTGCAGTTCTGAATATACATGTATGTGTCTATGTGCCAACTATGTGGCAGGGGACACAAGGAGAAAGCACTGGGACAGGATGGGGAGGGGCAGGAAGCCAGACAGTCTCCTCAAGCCCAAGACAGAGAAGGTACCACGAATGAAAAGATGGCAACGGTCACCCCTTTGACTATGCCAGGTCCCCAGCCAGGAGCATCAGGAGAGAGCTAGAAAGGAGACATTGTGGGGATCAGGAGCCTGGGCTGGTAGTCAGGGAACTTGAGCTTTAGGCCCAGTTCTGCCATTAACTTCCTGGGTCACACCTTTCTAAGTCTCAGTTTCCTGCTTTGTAAATAGCAATATCTTGGCTACTTACCTCACAGGGCTGGCCTGAAATCAGATGAAGAATACATAAAAGGATTTGTACCACTGTGAGTTTTAGAATTATTGTCCTGATGGCATAACAAATATTACAATTGCTTACTTTAGTTCCTGGATACACAACACACCCAGAGTGTGGAGATAAGAACATTAAAAACAAAAACAAAAACAAAGCCCCTGCCCTTCTATTGGTCACAGAGTGTTGAGGAAACAAAACAAACATAAAATACTTGAAAGCCTCTTGCAACGCCAACTATTTTAAAAATCTCACCGTGTGATCTTGGCCAAGTTGCAACCACCCTGGGCCTTAGTTTTCTCATCTATCAAATGAGGAGGCTGCTTTAGATCACCTCTATTTGTTTTTCTGAGTCTAAAGCAGTTTTCTGATTCTGTTAGTCCAAGTGTAAATGAGTGTATCGCAAAGAGGGAAGACCGGAGTACATCAGGGCTCAACATGGCCTCAATGAAGCTGGTAAGTGTCCGTCAAACTGGGTTTTGAAAGAGCCCAGAGATGTGGATCAGAGTGGGGAGAGAAGAGGGGGTGACATTCCAGGTAGAGAGAATGGCATGTGCAAGGGCGAGGCAAGGAAGCAGAGGGTGGCAAACAGATTAGCCAGGCTCAGGAATGAGGTTGGCAGGATTGGAGGGGCCTGGGGAGGAAGTCGGGAAAGGAAGACTAGAAGGGGGCAGTCCCAGGGCTGAGTGGCTAAGATGTGAAAGTGGGGGAGGAATATGGGTGGGGAGAGACGCTCTCAGCCCGAGTTCGGTGCCAAAGCCTGTGGAGCCAAACTCCACCCGGGGGAGAGGGAAAGCAGGGTCCCCTTGCCAAGAGGCCCCACCCACCAGGGAAAGCCCTTCCCTCCCTACCCTCCTCTCCCAGCTTCCCTCCCAACCCTGAGGTAAGCAAGGCCCCGCTTAGGCCAGAACCTTGTTCATGGCGGAAACACACAGATGGGCAGCCACCACATCCTTCTATAACAATGGTGCCAGCAGCAAAATAATAATAATGATAATGATGAAATAAACTACCCATCACCTGCTCTCTGATAAAACCCCTCAGCAGCAAAACCTCACGATGTACCCAATCCATTTACTAGAATATTTGCTCCCAAAAGCTGCAAGTGTTTTATAAGATTATCTAGTCTCCAGGATCCCCTAAACCTAACACTATATCAAAACCACGTAGGCCGGGTGCAGTGGCTCACGCCTGTAATCCCAGTACTTTGGGAGGCCAAGGCAGGTGGATCATCTGAGGTCAGGAATTTGAGACCAGCCTGGCCAGCATGGGGAAACCCCACCTCGCCTAAAAAATACAAAAATTAGCCAGGTGTGGTGGCACATGCCATTAATCTCAGTTACCCAGGAGGCCGAGGCAGAAGATTACTTGAACCCAGGAGGTCGAGGTTGCAGTAAGCTGAGATTGCGCTACTGCACTCCAGCCCGGGCGACAGAGCAAGACTCACTCAAAAAATAAATAAGTAAATAAAAACCACTTAAAAGAACCTGTGGAAAAAAAGTTTCCTGAGTCCTATCCCAGACCCCATCAGACTCTTTGAGAAGGTTGGATAGTACCCAGGAACCTGCAGCACCACAGGTAATTCTAAGGGTGGTTAAGTTTGGGACTCCCTGGTCTAATCCAAACCATTCCTTTTACAGATGAGGAAACAGAAGACATGAGGAGGATGTAAATTGCCAGAGATGACATGGTTAATCAGGGCCGGGGCAGGCAGAGAACTTGGGCCCCCAGGCTTCTAGGTCAGCGCTCCTTCCACAGCCCTCACTGCCCAGCCCAGAGATGCCTGTGCCAGCAGAGATTATGGTCAGGGAGGCAGCCACTGGGCCATATTCTAATCATGAGTGAGAAGAAATTTGTCTGAGTTGCAAAATGCCTTTCTGCAGCCAGCTTACCATTACTTGCTCCAGTGGGCCCCTGCAGGGGTACTGTGGTCCTCCCGCTGGCAGGCTTGAGCTTCGGCCTTGCCATATGCCCCAGCACAACCCTCCAGTTGCCCAGGGGCTGTACTGGCTGGCAGACAGGATCCCACTTTACTACAAATCTCAATGCTTCCTATTTGGAGGCACGTACCTCTGACTCCAGAATCTCCAGGAGAGACCCCTGAGAAGGTCTTGGCCTGAGGACGCTCACCTCTCTTTCCCCAGGAGTGTCTTTTAGGGTGGGTTTGGATTATGCGCCTGTGAATCAGGAGATTAGAGGCAGGAAAGAGAGCAATGAGCTGAGGGCGGCTAAGCTGAGAGGCAAGCAGGGGTGTCCTGGCTGAGAACTTGAAAAACTCCACCCGTGATGATCACCATTATACTCCTCTTCATCAACACACATTTGTTGAGCATCTACTCTGTGCCAGGCACCGTGTCAGGCTCTCAGGCACAGAGGCAAAAAAAAAAAAAGCCACAGTGAGGAATTCCTCACCTCCTGGGGAGCAGGATACAGTCTAAGAACAGAACCTGGAGTGGAGAAAACTGTTGGATGAGGGATTCGAATAACATATGCCACAAAGGAGAGGGTGGATTCAGAGTCACCAGAGTTCCAAGCAGGGAGAGACCTAATGGATCCTGGGATCAATGTGGATTGGGGAGACGGTTCTGCCCTCACCTGCTCTCCTCTGTGCTTGGGGTCTGAGGAAACCCAGAACAGTGATTCTAGAAGTCTGTCTCATCAGATCCCTCACTCCAGCTTGGCCTAAATGGCTAGGGGTGGGAAGGCAGAGGAGGCAGAGACAATGTGCAGACATCTCCCTTGGGCAGACGCTGAGTCCTGGGCTCCAGGGTTCCCTGCACTGAGCTTTCTCTCTCGCTCTTTTTTTTTTTTTAAACAGAGTTTCACTCTTATTGCCCAAGCCGGAGTGCAATGATGCAGTCTCGGCTCACTGCAACCTCCGCCTCCTGGGTTCAAGCAATTCTCCTGCCTCAGCCTCCCGAGTTGCTGAGATTACAGGCACGCACCACCACGCCTGGTTAATTTTTTGAATTTTTAGTAGAAACGGGGTTTCACCATGTTAGCCAGGCTGGTCTCGAACTCCTGACCTCAGGTGATCCATGTGCCTCGGCCTCCCCAAAGTGCTGGGTTTACAGGCATGAGCCACCAAGCCCGGCCCCCTGCACTGAGCTTTTAAGAGCTCATTTAGGCCGGCGCGGTGGCTCACACCTGTAAATCCAGCACTTTGGGAGGCTGAAGCAGGCAGATTACCTGAGGTCAGGAGTTCGAGATCAGCCTGGCCAACATGGCAAAACCCTGTCTTTACTAAAAACACAAAAATTAGCCAGGCCTCGTAGCGGGCGCCTGTAATCCCTGCTACTCGGGAGACTGAGGCAGGAGAACGGCATGAACCCAGGAGGCGGAGGTTGCAGTGAGCTGAGATTGTGCCACTGCACTCCAGCCTGGGTGACAGAGCGAGACTCCACCTCAAAAAGAAAAAAAAAAAGAGAGATAATTTAAAAGCACCCAGAGGAGTGGACAGAGTGAGGAGATGTTGTACTGTGGTTATGAACAAAGATTTGGTATCGAGCTGCTTGGGCTGGAGCTTGTTGCTTCCCCACTGCTTGACCTTACAATATTATTTAGCCTCGAGGAGTCTTGGTTTCCCATCTGCAGATTAGGGGATGAAGTGCCTGCTATATTAGGGTTGTTGCAGGGACTGATGAGATCGGGACATGAAGTACTTAACTATAGTGCCTGACACACACTGAGCTGTTAGGGACAGAGCTCCAATGCTCACATCAGTAATAGAAGAAAGACAGTGTCCTGTCTCTTCTGTCTCCCTAAACCTGTTTTCCTCTATAATTTGAGGTCTCAAAGTGATCACTGAGCTGATTTATGCAAACGAATCCAATAGGGCCTATTGCCCAAGCTGACCTTTCTAGGGTGTACAGCCAGGCTACAGAAATGGGAAAATAGGTGCAACCTTCCTGATCCTCCTGAGATCCTCAAGTGTTGTCTTGAAGTTGAGGGGAACCTGGACCAGGCTGCAGGGAATGCCACAGGGACTGCAGAAAGGGCCTGGCCTCCCCTCCCAAAACACTGCACATCTGGAGTGATCTGCCCATCTGGCTGCATCCCTGGGGCAATGGCCACAGCTGCTATTTGAGGGAGGAGACATCCAGCTCCTTAGCCAGTGCCTGGGGGTGGGGGGGGTCGGGGGGGCTATAAATAACTAAGAGGACCAGGGGGCCAAGGTTGACCTTTGGGGGGCAGGAGCTGGTGACTTCCCCCTCCTTGCTTGAGTCCAGAGCCAGAGTTTTAGCAAAACAGGAAGAGGCAGCAGCAGCTTCTGGGAAAGTGGGAGTGGCTCCCCTTCCCCCACTTGCCTGGGGCCTTCGGATCCCAGCCAGGACCTGGGAGAGGTGGAGTCATCTAGGCAAGAAGAGGGAGGGGCAGACCCACGCAGACTGGGCCCCAGCTTCAGTGCCCTCAAATGGCGCAGCCGGGGCACAGGAAAAGGAGAATGAGACAGAGAAGGGCAGCCCAATGGAGTATATCTGCTACCCCTGGTCCCCTCCTGTTTCCTTCTGTTCCCCAGGAAGGATAGGCATTAGAAATGGAGCTCAAAATGTGCCTGTGACCCAGGTAGTATACAGGGAGGTTCAAGGTCAAGTTGAGCACACCTCCATCTCTCATCCCCTCCCAGCTTGCGGGGGGCTGAGCCTGAGCCCAAGTAGGTAGGAGGGAGGGCTCTAGACAGGGGGAAGGACACTTCTGGGCTTCTGGAAAGAGATCCAGGACCTGGCCTAGGTGGAATGATAGAAAAATCTTCCAATGAACTATCAAGGTGAGGCAATTCAAAGGTCTGGGTGGTCCTGGGTGAGTGCTTTTCCAGAATAATGGGGCATCTACAGAGACAAGCTCAGGAGAGCTAAGCCTCAGTCCAGAGACCCTCATGAAGTCAAAGACTGAAGGAATTATCCAGGAAATGTTGCCTGGCTTGGCTTTGCCTGAGTGAGGCTGGCCACTGAGAATCTGTCCTTCGGTGTCTGGAGACATCTGGCTGGAGCTCTGGCTGCCCCACACCTCTAGTAGGGTCTGTACCTGTGTCTGTCATGGACTGCCCTTGTCTCCTGAGCCTGGAGCCCCACATTTCACCTGCTGGGAGGGTCTAGATCAGCGCTGTCCAATAGAAACAGAATGTGAGCCACATATGTAACTTATTTTCTATTAGCCACATCAAAAAAAGGAAAAATAAACAGGTGAAATTCATTTTAGTAGTATATTTATGTAACCTAATAGAGTAAATCTAAAACATTATTTTGATATGCAATCAAAATAAAAAATTACTAATGAAACCTTTTACATTTTTTTTCCATACTCAGTGTTTGAAAGCCAGTGTATATTTTATACTTATAGCACATTTCAATTCTGACTGGCCACATTTCAAGTGCTTAGTAGCCACATGTGGCCACTGGCTACTGTATGAACAGCACAAGTTTAGACTTATAGCTTTGCCTCTTCTGCATCCCTTCCAGTCTCTTGTTGGAGAAGAGGCTCAAGAGGTGAAGGAAAACGCTGGTGAGGTCAGTGTAAAGGGTTAATTTGCTCTAGGAGGGTGACCACTCCCTTTGGCTTTCAAGCATTTGTCTCTAGACCTGGATCAGTTCTAGTGTCCAGGCAGGCAGGGAAATTGAGGCATGGAGCAGCATCTTCCCTGACAACTGGCCTTTTCCTGCCCTTCCCAGCACTCTTTCTCTGAGCAGAAGGTTGATAGAATCCGATTGCCTCTTCAGGCTCATTAGCCTCCACCTTCCTCTTTCCTCTTCTAAAAGCGACTCCAAACCCAAAGGTATTTGAGTAGCTGAGTTAGGGAATATGGGAGGAGAAGCAAATTTGGAAGAAAATGCAGAATGGAGCTTTGCACAGGTGGAGTTTGAGGTGCTGGTGGGATGAACAAGGGGGGCTGTTGAGTGGACAGTTGGTATCTGGAGCTCAGGGAAGAATTTGGAGGTCATCAGTGAGAGATGAAATTATAAGAGTGAATGACATCACAAGAGCAGGAGAGAAGAGAGGAGAGAAGGGGAGGGCAGGGAAGATGGCTAAATACAGAAACCTGAGAAAACAAAGATTTCAGATGGGCGAGGAGTGGAAGCTGGAGGAGGTCAGGAGCAGTCACAGATTTCAGTGAAGCAAGAGGAAGTACATTGGAATCCCAAGTGGAAGAGAATATCAAGAAGGAGAGACTCACACTTGGTTGCAGTTGACAATGCTTTAAAATAATTCTTTTTTTTTTGTTTTTGAGATCAAGTTGTGCTCTGTCGCCCAGGCTGGAGTGCAGTGGTGTGATCTCGGCTCACTGCAACCTCCACCTCGCAGGTTCAAGTGATTCTCCTGCCTCAGCCTCCTGAGTAGCTGGGATTACAGGCACCCGCCACCAGGCCCGGCTAATTTATATATTTTTAGTAGAGACAGGGTTTTACCATGTTGGCCAGGCTGGTCTGACCATAGGCAATCTGTCTGCCTCAGCCTCCCAAAGTGCTGGGATTACAGGTGTGAGCCACCGCACCTGGCCCTAAAATCATTCTTATAAAGAGAGCTCACACAAACTGTTAAGAAGCACTAGAAGAGTGGAGACTAAAGTTCAAAGCCCAGAAACAGACTCTTCTGGAACAGAGGAAACACAACTCACAAGTAAAGGTAGGGGTATGTTCAACCTGATTGTCATCAAAGTAATACCAATTAAAATGAGACAAAGGTAGGTGCCTTTTTGAAACATTAGCAAGAGCTCGGTGAAGTGTGTGTGCTGTCGGTAATGGTGTAACCTCTTTTGAAATCAGTTTGGCAATATATAGTAAGAGCTATAACGTGCTGTCACCCTTTGGCTCAATAACCCCACTCAGTATATCCTAAACTACATTTCTATAGCCACAATTGGGGGAGGAGGAGGAGCAGAATATGTGCCTAATGATGTCCCCCATCACACTGCTTATAATATAGAAAATTAGAGACAATTTGAACACTATGATTGGAAAATTGTGGAGGCAAATTATGATACTATATTTCCACTTAATAGAAAACCATGAAACTGTTAAGATGTTTATATGCAACCTAGCATCACAAGAGAACATAGATTGGTGCATACCCTATGATTGCAACTGTATTAAAAAACATATATGCATGGAGGAGAAGGTGAAGAGGAAGTATGTGCCATAGGTAATGATTATGTAGCGTGGAATGGGTATATATGGTTTTGGTCTCATGTAATGAGTCTTAATGTTGTGGAGAGCAGGAATGAGGGTTGACCAGAAGCTGAGATTTGGGTCTCAGCTATAGGGAGGGACCTGACAACCTTCCAGAGGCCATGAACGCGTTTATCTGGCAACTTAATGGACTGAGCTCCGACCGCAAGGCAGGTGCGGTCACTGTGGGTATCAGCTTAGCACTCTCCTGATAGGAAAAAGCTCACCATGAGGGACGATGGCCAGGTGCTCACCACGGATTCCCTCCCATGCATGGGAAGTTCCTGGAGCCCCATAGTCTCCTCTACTACTGTTGAGGAGCAGGCCGTGGCAGGCGCCTGTGGGGACAGCCCCCAGAGGACAGGGCCGACTGCAGGAGGAACAGAGCATCTGCAGTAGTGGCCACAGTGAGGTGAGGAGCTCAGCGGGTATGAGGGCCTCTCTGCTCTGGGGTAGGGGTTGGTGGGCTGTGGTCGGCCACCTGCTGTTTCACATCACCCCGAAGGTGACATGAGATGCAGGGGCCATCACCTCCACGGCACCCCCAGGAACTCTACCCAGGCCCCCACCTACAGTGCCATTGGGCCTCCTGCTCCTCCCCCTCCACTCTCTTCCCACAACAACACACTGGGGCCTTGAAATAACACATCTTTCTTTACGCCATCATTTCCACAGAATTTGCCTATGATTCATTTGTTGTCAAGCGGTATTAAAACCTCCAGCTCCCAGGCACCCTGGTCTTTGTACCCCTCCCTCCTAGGTCCCACCACTCCCCTTCCCACGGTGTCCTGCCCAGCTCTTACCCTGTCTTCCTGAGCCCCAGCATCCCAAACTCAGCGCCGCCTCTCCCACCCCCACCCCCACCCCTCTCCTCCCCACTTGACCCCTTGGGGAACAGTGGGAAGGGGCTAGGACAGGTCCAGATGGCACCCACCCACCTCCCCAGCCCAGCTCCACCGGAGGAATGCCCTGCTGGGAAGGCCTCTAGCCTTCGGACTTGGAGATGAAGCCCTGGAAAGGGAAGAAAACTCTCTTTGCCTAAAACAGGAGG
>NW_012114611.1:3350963-3366846 GCF_000951035.1 Colobus angolensis palliatus | reverse complement strand
GTGTGTGTGTGTGTGTGTGTGTGTGTGTGTGTGTGTGTGTGTGTGTGTTGGGGAGTAGGAAAAGCTGTCTTCTCACACCCTCATTACCCAGTAAGGCTTTGGGGTTCCCCTCCAGGGCCCTCCCCAGGGCTGTGTAGGTGTGTCAGGGAGCTAGAAGGTGGGGGTGGCAGGAGAGGAAGAGGGTGAGGAGCAAGGGGGCTGGGGGGCTGCTGGGAGTTGGGCTGGGGTGAGGGGAGCTGCTGTGGTCGGGTTATCTGATGTGATGAGCCAGGTGTGCAGCTTTGAGGCTCTGGGGGTGGGGGAAGAGCAGCCTGAGAGAGAAGTAGAAACGGCAGAAGCAGCCTGGAGCCAGCAAGGTAGACAGGAAAGACAGAAGTGGGAGAAGAGAGCCATAGTGAACCCAGGAAGGCCTCTCCCCAGAGGAGGAGCACTTTTCTCCTCAAGCTCTGGAGGCAACACCAGAGCAGGCAGGCAGGTGGGCAGGGGAGTGTCCCCTGCCTCTGCCATGGCCCAACTTCACCAGCTCCCCAGCTCCCAGGGAACCAGGCAGCCTCTCCTCAACACTGCAGGGCTGATGGGCTCGAAGGTCCAGCCTTATCCCTGAATCAGAGCAGTTGGAGACAGTTGAGGCTCTATAATCTCGGTTGGAGGTTAACGGGTGGAGGAGGCTTTGCAGGAGGAGATAATGGGGCGGACCTCAGGTCCTCTGCACTACCCACCAGCACACCACCGTGGAGCTGGGGGAGTGAGCGGAGTTGTCGGCACCACGGGCCAGGCCAGGGGTGTGTCTGCCATCCTTGGAGCTGGGTTGAGGGCCAACTTGGCCTTTCACAAGAGGGGTCCGCCTGTGAGTCCTCGCTTCTACCCTGTCTATCCCTGACTTGGAATGTGTTGGAGGAGCTGCTTGTAAGGAAGATAATATCAGGTCAGAGGTTATCTCTTTAGAGGAGAGGGTCCCCAGAGGATGATGAAAATTACAGTAATAAAGGTTAACATTTACTGAGCACCAAACTCCATGCCAAGTGCAATTGTAAATACTACATAGTAGCTCAGGTGGTTCTCACAACACCTAGGAAGTAAGTACCATTACTCTCTTTGCTTTACAGAAGAGAGACGAATAGCCAGCAGTCCCACAGCGACTCAGGGGAGTGCCAGGGTTCAAGTCCGGCTCCTGCTAGATGCCACTTCTGCTGCTCTTCACTGCTGCCCTAGACAAGGCCGGGCCCTGCGGCGTGCTGCAAGCCTTCCTTCCGTTATCTTTACCAGCTCTACACTGTCATTCACAGATGAGAAAGCTGAGGCTCAGAGAGCTCACACATTTCCCCCAAGGTTACAGAGTCAGTAAGAGACACTATCAGGATTCCGATGACCTGCTCTTAAAGTTCATCTCTTATTCACTCATTGCCTCCCTCAAGGTTGAGGAGTGGGGTGGAGCGGAGACCAGGAGAGCTACTGAGCTCCATCTGCCTCCGTGGCCCCCACAGCCCAGAGCTCTGCCAGCAGTGGTAGGAGGAGTGTGGTTAGCATTTGCTGATGAATGAACAACCGAAGGACAAAATAATGAACTGTCATCTCCCAAGACAAAGGATTGCAGAAGCCACTGATATCCTGCCCACCGCCCTCCCCATCCACTCCTCTACCACCTCCAGTCCTTCCTGTGAACACAGCAGAGGCAGGAGCCCCTTGGGGTGGGGTCCCTATCAGGGAGGAAGTGCAGCTGGCTTCTCCCCCACCCCCGTTATCACTTCTCCCCCATCCCTACTTTATCACCCAGGGCCTCCACAATCCCCTCCCTGTCCCTCTCCGGGGGTTCCTGGGTAGGAGAGGGAAAGACATGGAAATCAGTGGGGCTGGGGGAAGCAGAAAGGATACCAGGAGCATTTCCCCGGCACATTTAACCTGGGGCTCACAGTCCTTGCCAGGCTGGGCCAGTGGCGTAGAGGACCAAGCCCTTTCTGATAGGCCGCTTGATCTATCTGGCCGGCCTAGTAGGCAAATGGGGAAATGGTAGTCAGGAGCTGACAGAGTTGGGGCACCTGCCCTCACTTCAGCCCTAGCCCCATGCCGGCTGCCACAGATGTTCACAGGTGTCTGCAGGATTGTTTTGTTTTTGTTGTTTTTTGAGATAGGCTCTCGCTCTATTGCCCAGGCTGGAGTGCAGTGGTGCGATCATGGCTCATTGCAGCCTCAACCTCCCGGGCTTAGGCAGTTCTCCCACCTTGGCCCCCCAGGTAGCTAGGACTATAGGCACAAGCCACCAGGCCCAGCTAATTTATTTTTAAAATTTGTTTGTAGAAATGCTGTCTCTCTATGTTGCCCAGGCTGGTCTTGAACTCCTGGCCTCAAGTAATCCTCCTGCCCCGGCCTCCCAAAGTGTTGGGATTACAGGCATGAGCCACCATGCCCAGCTAGGATTTGGGATAGGTTCGGGGTGGCACGGGCTTTTCCAGAGACCCAGTAGGCTTCTGAATGCAAGTGAAGAGTGCAGTGGGGAGGCCCTATGTAGCTAAATAAGGGCTGTCAACCAGGCTATGTGTGAATTTTCCATTCAACACCAAGGTCTGGATGTCTAAGGGGAGCTCTGCCCACTACCCCCAGGAGCTCACGGGAGCTTCTTTCTGCCTTCCTCCTCTCAGCAACCAGTATCCAGGAGGTCATGCCTTCCTTTCCAGAGACCAGCTCAAACAATTTGCAGAACAATTCAGCTTGAAATCTGATACTTGATCCACCCCTCCATGCATCCCCTAGATCAAATAACCCTGGATCTGTGACCCTTGGCTCAGATCTGTCTAATTCTTAGAGTCTGTTCAGACTTGGAGTGAGGCTGTTGAGTCCTGAGGAGGGAGGGGCTGTGGCAGCATTGACAAGTTCTCCACATTCCTGTGGTACCTGAGTCTTTCCAATGCCTCCCCTCACCTGAGGCTCAATCTCTCATTACCCACCCTCTTCCCTTCCTTATTAGTGAGGTCTTGAACAACTGAACCAAAGAGCTTCGGTTCATGCGCTAATGTTAACCTGCAAGAGGACACAGCCTTTGGCTCGGTCTCAGTCAACTCTGAATGTGGTAAGCAGACCTAGGTTTTGGAAGATGCAAGAGCAGGAGGGATGGTCAGAATACTGTATGACAAAATGAGGATTCAAAACATTCAAGTAAGCCAATACGGGAGAATCAAATCAGATAAATATAAAGAGGGACAAATGCTACATTCTGCATTTAGTCAAAACAAATTGGTGGCCAGGCACGGTGGCTCACACCTGTAACCCCAGCACTTTGAGAGGCCAAGGCTTGGGAGGAAGAGAGGGGGATTGCTTCACGTCAGGAGTTCAGGACTAACCGAGGCAACATAGAGGGACCCCATCTTTACAAAACACAAAAAAATTAGCTGAGTGTGCCGGTGGTCCCAGCTGCTCAGGAGGCTGAGACCAGAGGATTGCTTGAGCCCAGGAGTTTGAGGCTGCAGTGCACTATGATCATGCACTCTGGCCTAGGCCACAGAGAGACCATCTCTCTCTCTCTTTCTCTCTCTCTCTCTCACACACACACGCGCGCGTGCACACACACACGATCAGCCAAGTACAGAATGAGGGGGATGTGGCAACACTTTAGGGAGAGGAGTTAGTATGAAGTTTCTGAAGCCACATGGAATTAACTTCACAGGTTCTGAAGTTCAAATGAAGGTGTTTAAATTTGCATAAGTCTGTTTGCATTTCATTTTCTAGCAGGGACATTATTAGCCTTTTTGACTCTCATTTTCTCACAAGTGTACAGTGGAGTTTTCCGGAGGCTTCTTGACACATGATATCATAACCGGTTGAATGCAGAAGCCAATATGAGAATCTGGCTGCCTTCTATTAAATCAGACATTAAAGAGATTTGCAAAACTGTGAAACAATACTGTCTTGCCATTAAATTAGTTTTACTTTGGAAAGTGGTTATTTTAAAGAAAAAAATGTGTGTGTGTTTTTTTTTTTTTTTTTTTGAGACGGAGTCTCGCTCTGTCGCCCAGGCTGGAGTGCAGTGTCCAGATCTCAGCTCACTGCAAGCTCCGCCTCCCGGGTTTACGCCATTCTCCTGCCTCAGCCTCCCGAGCAGCTGGGACTACAGGCGCCCGCCACTTCGCCCGGCTAGTTTTTTGTATTTTTTTTAGTAGAGACGGGGTTTCACCGTGTTAGCCAGGATGGTCTCGATCTCCTGACCTCGTGATCCGCCCGTCTCGGCCTCCCAAAGTGCTGGGATTACAGGCTTGAGCCACCGCGCCCGGCCTAAAATGTGTTATTTATCCTAACTTTTAATAGATTCATTATTGCCACATTTAAAGAATACACTTTAAAAGTTTCTGTTTTAATTTCTAATGGTACATATTGATGGATCTAACCCACATACACAAAAGTTCTTTGGGGTCCTTATTTTTAAGAGAGTAAAAGGACGCCAGGACCAAAATGCTTGAGAAACTGGTCTAGAGGCAGGCCACAGAGGTGCACGTTCAGAGAACAGCACATACCCGGACACGGTGGTGGGTTGAGTTTCAATGTCTGGAACAAAGACAAATGACACTGAAGAGATGGTGGTGGGGTTTATACCTCATCAGAAAAGCAGGGTTCCAACAAACACGGGGATAAATGAATCGATCAAACCCGATTCTTGAAACTTGTCTTGATTCCCTTTTCTCTGGGCATAAGCCAACCCTTGCCAAAGAATACTGACATTAATTATAGGTCAGTAAATACGCATGTGGTGAAGTCCAGGTGTTGGTGATTGTTGAAGGAGTGACATTGACAAAGAAAGAACATGACTGAAAGAAGCTGGGGACAGTAGTCACTAGAGTTCCATGTATTTCAGATTTATATTCCTACCTTCCCACCTCTTTCCCACACTTTTCTCCTCAAGTAGCATTCGGTTGGGGCCAATTTGGTTTATTAAGTGGCACACCTGCCCCCTGGTGGCCAGGTGGTACAATGACACCTTCTCTCCGTTCCGGTAGATAGCATGGAGCAGGAGTCCCTAGCACCAGAAGCTGAGATCCGGAAGGGCCCCAAAAAATCAGCCTGGAGTAAGTCTAGAGGGCTGGTCAGGGATCGGAGGTCGGAACGTGGGAGCAATGTCACCTCCTTGATAAAAACTTATTTGGCCATCTCAACAACCCAATAGTGATGCTGGCCAACATTTATG
Organism: Colobus angolensis palliatus; assembly: GCF_000951035.1. Taxonomy (NCBI): domain Eukaryota; kingdom Metazoa; phylum Chordata; class Mammalia; order Primates; family Cercopithecidae; genus Colobus; species Colobus angolensis. The sequence continues at coordinate 3,361,676 of NW_012114611.1, read as the reverse complement.
ATTGATAACTACGTGCCAGGTACTGTTATAAATGCTTTACACAGATTATACCACAACAGCAGAAAATCTATGAGGTAGGTACTATTATTGTTACCATTTTGTGGATGAAGAAACTGAGGCTCAAAAACATTAAGTAACTTGCCCAGGGTCATACAAGCAGCAAATGGCAGAGCCAGGCCTGGGAGACAGCAGTTTACTTGTTAACTGTTACTTGTAACTTGTTAACACCTTGCAGCTTCCCCTTGGCATACCTTGCACTCATCTGTCTGTAGGGCCATCTTCTCCCACTGCACAGTGTCTTTCTTGGGGGCGGCGACTGTCTCGTTCATCGCCGTATCCCCAGCACTGAGCTCGGTGGTGTGTTTGGTTAGAGACATTGGAAGGACTACACAACTTGGCTGGACCTCAGAGGGAATCTGCAGCCTCGCTCACTCTCAGCACGGACTATGCTCAGAGGCCCCGGGCACAAGATCTTGACCCTGGGAGGCCCTTGGCTGAGGCGTGAGAGGGTCAGATACTCTCTGTTGCCTGGGAGGAGAAGCCAGAGAGCAAGTCCCTAACCCCACGTCGCTGGCATGAGGAGAAGTAAGCACCACCAGGTGCCCTCAGTAGGAGAGACTCAGCGCCTCGCTGAATCTCAGTCACAACATGGTGATAGAGAAAGGGTGGAAGGGGTTGTGATTGGGGCTTTGGGGGCGGGGAGGCCAGGCAAGTAGCTCGAAGCTATCCCCGTAGGGCAGTAGCACCACCTAGTGGTGAAACTCAAGATGATTTAGGAAAAATACCAGGCTAATCCATAGCTGAGGGGAGGCTGGGAATCCCCTCCTTTGGAGAGCACACTCTCCTTGGATGGAGCCACAGGAAAGGACCTGGAACTCTTCCAGCGTCTCCCCAAGCCAGAGCAGCTCACTCCAGAAGGGCTCACCAGGTTGTACAAAATGTGAAGAAAACACCCCCCTATGGACACGTCCTATGGGCCCCAGGCTGAAAAGAGCCGCCCAGCTGAGGTCATGTCAATGAAATCACACCCTCTTCAGGGAACGGCCTGCATCTAACGACTACCTGGTGCAGGAATATAGAAGTGACTCCCCCGCTTCATCTTGGGGCCATCCAAAGGGCCATCCCAGCTTCAGAGATCCCCACACGGGTTGATTGAGACCTTCACTGAGACTGCATTGCAACCCAACTTCTCCCACTGCTGATTCTACTTCTTTCCCTTCCACCAGGGCTGATAATCCTGAGACCGCTTGCCAACAAACTCCCTGCACTTCAACCTGCATTTCAGGGTCTACCTCCCTGGAATCCAGCTTGCAACACCATCCCGTATATCATATATGACATGCGTGTGTACAGAGATTCGGAGCAGCTGTCTGGAGCAGTGAGCTCTCAGATTCCCCCTACTAGCCAGGGGCTCCACACCCTGCTGTGCTTCTGGGTCTCGAGGAACACACACTCCCCAGCAGCCTCACGGGCTCCCTGCCCACAATGAGGACTAGTTGCCTATAGGATGTCAGCATGATGAGCCATCTCCTTGGCCATGCTGGAGGTGTCAGACAGCATCCATCCTTCTTGTCATCTACAGAGGCCATGGGGTAGGCAGACTGACCCACACTGCACAAGCAGCCTGCAAGGAGCCTGGTAGAAGCTGGGGAAATTGAAGGGCTCTGGCTACTCCTGGCATGCCCTGTTTGCTTGCTCCAGGGCTAAAGGAATCAATACTTCCTAGCACACCAGTGACTTATTTATACCACATGATGCTTTGAGTCTATCAACCCCATGGTCTGTGCAGTGTTTTTGCTTTATGTCTCTTTTAAGGAGCAGACTCATTCACACTACCCCAGGTGTGGCACAGCCCATTGTAAGGGGAGGATGTTCCCTATAAAGCTTCCATATGATGTCAGGTTAGTGGCCATTCTGCCCAACAGATCAAGAGAAGCACATTAGGCCAGCATCCTCATGGAGTTATTCACAATTTGTACCCGATAAGAACGCATTGTGTAGACCAGTGCTGCCCCATAGACTATTCTGTGATAATGAAAATGTCATGCCTGTAATCCCAGCACTTTGGGAGGCCGAGGCGGGCAGATCACTTGAGGTCAGGAGCTCAAGACCAGCCTGGACAACATGGTGAAACCCCGTCTCTACTAAAAATACAAAAATTAGCCAGGCGTGGTGGCAGCTGCCTGTAATCCTATATACTCTGCCGGCTGAGGCAGGAGAATGGTTTAAATCTGGGAGGCAGAGGTTGCAATGAGCCGAGATTGTGCCACTGCACTCTAGCCTGGGTGACAGAGCAAGACTCTGTCAAAAAAAAAAAAAAAAGAAAGAAAGAAAGAATATGTTGTGTATTCGCACTGTCCGTTACAGTAGCCCTGAGGTTATCAAACACTGGAACTGTGGCTTGTGCGGCTGAGAAGCTAGATGTTTACCTTTATTTCATTTAAATACTCACATGTGGCTAGTGGCTACTTGATTGAACAGTGTAGTCACAGAACCAAAGCTTGGAATGTGAAAACTTAAAATCCCTTGATCCTAATTACGCAATCTTCCTGGGGTATATTCCTCTTGGTTTACCTGGAAAAGTTCATTATAACACAGCCTTGGAAATTTTGTGTTCTTCTAGGTCAGCTATAAAAACGCTACATAAGATCCTCCTAACAGTGTATCAGAACTCCATTCCCCACATTTCTCCAGCCAGAGACACGCCCATTTATGCAGCTGTTGATTTCCTTTCTCTAAGTCCCTTCATGTTTCACAAAATAACCCTCAAGTTCTAACCCCGATTCCCCTAAGTTCATCTCATCCCACTGAAACACATTTTAGCCTTTCGTTTGAAATATTTTCAGATATTTCTGAAAAATTAGAGTGAATCACATCCCCAGGCCAACTTATCCTAAATCAATACATTGGCTGGCATGATTTCCTTATTTTCAGATCACAGTGCTGTGTCCTTGGTTGGTAATTCTTGTGTTTTTTTTTTTTTTTTTTTTTTTTTTTTTTTTTTTTTTTTTTTTTTTTTTTTTTTTTTTTTTTTTTTTTTTTTTGAGACGGAGTCTCGCTCTGTCACCCGGGCTGGAGTGCAGTGGCCGGATCTCAGCTCACTGCAAGCTCCACCTCCCGGGTTTACGCCATTCTCCCGTCTCAACCTCCCGAGTAGCTGGGACTACAGGCACCCACCACCTCGCCCGGCTAGTTTTTTTTTTTTTGTATTTTAGTAGAGACAGGGTTTCACCGTATTAGCCAGGATGGTCTCGATCTCCTGACCTCGTGATCCGCCCGTCTCGGCCTCCCAAAGTGCTGGGATTACAGGCTTGAGCCACCGCGCCCGGCCGGTAATTCTTGTTTACTGTGCTTAGCAACGCTACCCTTCATCATAAATCCCACTTCCTTGGGAAGCAGAGTGGAGTGCATCGGCATAAGTTGGGCCCCTTAGGAGTCCTGTTTCTGCACAGCAGTCATTTGTAATCCTCCAGGTCACTGGCACAGCCGCCATCTCTAATGGCAGACACAGTTTTGCCAATAGCTGCTTGGTTTTCATTTTTGAGGGTCTCACGTAAGTGTCACATATAGACTGCACACTTCCTGGGAGTAGAGCACAGTTTGATCCAGCACCTCTAATTTTCCCAGCTCAGGGCCTGCTTTAGGAATGGGAACCTCTTTTATCTCCTCTCTAGGAGAGAGCTAGCAAGACCATCAGTAACCTGTCAGGTCCCCCAACTCAGTAGGAAGCAGGACAATGTAGCAGTTAATTTGTGGCTTCTAAAGCTAGCTGATGAAGGTTCAAATCCCATCCCTTGCTAGTGTGGCATTGCTCAAGCTATCCCTTCTGTCAAATGGGGGTAATAATGATTCATCTCCCTTAGGGTCCTTATAAGGATAAGGCAAATTGGTTTGCATAAAGCATTTATTTACAGCAGTACTTGCAACAAAGTAAGTGCTATATAAGTATGAGCCATTTTTATTACCATAAGCAAAGCTTTCTATGTTGGTTGACTTGACAAACTGCAGGGCAAGGTTTTTTCTCTTTGGAAATCATTCAGCAGGCACCGTTTACATCCTTTTGCAGCCGTATCTCTAGCTTTCACCAAATCTGCCACACATTCCTGCCTTCTCTGTTGGCCTCACTTCGATTCTCCTACATGCTTCCAGTTAGCCAGCTGGAGGATTTTCCTGTCTCTGGGAATCTTGTGGAAAATCTTGCATTTTGGTGCATACCCTTCTTCAGTTATAATGATATACCTTAAAAGTTTTACATTTACAAATGTCTATTTTCACACTTTCATTCTAAAATAGAATCGATGATGACCTTTTCTCCCAGTTCAGCCCCAGGAAAACTCATTTTTCCCTCTTTTCTTTTCCTCCCATCTCCTAGACTTCCTTTGGAGGAGTGGCCTATTTGGTGGGGCCCAGAGCTGAGTAACTGATACTCCCAGGAGTTCCCTGGAGAAGACAGGGCCAGAGGGAGAGCTGGGAAGGTGGCAACATTACAAAGACAAATGCATGTTATAGATGAGGCAACAGTATTATACAAGGCTGAGGTGGAGAGCCCAGCAGGCCTGGGCCACGTTGTAGTGGGGCAGGGTCTGATTCACAATGAGGCAGAGGTGAGTCTCCTTCCTTCTCCTTCTGATGGGTTGGTGGAGTTACAAGCCATGGAAGGAAGGAAGGGGTCCCAGATCCAGACTTGCTCTGTCTGAAATCCAGGGCTTTCCCCAGGGACTGGGTTAGCCACCTGGGGAATGGGAATGGGGGTCTGAGCTCAAACATGGTGGGGTCTGAGCTGGGGTCTAAGCTCAAACATAGTGTAGTGAACAGGACACCAGACCATGACTCCAAAGTCTGGTCCTGTCTTAGTCCACTTCTTTTTTTTTTTTTTTTTTTTAAGATGGAATTTCCTTCTTGTTGCCCAGAGCTAGAGAGCAATGGCACGATCTTGGCTCACTGCAACCTCCACCTCCTGGGTTCAATTCTCCTGCCTCAGCCTCCCGAGTAGCTGGGATTAAAGGCATGTGCCACCACGCCCAGTTTTTGTGTATGTGTGTGTCTGTGTGTGTGTTTTTAGTAGAGACAGGGTTACTCCATGTTGGCCAGGCTGCTCTTGAACTCACAACCCCAGATGATCCTCCCGCCTCGGCCTCCCAAAGTGCTGGGATTACAGGTGTGAGCCACCCCGCCCGGCCTGTCCTGGCCCGCTTCTAACTAGTTATATATGCTTGGGTGAGTCACGCCCTCCTCTGTCAGTTTTCCTTAATGAGGGGATTGACTCATTTAGCAACTTTCAAGTGTTTTCTCCTACTGAAGAGCAAGCTGGACCAATACGTTCCGCAGTTAAATTCAAACAAGAGTCTCTCCCTAGACCCTTGTAGAATAACAACAATAGCAACAATAATTAATGTACAGAAGTTTCACAATGTAAGTTCTCCCCCCATAAATATCTCCAAATCAGTGGTACCTGCTACCCTGTATATTAGAATATAATACAAATGGAGTCTGAGTCTGAAAACAACTCATATCTAATAAATTTACAGATTAAGAGATACATATGCTATTCTACAGTAAGGAATGTGGCTTTCAGATGTTTTTCCAACTGAAGAATTCTGAGAGACATGGGGCCAGGTGGACACTGAGGCTCTTGCATTGTGAAGTCTGATTCCTCCCTGGGTTTTCAGGGAACAAGGGATACAGGTGGAAGGGCACAGCTTCCGGGAGCTGGGGCGATTACGTTCCCACTGACTTTAACATTTCTGGTGACACAGCAAATGCGGTCGCATTCCCCAAACTCAAGCACTGATCTAAGAAGCCTCCGTGATCCACCTCGAAGAATGCCTTTCTGTACTGGTCCCGCACACCTACAGCTCACTCTCACAAGGACCCCACCCTGGAGTAAACGGACAGACGGTTCCCACCCGCGGGGCTGGGGGGGCTGCAGAAGAGAGCATGCATTTGAAGTTGTATCACTCCGCCCCTGCCTCACTGGCTCCTTTTGACTTTTGGGTGGTGGAGTGAGAATAAGAAGGGACGCTACTCCGCATCATGGAACCCCTAAACGCTGTCTCTGACTAGCCACCCGAGGCTGCCCCGCTCTCCCTTCCCACACTCTGGGGTGCGGGAGCGCTAGCTCTTAGCCCCGTGGGTGAACAGCGGCCTTGGAACCACACCGAGGCGGCAGGGAGATCATGACTCAGCTGCTGGGGTCTGAAAGTTCTTCTCCTCCATCCCACCCTGCCAGGTGGAGAAGATGCGGCTCACTGCCTCTTCAGACTGGAAGTGGGGAGGGGGTGGGGGGAGCAGGCTCTGGGTTACCCTCGGTGACCCGAGGAGGACAGGGAGGGCTGGCTCTCCTGGGCAGGAGGTAAGGCACTGGCAGGGGGAGGACGAGGACGGCAGGTGCTATTCTGCAAACTGGGGACAATTCAGTCCTGCTACCTGGATCTGTGAAAGGAGGGCTTCTACCTCAACCAACCCCTTAGGTCCAGGGTGAGAAACTGGGGGCTTGGTGACAGGGATAGCTATGACCACCATCCGCTATTCTTCTGTGAGGCTGTTTTTGTCTGTTTTCCTCCTTGGGTCTCTCAGCAGGTGGGTTCGTGCCTGGTGCTCCAGTGATGGGAAGAAAACCCACCTCACCACAGCTACTGCCCGTGAGAATATAACCAGGGCAATGGGATGTCGGTGGGCACTGAAGCGGGTGGGGTGGGAGCTGTGGGCTGATTATCATGAGTAAGCAGGAGAGGGAGACCCCACTAGGCTCTGGAATGGGGGGCCTGCAGCAGGGGGAGGTGCAGGTGTCTCTGTCCCTGAGGAATTGATGCATTTCCCCTGCCTATTCCCTCAACACCAGTCAGCAGCCACTTATGCAGTAGTGGGGGCGTCTCTGGGCAAGGCCCTGCCTCCAGCCTCTTCCCTCTGCCCCCACTTGAGTTTCTTTGTCAAACAAACAGCAACTCCTCATGGCTGAGGTCTCAAGGGACCAGGGAAAGGTCTGCAGGAGAGGGGTTAGGTTGAACAGGAGAGAGAATGGGCTGGGTGGACAGGGGAGGTGGCAGAGGAGAGGCTGAACCCCAGACAGGGTGAAGAGGGCTGCTGAGTAGCTGCCAGCCCCGGGCCCGGCACGTGGCCCTGGAGGAGCGGCCCCACCCAGGCACTGCCTCGGGCTGTCCTAGTCAGGAGATCTCATTGCCAAACACTTCGAGCACGAGGGGCGTGAGCTTCATGCTGCTCTCAGGCTGGAAGGAGAGGCAGCGGTACTGCTTGGAGTGCTCCTCATTGAGGCTGCGCAAGTCGGCCAGCTTCTGGATCATCTTGGCATAGAGCAGGTGGCTGCCTGGGGGTGGGTGGCGGCAGCGGATGTAGGTCTGCAACGTGTTGGACAGGCGGTCCTGGATGGCCTCGATCAGCGCGGCATCCTGCACCCCAGGACGATCTGTGGACACGGTGGTAGAGGAGAAGGCACAGGAGCTCTGAGCTGGGCCCCTCACTGCTTAATCCCCCCACCCCCACCCACACACTCAATGGCAGCACCCCCTAGGCTACCCCTCAATGACTGCTGACTGGTGATACCACTGCATGGCCCCAAAGCCCTCCAGTGACTTCTCCTTGTATTTAGGATCCAGTCCCAGGTCCTTCCATGGGCCCACCTGGGCCTGTCTCTGCCTGGCCTTGCTCTCTGTCCATGCTCCGTCCATCCCTCAGCATTCCGATGCGCCGTGCTCTCTGGTCACCAGCCTTCACATCTGTGTTCCCACTGCTTGGAACTCTGTTCTGCTATCTTTGCCAGACTCTTACTGATCCTTTGGGTAACAGCTTAAAAGGTCTTCCTCCAGAAGACTCCTGGCAACACTCTACCTCCGTGGCCCAGACCAGGTCAACTTCCCTCCTTCTACCATTCTGCAGTATCACTTACTTTATTTTTAAAACTCTTGCCATGTTAGGAATTAGTTGTTAAATGCATTTGTTTAATGTTTCCATCTAAGCTTCATGAGAGAGGAGCCTGTGTCCTGTTTGCTGTTGAACCCCAGTACCTAGCATAGTGCCTGGTACCCAATAGGTGCTCAGTAAATTGTTGCTAAGTGGATGAATGAATGAGTGAAGGCTGGCTGGGCAGGTGTAGGGGAGCCCACCTCCATACCTTGAGCCTCCAGTCCAGGAAGGCATCCCTGGGCAGAGGCCACTAGCTTGTCCCCTGAACACAGCACTGGCTGAGGCAGGGCCACCCCTCTTTGAACCTCATCACCAACATCATGTCCCCAAGGTTACAATAACTTCCTCTTCGGCCTTTTCCCCCTCTTCTCACCTCTAACCAGCAGAAGAGGTCAAGGGTCACAGCACACTGCCTCCAAAATCAATCAGGTAAACTGTATAGGCAGAACTATCTCTCAGGCTCCAGGGTTTTGTACCCTGCCCACGAGAAACCTCAAATAACAGGAATGTTGAGCCCAGTTCACCCAAGAGCAGAGCCTGAATATTAGGAACGTGCAGGCCCGTCTGTGGCCCGAGGAACCCTGCTTATCTAGTTTCTCAGAATCCCCCCTACGAATCGCCTGCAAACTCTGTAAGGCAGAGCCAAGGGCAGTGAGGGGCACCTCAGCATCCACACACCACTGGGGCTCTGCAAATCAGCAAAGTGGGCATTTCCTTCTCTGCCTCTCCTTTTGCTACATCTCCCTTCAGGTTGCCCAGCTGGCCCTCAGCAGGTCTTCATCCTTCACGCTCCCTGCTCCCCAGGTCCCCGAGCTCCTCCTGGCCTGGCCCCATACCTGGGGAGACGATGCAGATGGCCATGAGCAGAACATGCTCCTCCTCATGCAAATTCAGCTTCTTCAGTCCCACCTGGAACTTGATGAGGGGCTCAATCAGCTCCAGGTTGTGTCCGGCTGTGAGAGACAATGGCCAGGTACTGTGGGCAGAGCTGAGGAGCCGCCCACCCACCTCCAACCCCATGAGTCGGACCCTCACCCTTCTCTCCCTGTTGGTGCCTAACTCCCTCCCATGTGTCTGATTGAAGCCCAAACCCCAGGAGGGGTGGAGACAGACTCTGGGCGCTGGAAAAGGTGGAGGTGGAGTCCAGGCATACCTTTGGTCACGTCACTGATGCGGTACTTGTAGTCCGGGTTGCCACAGGTCCAGGACATGTCGTCCATGGTGAAGGATTCATTGGAGCGTAACATGATGACCTCAATGGCACTTGACTTCAGCAGCACTATCTGGTCCTCAGAGGTGAGGTCTCTGCAGGGGAGGGAGGGAAGGAGGTCAGGTTACCAGTCAAGGCCTTCCAGACACACAAATCAGTTTAGTGTTTTGACAGGTATACACCTGCTGGGCGCCAACATGTGCCCTGGGTCTTTCATCGAGGAGCTTGCAGCCTGGCTGGAAGGGACAAGAGTGTTCCTTGAGAGAGAACAGTTCAACACTGTGATCATGTGCCAAGGCCGGAAGTGAAGTAGCTCAGTTACTAAGACAAAGAAAACCCAGAGGCCAAGCAGCCAGAGCTGTGAGGCACAGGAAGACAGAGCCCAGGGAAGCTCCCAGCCTTGAGGCATGAATAGGGCGGTCTGCAAAAGGTAGGACCACAGTATCTTCAAAAACACCCAGGTTTTCTCCTCCTCTCCCTCCTCCTGTCCTCCAGTCCTTCTCAGTAGTAAATTCAGCCAGCTCTGTCTCCAGGATGTCTCTCGAGCTGCTGATCTTCTTTCCACTCCTACCAGGAGTGCTCTGGTTCAGAGCTCCAGCGTGTTTACCAATAGCCTCTTATGGGAATCTCAGACTTGTGTCTCTCCAGTCTGTCATTCATCTTTCTTACCACTGCTGCAGGTCAATGTCTTCTTGTGCTCAGAAATCCTCACTGACTCTCAAACACCCTAGGTTCAGGCCCATACTCCCTAACTTGGCTCCAACCTCTCATTCCAACTCCCTTTCCCATGGTAAACTCCACCAACCTTCCATTCTAGCGGCATCATGCCACTCCACATTCAGATGCTGTGTGTTCTCACTGTGCCTTTTTTTTTTTTTTTTTTTTCTTGAGACAGGATCTCACTCTGTTGCTGAGGCTGGAGTACAGTGTTATGATCATAGCATGTTATAGCCTCAAACTCCTGGGCTCAAGTGAGTCTCCCATCTCAGCCTTCCAAATAGCTAAGACTACAAGCCTGCACCACCATGCTCAGCTAATTTTCTTTTGTTATTATTTTTAGAGACAGTGTCCTGTTCTGTCACACAAGCTGGAGTGCAACAGAATGACCATGGCTCACTGCAGCCCCAAACTCCTGGGCTCGAGCAATCCTCCTGCCTCAGCCTCCTAAGTAGCTAGGACTACAGATGCCTACCACCACACCTAGCTAACTTTTAAAATTTTTTTTGTAGAGATGGTGTTTCACTATGTGACCCAGGCTGGTCTCAAACTCCTGGCCTCATGTGATCCTCTCATCTTGACCTCCCAAAGCACTGGGGTTACAGGTGTGAGCCACTGTACCCAGCCATCACCACGCCTTTGAGCATACTACAGCTCCAGCCAGGAATACCTTTCTAATGTTCCATTTTGTTTTTCTGGTCCTGAATCCACTGTGTTTTCCCTTGGAGCCCCGCACCCTCTGACTCTTCAGCACAGTTAGGGCCATGTCGTTGTGACGCACTGAACATTGCTGGTGCTCTTATTTTGCCCTTCTCTTCCAGTTCTGCTCTTTACATGCTTGTTTTCTACTTTTTTTTTTTTTTTTT
>NW_012114611.1:3347853-3349652 GCF_000951035.1 Colobus angolensis palliatus | reverse complement strand
TCTCGGCTCACTGCAACCTCTGCCTCCTGGGTTCAAGCAATTCTCCTGTCTCAGCCTGTGGAGGAGCTGGGACTACAGGCATGAGCCACCACACCCGGCTAATTTTTGTATTTTTGTAGAGATGGGGTTTCACCATGTTGGCCAGGCTGGTCTTGAACTCCTGACCTCAAGTGATCTGCCTGCCTTGGCCTCCCAAAGTTCTGGGATTATAGCTGTGAGCCGCCGTGCCTGGCACCTTCCTATCTTTTTTCTATACAAATATATATATATCCACACATATACATAGAGAGAGGGAGTATATCTTTAACATACTGGAGCTTATACTAATTCTTTATCCTACTTCCTATATCACTCAAAATTCTTTAGCCCAGTTCTTAGAGGGTTGCATAATGTTGTTACATCATAACAGTATACTCTAAGTTATTGAACCAGTCTTCCATTTATCTATTTTTGAACATTTTGATTGCTTCCAGTTTTTGCTATCATAGGTAATTCTGGAAGGAATATCTTTATACATAGGCTTTTGTTCAATGCCCCACTCAAACAGATGGCCAGCAGTGAACACGCCTTCCATGGGTGCGGACCAGCGAGACTTCAGTGGGATCACTGCTTTTGTGATCCAGACATCCTGCTGCTAGGAACAGAAGCCCAAAACAACCCCAAATGACTGCCCACAGCCTGGAAATACAGGGCCTTTCTAAATACAGCTCACAGCCAGGACCAGGGATGGTGGCAAGGTGGGAGTAGAGGTGGGGTTACAGGGGAAGCCACAAGAGAGCTTGTTCCACGATGATATGCACCAACACAGCTCCGTTCCCCCTCCCTCACCTGTGTGACATTTACACCCTCCTCTGTCTTCACGCCTGCAGCCGCTTCTGGGCACCCGAGATGTGACTGGAATTGTGTTGCTGTTTCATCTTTCCCACCCCCACAGGCAGAGCTCGGCCCCTCCCCTCCCGCATTCCCACGGTACCTCCAGCAGGCTTCCAGCAGGGCTCTTATCTCCTTGCAGCAATTGTTTACATGTCTATCTCTTTCATCAGACACCAAATCCCTGGATGCCAGGGACTGTCTTCTCAACAACTTTTGTCCCTCACAGTTTATGTAAGAAAGCTATTTGTTGGATGGATGAAGAAATGAATGTGGAGAAAGGGCACAGCACGAAGGAAGCATGATAACCCCCAGGGCTCTTCCCTGGGTATGGAATGGCAATGAAGGTGAAGGCATTTAGCAGAAGAGGGCAGGGCTGCAGCTGATGTGGCCTAGTCTCTTGTGCACTTTACTTGGCAGTGAAGCCTGGGGGTCCTAAGTCCTGGGATCTAAGGCTGCTCCTGGCCATTTAGATGCTGCTGCTGACGCCACCTCCTCCGTGCATTTCATTTGCAGTGCCAGCAGGGAGGGAGATTTGTGGGGTAAGACTGAGAGACTAAGGGAGGAGAGGTGGGAGGAGAGAGCAGGCCAAGGCCACACTGTAGCGCAGTTCACACCCAGAGCAGCCCATCCAGCCCCGCCCCACGTTGGTCTCATGCCCACATTGGAGACTCATCCTGTGCCCCCACACACCCACACAGAAGTCTCATCCTGGCTTCCCCACACTTTCCGCCCCTGCCTACAGGCAGCAAGATCAAAGCCACCAGGGACGCAGCCACTATTCTTCTATGTCTTGGAACAACAGAACCCCTAAGTGTGGAAAGCAGCAGAACGAGAGAGCTGCTGGGCTGGCCCACGCTGGGCCCAGTTGGAGCCTAGGTTTGGGCTCCAGTCCAGGCTCAGCATCACCTCTGTCCAGCCACAGAGAG
>NW_012114611.1:3338312-3347523 GCF_000951035.1 Colobus angolensis palliatus | reverse complement strand
GGATGGTCTCGATCTCCTGACCTCGTGCTCCGCCCGTCTCGGCCTCCCAAAGTGCTGGGATTACAGGCTTGAGCCACCGCGCCCGGCTGGCCTGCTCCATTTTCATTGGCATACCTTCTGCTCTGGGATTTCTCAAGTCATACTGAAGACAGAGAAGCCAACCCTAGCATGTTCAGGATCAGTTTAACCCATTTTGCATCAATGGCTGGGCAGCTCCTGTACCTGCCCATATGTACCTCACTTTAGCCATGAGTTGCAAGGACAGACTAGGGGACAGAGGGGAACATGATGAAAGAAAGAGGGCAGACTTCAATTTAACCTCGTGAAGAGAAACTGAGAGTAGTACTATTTGTGTCAGGGTCCATGTGGGAGGGCAAGGAATAGGGAACTTGAGCATGGGAGAAAAGTGGAGGCTGGGGTTCTTTAGTGAAGGGGGCAGCATTGGAGTAATCTGATTCAGTGAGTAACTTTCTTTTTAGGACAGCTTTCCTGTGTGTGCAGTCTCGGCCCCCATTGGAATCACTGAACCTCAGTACCTGGAAAGGGTCATGAGGGCCCTCTGTCCTACTCCCCACTAGAGCAGGGAAAAATGAAGCCTGTGTAGATGAGTACTGCTGCCTGACATGAGGATGGAAGCGGAGTGCTTCCGTGTTTTTTCCCTAGCCGTTTACACAAAACAAGACTTTGGTATATGTGGAGTTTGCAAACAGTAACGTGAAGCGTGGAGGAGGGAGTTGGAACTTGTGCTCTACGGAATGTATTGTCAGTTCCAAGGAAAGGCTCTGAGGGTAAACCCTGTGCTCAGAGCAATGCCTGACTCACATGAGATCTGTCGCTTGCTCCAGCCTGCCTGCCAGAGGGGCCCTCGCTCCTATCGCTACAACCAAAATGTGCAATGCGGTAGAAGTGTCTCATCACTGTCTGCCAGTTTTCTTTTCTTCGCCATTTTCACATTAATTCCAGAGGAAGAGCATTGAAAAATTTCTGGTATTTGGGTTGGTGAGAGGCATAAAATAACACAGAGCCAGTTTTCTCAGGGCAGAAATGAACTGGAAAGTTCTGGGTTTAACTCTGTGAATGACCATCATCTCACTGGCAAGGCAGTAATTTAGGAAATAACTGATGGCTTTTCTACACAGCTAAGAGGTTCATAAACAGATATATGGCACCTCATACCTGTTTCCATCCAGAGCCAGCAATGTTAACTCATTTTCCAGCTCTCCGTATTCCAGCACTGAATCTGAGCATTAGTATCTAGGAAGCATTTTGCTCCTTCTACCGGAAATACAGCTCTTGCTGCTACTTAAAATGATAATAATATTGCTTAAGATCAATTTACTTCTCTTTCTCAACCATATTGTTTATGTATTTTATGGAAATATGCCAGATGAACTTTTGGGATGAATTAAGATACAAACATACATAAATATAGCCATCTCCCAATACATCTACTAAATGTGTCAGTACTCTATTTTAAGAATATTGGCCGGGCGTGGTGGTTCACGCCTGTAATCCCAGCACTTTGGGAAGCTGAGGCCAGCAGATCACTTGAGGTCAGGAGTTCGAGACCAGCCTGGCCAACATGGTAAAACCCCATCTCTACTACTAAAAATACAAAACTAGCCGGGCGTGGTGGTGCATGCCTGTAATTTCACCTACTTGGGAGGCTAAGGCAGGAGAATTGCTTGAACCCGGGAGGTAGAGGTTGCAGTGAGTTGAGACTGTGTCATTGTACTCCGGCCTGGGCAACAAGAGGGAAAGTCTTGTCTCAAAATAAAATACAAAAAATTAGCCTGGCATGGTGGCATACTCCGGTAGTTCCAGCTACTTGGGAGGCTGAGGCAGGAGAATTGCTTGAACCCGGAAGGTGGAGGTTGCAGTGAGATCACACCATTGCACTCCAGCCTGGGTGACAAGAGCGAAACTCCGTCTCAAACAAGAAAAGGAAAAAAAAGAGTATTAACTCTGTATGAGTATTCAAATATAAGTATTATATACACTGTTAGTGTTACAACAATAAAACATGGGAATAAATGAATGAAATTTATATGAGTGAATTGATAAAGGAGGATCCTTTCTCTAGTAGAACTCTTTATACTTATCTATTTTGGCAAAAAATGTTTCAGTATGGTTAGGAAATGGTCTTTATTTTTTTCTTTTCTGAGACAGCATCTTGCTCTGTTGCCCAGGCTGGAGTGCAGTGGTACAATCATGGCTAACTGCAGCCTTGACCTCCTGGGCTCAAGTGATCCTCCTGCCTCAGCCTCCCTAGTAGGTGGGACTACAGGCGTGTGCCACCACGCCCAGCTAATTTATAATTTTTTTTTTTTTGGTAGAGAAGAGGTCTCACTATGTTGCTCAAGCTGGTCTGGAATTCCTGGGCTGAACTCCTACCTCAGCCTCTCAAAGTGCTGGGATTATAGGCATGTGCCACCACGCTTGGCCAGGAAATGGTCTTTAAATGGTCTTCATTTTGGTGAAGGATGCCGGGGTCATATATGCCAGGAAACCTGTCTTTCTCCAGGATACCTAGACTGTTTCACAAGTCTACATGGCCAGCCCTTCTCCTCTCTATCACTTCATTCTACTCTCAGAGTTGGGGTGTGGAGGAATCATGTCGTTGAATTTAAAGAGATAATATGAGGATGCCAGTCAAGCCAGCTGGAGTAACACAACAGTGAGCTGGGAGTTCTAGGCCTGGCTCTGACATGCTGGCTCCAACACCAGGAAGGGATCCTGGCTGGCGGTTGGACCTTTCTGGGCTTCCACACCATCATCCAGAAAGTGAGGGGATGGACTAGCTCTCCAGTGCTGGCCTGCAGAGTAACGAGGATAGGCTGCACTTCATAAATACAGAGTTCTGGTCCTACACCAGAGGTTCTGATTTAGCAGGTCTAGGGTAGGGCCTGAATCTCTATTTTAAAGAAGCAATGGAGGCTGGGTGTGGTGGCTCATGCCTGTAATCCTAGCACTTTGGGATGCTGAGGTGGGTGGATCATTTGAGGTCAGGAGTTTGAGACCAGCGTGGCCAACATGGCAAAACTCCGTCTCTACTAAAATAAAAAAATTAGGGCAGGGTGTGATGGCTCACACCTATAATCCCAGCACTTTGGGAGGCCGATGCAGGTAGATCATGAGGTCAGGTGATCGAGAACAGCCTGGCCAACATGGTGAAGCCCTGTCTCTACTAAAAATACAAAAATTAGCTGGGTATGGTGGCATGCACCCGTAATCCCAGCTACTTAGGAGGCTGAGGCAGGAGAATCGCTTGAACCTGGGAGGCGGCAGTTGCAGTGAGCCGAGACAGCACCACTGCACTTCAGCCTGGGTGTCAGAGCGAGACTCCGTCTGGAAAAATAAAAATAAATACATACATACATACATACATACATACATTAGCTGGGCATGGTTGTGGGTACCTGTAATCTCAGCTACTTGGGAGGTTGAGGCAGGAGAATCGCTTGAATCTGGGAGCAGAGGTTGCAGTGAGCCGAGATGGCATCACTGCACTCCAGCCTGGGTGACAGAGTGAGACTCCATTTAAAACAATAAAAAATAAAAAAAAGAAGTGGTGGATGGGTGATCTCCAGCCCTTCTTATAGCCCAGTCTAGGACTCTGACTCTGTTCCCTAGATATTGCAGAAGTTTCTTACCTGAATCCTGGGATCATCTTAGCAAAGCCAATGACCTTCTGGATGCTGTAACTGACCAGGTCAGCCAGGTGGGGCAGCATGGAAAGCTGGGACAGCTCTAGAGTCAGAGAAGGGTCATCTGAATCTTCTTCACTCAGATCCAGGTTGGAGAAGCTGGATGAGTCCATCATGTCTGGAGGAGATGAGGGAACAGAAGGAGCTATTTAAGGATACTTGGACCAGGACCACTCCTGCCAGCCCCTGCAAAGACCTGGTGTGCCCTGGCAGGAGAGCCAGCTGGGAATCCCGCAGTGACTCCAGAGGTCACCCTTCAGCCCAGGCTTCCCTCTGGGACTCTCTCTGCCTCTTTCAGCAGCATGAGACAGTAAAATCAAAGAGCCAGAGACACTCAGAGCAATGAGACTTCCTCAAGCAGACCGTGTGCTATTCCTACGGATCCCAATCAGAAATGAATTTGGGACCCATCAACCCATGGAAAAAAATGTTCAACCTTGCTAATGATCAAAGAACTGCGATGTAGAACATCTACACTTTTCACCTATAAACCAGAAACAAAAATGTTTAAATACTGATGCCAATATTTATAAAGATGCAGGAAATAGGCAATGCCTATGAGGGCTGGGGTGCTAAAGGAGATGCACATTACTGCAGGTAATCTAGAAAGCTATTTGACATTAGTCAAACAATTGTGTGTACTCTTTGACCAGTAATCCCACTTCCTGGAATTCATTGTAAGGGAAAATTTCAGATAAGTGTAAATATTTAGCTATAAGTATACTGTTGTCTTACTAAAATGCTGGGAAATAATCCAGATATCCAATGGTAGGGGATTTAGGTACATTATTGTATTCCAAAATACTGTGCAGCCTTTAAAAATTATATTCTGGATGCATACTAAATTGTAAGGAAAAACAATGCAATATTAAAAAAACAAGTCATCAGATTGTATACAGCAAAATTTCTTTTCTGAATGTACATATGTGTTTTTAAAAAAAGAGGCAAGAGATATATTACAGAGCTAACAGTGATTATCTTTGGGTAGCAGGATTAAAGTGTATATATATATATATATATATATAAAATTTATGTTTTCCAAATGTCTAAGATGAACATGTATTACTTTTGTATAATAATTTTTTAGAAAAATAAAAAGTTTAACTTGTTTGAATTTTTAAATAAATATATGCTATACTGAACATACCACTTGTGGGGAGGGCAGTTTAAGCACCTTGAATCAATGAACTTACAAGAGTGTATCAAAAAACTCCTAAATAGGCAGGGCGCAGTGGCTCATGCCTGTAATCCCAGCACTTTGTGAGGCCAAGGCAGGCGGATCATCTGAGGTCAGGAATTCGAGACCAGGCTGGCAAACATGGTGAAACCCCATTTCTACTAAAAATACAAAAATTAGCCAGGTGTGGTGGTGGGTGCCTGTAATCCCAGCTACTCTGGAGGCTGAGGCAGGAAAATGGCTTGAACCGGGGAGGCAGAGACTGTGCCACTGCACTCCAGCCTGGGTGACAGAGCAAGATTCTGTCTCAAAACAAAACAAAACACAAACAAAAACAAAAAACAACAACAAAAAGCCTCCTAAATAATATGGAATTACTATTGAAAGCTGAAATACAGAACAACATATGGATTAAACAGACTGGCCTTAATTGATATAAATAAATATGCTATCAACTGAAAAGAGCAGGAAGGTAAGTATAGAAAAGTGACAAGTGGGAGGGATTTCTACAAGGTGAGGGGCTGGGAGGGTCAGCAGATCATGCAGGGAGCAAGTGTTCTAACTAGTATCTCTGTCCAGGGGCACTGGGACCCTTTCCATCTATTCTGGATCTGGGCACAGATTCATCACTGAGTATGGAATTGCTTTATCTAAGGTTCTAATTGCCTGGAGGGGAAGGTTTTTTCCCATCCCTGCCCTCCTGTAGACCCCAAGCAGAGGACACCAGGGTCAGGTTAGGGGTAGACAAGAGCAGGGGGCAGATGAGGCAGGGTGATGAAGAGGAAGGAAGAAAAAGGCCACAAGAAGGAAAGCATGGGCGGGGCATGGTGGCTCACGCCTGTAATCCGAGCACTTTGGGAGGCCAAGGGGGCAGATCACAATGTCAGGAGATGGAGACCAGCCTGGCCAACATGGTGAAACCCCATCTCTACTAAAAATACAAAAATTAGCCAGGTGTGGTGGTACGTGCCTATAGTCCCAGCAACTCAGGAGGCTGAGGCAGGAGAATCGCTTGAACCCAGGAGGCGAAGGTTGCAGTGAGCCGAGATTGTGCCACTGCACTTCAGTCTAGGCGACAGAGCAAGACTCCATCTCAAAAAAAAAAAAAAAAAAAAGAAAGGAAGGGAAAGCATGATGCCTCCCAGACTCTCAGCTGAGCTGGAGGGGACAGGTCCTCCAGGGCCAGAATGGTCCCCAGAGCTCAGGTGGAAGGTGGGCCGCAATGGGACCAACACATTCTCCTTCCCACTCCAAATTTCACCTTCTGAAGGGCCCAGGATTAAAATATCACTTAAAGGAAGCAGGTCACCTCCAGGGAAGGGGCCATGGGCTGAAGCCTGGCTTAGAGGAAAGAGCATGGGCCTGGGAACCCGATGCTGTACAGCTGAAGTCCCAGCTTGGCCTCTTCCCCAATGCGGGCCTTTGGGCAAGTCACCCCCTTCTGTAACAGAGGGGCTGTTTTGAGGACACTGCATGGCACACAGTATGTATGTAAGTTTTCATTAGGGAGCCTTCCACCTCCTTCCATCCAGCAGCCCCAGGGCAGGTGGGGTGGACTCCTCACCCCAGCTCCCTTACTCCATGGAGGACTGAAGTCCTGCTTACCTGGAGAGGTGATATAGTGATCTGAGCAGCAGGAGGAGGAGTCCCCAGAGAAGCTGGGAGTGTGTCTCGAGTTGGGCCTGGAAGGATGGCTCCCTCCACCATCATTCACACGAACTGGAGGCTGGAAGGGAAAGATGGAGTCTCAGACCCACATTTTGGGGTCACCTTCCTACCTTGGCCCTGATCTCTGATAGGAATGGCTTTGAGGAAGGTCTACGGGAAGGCAAAGCCTCTCAGTGCCAGGGGCCAGAGCAGCCTCCGTCCCTACCCCAGTTCTGTTCAGGATGTCCCCTGCCCTCTGTCCCTACTCCCTGGGCCCTGGTTCCACTAATGCTTCTCCTCTGGACCAATTCATCCTCCCAGCAGGCAGACATACCCGGAACTGGCAGAAGTCGGAGTAGGTGGGGTCGTAGGTCTTATGGTGGGCGTCCAGCAGGATGGCAATGATGCGCTGCTGCTCCTCGGACAGCTTGGGCCGCAGACTGTCCTTCAAGGCCTCCTCCTCCTTCCGCTTCAGGATCATCTCCCGCTTCCTCTGCACCTCCTCATCTGTCAGGATGACTGTGGGGTGGGAAGGGGAGTCAGGAGGGCCAGCCAGCAGCTCCTCCAGAAAACCTTCCTCCTGTGGTTGTGGGTAAAGTTCCAAGATAGGAGGGGCTTTAACACTCGGGGCTCCCTCGGGGGTCCTCCTGCCACAGGGACTCCCACTCCACTGTGTGAAGAAAAACTGGGTTTGCTATGGTGGAAAGGAAGGTATACGCAAGAAGAAGAAAAAGAGGATTTGAGAGGTGGGATGGTCTGGGCTTTAGGGAGTCGGGGGTTCTCAAGAATGAGTTGTGGGACCTTGGGCAAACTCTCTGGGCTTTTGTTCTCTTGTTTGTAAAATGAGAGATTTGAACCAAGGTTACTTTCTTGTACCTTCCTCCATAAAGTGTGTGTGTGTGTGTATGTGTGTGTGTTCACATGCAGGTGGGAGAAGTAATAACACCTGCCTCAAAGGATCAACTGATTTGAGAACTGGATGCATGCCTGGCCCAGAGCAGATGCTCATGAAATGTTAGTTCTCATCTCTCCCCTACCCTGATGTTCCATGAACCTGAAGAAGACATCAGAGTGGAGAAAGGATGCCAGAGCTCTCACAGCGCTGGAAGTGAGATGTGGAGAGGACGCCTCTGTGTGGCTATCTCCACATCCAAGTTTCCAGACATGGGACTGTGGAATATAGAAAGACTAGGCCTCTTTGGTTCGCTGCAAAACCACTCCTCCTCCAGCCTGTACAGCCTTGACATTTCTGTCCATGGAAGTTTTCAAGTCCTCTTGAAGGCCCCAAAGGGTGAGGCCTTGCAGCTCTAATCTTGGAAGTTCTCTCCAGCCACTAATCAGGGTGTCGGGCCGTAGAGAGCTCCAACACCACCTGCAGGCTTGTGCCTGCCTCCCTGTGCTGGGGTAGCTGTGAGGGTTGGGGGGATGCTGGGAGAAGAGGTGCCTGGCACAGTGGCTGGGCAAACAGACCTCCTGGCTGTGGCTTGCTGAGCGCTGACGGCAGGAGTGGGCACCGGGGCCCTTGGCCTGTAGCTACTTGCTCGGTGCTGGTGCTGCCAGGGCATCTGCCCACAGAACTGGGGAGTTTCACAAGAGCAGGGAAAGGAACCAGAAGCCCAGGGTGGGTGAGTTCCAGGCTTCGAGAAAGGTCCATCGGCCCAGGTCCTCAGGTAGGGGGAGGACGAGATAAATTGGTAGGGGGTGAGGAAGGGCCTACGCTGGGTGGGAGTGGACAGCCAGTGCCACAGGCATGGCAGGAAAGCGAGTGTTACTGCAAGAGATGGCGCTTCCCTCCACGGGGAGCCTGGGAGTAGACCACGCCCAGGTGACTGACTTACCTGCCCAAACAGCTGCCAACTCTCCTCCCACAGTGGGTGTCTGCACAGACCCTATCAGGTCAGGCAGGGTGGGAGAGGAAGGGGCAGGGAGCATCCAGGGAAGGCAATGGGGGTAAGCCCTCACTTGGGGAGCCCAAGATTAGGTGTCTTGTCTTTCCTGCTCACCTGGGGACCAGAGGAGTTAGGGAGGCCTGTTTCTGCCAGCCACACCATGGTATCTACAGGCATGTAGCTCAGCCTGACTGGACTTTGCTAACTTTCCAGTGATTCTGTGAGGCCATTCTCATGCCCAGATACTTTTCCCGGCCCCTACTGCTGACCACGTCCAAACTAATGTTGGCTTCTTACTAACTTTCCTACTTCATGTCTTAGTGCTTCTGGACACAGCCTCTGTTCTGGGCACACTGGCATTGCTGCTGGCCTGGGAACGTGACCTGCTCATACTTGCCCCTGCATTTCCAGTTGTGCTGGGTGCCTGTCCAGCTGGGTCTCCTCTCCCCAATACCTGTATGAGTTCTATCAGTTCTTCAGTGCCTACATCATAGCCATCTTTTTCTGTGAAGCATTTCTTGATTGCCCTGAACTGCACCGAGCCTTGTTTTCTTCTGCTGAGCCTCATTTCCTATGCCTGCTACATATTTAGTCTTTCCCACACACATTGACACCCAATTATCTTCTGCTCTGTAAGACTCACGGTTAGCACAGGTTTCAATTCATTACCTACGGAGGGAGCCCAAGAAGTTCAAGGTCTCTTTCTCTAGATTACTAGTTACTTAAGGGCAGGGTCCATGTCTTACAATTCTTTCTTTCTCTCTCCTTCCTTCCTTCCTTCCTTCCTTCCT
>NW_012114611.1:3332108-3336932 GCF_000951035.1 Colobus angolensis palliatus | reverse complement strand
CCAGGATGGTCTCGATCTCCTGACCTCGTGATCCGCCCGTCTCGGCCTCCCAAAGTGCTGGGATTACAGGCTTGAGCCACCGCGCCCGGCCCCCAAGGAAAATATTCTTAATGCTGGATAGCACATATAGACTTTTTCTATCTACGAGGCACTATTCTAAGAGCTTTTTGTATATTAACTCATATATTTAGTCCTCATGACAACCCTTTAAGGCAGGTGCTATTGTTACTCCCATTTAGCAGATGAGGGAGCTGAGGCCCAGAGAGGCTTTCTACCTTTCTCAAAGTCACACAGCTAACAGTGGTGAAACTGTATTTAGACCTGGGCAGTCTGGTTCTGGAGTGGAAGGTCATAACCACTAGCCTCTACTGTGTCTGATTACATCTGGATATAGGCGGACCTTGGCTTTCAGCCATGGAGTTTTGACACACATTGTGTTCCAATCCATCTGAAGAGTGTGAAAATAAAATTAAATCACAAAGCTTGTAAATTACCTACTTTAAAGAGACAAAGAAAGTTCAAGTTTAACCCTATAACATGATTCCTCCAAGTCACTTGCATCAAATAGCAACCATCATCTTCTATGCAGGTAATAGGGGAAGAAATGCTGAGATCTAGCAGTTTCAAACAGGCCTAATCCATAAGCTTTCTGCAAGGCAACATTGCTGGAGGACTGAATAAGTCTAAAGTCTTTCACATATGCAAATGCACTGTGATTTCTGAAATAATTTGTTTAAAGAGCTTGTTAATTTCATAGGAAACTTCTTATCATTTTTTCAATGGATTGAACCTCAAATGTCATTACTATCATATAGGAAGACACTATACAATATATGAAGCCATTGACCTAGAATAAGAGTAAACAGATTCTGAAAGAGCGTTGGACTCTTTGGTGATTAGGTGTCTGAGGTGCATGAGTTTTGGCATATGGACTTTGTAAAACCTACATGGTTGCTCAGAAGCTTTTTTTGACTTCCTTTTAAGCTCCCTGCTCAGTGTGAAATAATTTTGCGCAAGTTATTCCCATGCAAGACATGTTCTCTCCCTAACGAAGTCAAGATCTGCAACATAAACAATTTGAAAACATTTCAAGATGCCAAGGATGGCCTAAGAACAACCACGGGAAGACGACATAAAATTTTTCCAAATGAATGGCACAGACATGATCAGGTTTGGGAGAATCTTACTGATCTATAGATCTGTGGAAGATATACAGAGAGAAAAAAGCATAATGAGGAGCTAATATTAATTTATTCCACACATTTATTGAGCACCTACTATGTGCCAGGTACTTTGCTAACACCAGGGAGAAAAGACACACGTCTGTAAAAACATCAAACAAGTTACCATAATGTGTGGTTCTGTGCAGGACAGGTATAGTATAAGCAAAAAGCAAGAACTCAGGACATTTCTTGGGTTCCCAGGGTATAAAGTCAACTAAGAACGGAAAAGAGAGAAAACGAGTCTTTGGTGGGACCAAGCTCTCTTCAGTCCATCTCTTAGAGTATGTGAAAGTGCCTGGAAATGCATAATGGAGTGAGCTCCGACCCACTGGGGCCATGAGAGGCTGCCTCGGGTGTGGCCCACAAGCCTGAGCTTTGGAAGCAGACAGACCTAGATTAGAATGAATGCTGATACCATCATCTTAATAGCTCAGAGCCATGATATTTTAATTCCTCTGAGCTTCCTCAGCTATTGAAAAAATAAAAGTATTTACATATTTAGGGAGTATTGTGAGAATTTCAGACGAAAATGCAAGTGCCTGACGCGTTATCTGACTCATAGTAGATGGTCAACACACGGGGTTTCTGTCCTCATCCTTTCCCTTCCTGTGCCTCTTCTATGGAAGGCCCATCTTCCTGCCCCGCCATCAGGAGCCTGGGCTTTTAGCTTCCTTCCTGTGGTTTTACAAATATTGAGATACTCAATTGTCTCTGGGATGCTATGCCTTGGGGACAAAATCCAGCCCAGATAAGAAATGAGCAGTTCTCCCAGGGTTCTGAGGCTGGAGGAATTCACACTGGCAAGGCCTCCTAAAGCTGGGCTAACCTGAAGCTGGGAATGAGGTCTCTTCCTGGACGATCTTCCCTTTGGGAAAGTAAAAAGCACCAGGACATTTCTGTTTTAACTGGATCCCCGCTCCACCAGCCCATCTGGAACTCAGTACCGCTCCCTGCACTGGGATGAGGAGGGTGGTGTGGTGAGAAGCTGCCTTGGGCATACAGCAGGATGGGGACATAGGACTCCACAGGAGAGAATTAGGCTGGGGTGGGGGTGGCTGATGCATAGCGTTGATTTAGGGATGGGATGGGCATCACTTCTGGGCTGCTGGGTTCCCACGTGGTAGGGTGCTCCTGGGCAGTGCCCCCTGATTTACCCCAGGCTGGTGCTGCTCTTCACCATGGATGCAGCGCTGTCTATGGGGACCAGGAGGCAGGTAGAAGGGGACGTGAAGTCTGATTCTAATCCCAGCTTGGCTACCAACTTGCTTTCTGATCCCAGTTCTGAGGTCTTTACCTTTCTGAATCTCAGATGATCCTTCTATTCTAAGTCAGTAGGACATCCTCTTCCTCCTGAGGTAGGAGAGGGGCCTCTTGGGCATCAGTGAGCTTGGCCCTGAGGGGAACTCCTGCAGCAGTGCCTCACGAACTGCAGCAGCGGAATCTTGTGCCAGTCTTGGTTAGCTGGAGCTTTAGAAACCAGGCTCCCTGCTTTGCAGAGGGTATCTTCTCTGTGGAGGTGGGACTGCACTGAGCACACCTTGTTGGTGCCCACCCTAATGCCTCACCCTTAGCAGGGCCCACTGAGAATGTGTGTGAAGCCCCATAAGGCACCCAGGCCTCCAGCCTCCACTTCTTGCTCTCTTCAGGATAAACACAAGAGCCAGGGCGTGGCAGGGACTAGGGTAGGAGAGATCAGCGTGCCCAGGCCTGCACACTGTGGAGGTGCGGAGAAACCACAGCCCTGGAAATACCTTCCAGGGCTGCCAGTGTTGGCTGTGGAGCCACCAGATGAGGAGGGAGGAATCGTGACGCACAGAAGAGGATCCTAGGTCAAGGCCCAAAGAGGAGGCCCAGGGTGAGGGCCTCAGCTCTGCCTCTGTGTCCCAACAACAGAGACTTTTTATTCTCATTAAGGAAGAAATTGGCTATCCTCTAAGCCCTGTCCTGTGACTCTTCCTCTGACCCTGACACATCTTCCTGTTACCTGACCTCTCCCCATTCCCCACCACCCCATGCGGTCCCATAGCCAGGAGGGTCTGCATCTCAGCAACATCCCCGCCCCACTCCGACTCCTCAGACACACAGCTAGGAGGGCCTGCGTTCTGTCCCAGGGCCTGATGGGGATCTGGATGCAGACAGCAGACAGGAGTGAGCAAGAGAAGGAGAGCAAGGAATGAGTGTGCAGAGGGCACCCATGCCCAGCTGGCCGTGCTCCAGCCCAGAGAGGACCTGGCTGGCCCCTCCCAGCATCTGCTGAATTCAGTGGCTACTCTAGTTACCAAATAACTGTCCTAGAGCTCCGATGCAAAGTTCAAGTGTTGTTTTCAGTGGTGGGTCAGAATATCCATGTAAATATGCCACGTTGATCTTCTCCAACCCCAGAGTGGGACAGGAAGTCCTATAGAATCACTCCTCTTTCTCCATCTGGATTCAGAGGGTCATCCTAGAACCCAATGCGTCCTCTGGCAGACTCTTTCCTCCGGGTCTCTCCCTGGCACAAGCCCTCAGATCTGTTCAAGGCGCCAGAGAGGCTGGGAGGCTGGAGTGGGACAGAACGTGGATGCCAGCTATGCTCTGAATACTAATTCTCCCCATCACTCCTGCCCTTCCCAACCCACAGCAGCCCTCTCTCCCCAAGCACAGAGAACCTGGGGGTCCTTGAACCTCATTCTTCCCTCTCGGTCCAGGTAACAGGGAGCTATGAAAAAAGAATGGCATCCTGGAGGAAGACCCTGACCCAGGAGTAGAAGGGACGCTTGAAGGCAGTGTCCTGCCTCTCCTTCCTCTCAGGCTCCACTCTGGAGGGACCCTTCCAGGGCCTCTGACACCAACACACAGATCCTCGAGAGGTGCGCAGGGCCACTGAGTGCATCTGACCCTGGACTTCCAGCTGCCTTGTCACCAGCTGCTGGTCCCATGAGGCCCCAGCCCCAGACGCTGGCAGCTACACAGGAAGGGCCAGGCAGACCCTCCGCCCAAACTTGCAGGAGAGTGGCCAAGGCCTTTCCCTGACTCCAGCTCAGGCCCAAACCCCACCCAGCCCCTGGACACTCACACTCCTTCATCATGCCGATGTCCACACAGCGTTTGAGCCGGCAGGCCTGGCAGTGGCGCCGGTTGTCCTTGGTGATGCGGCAGTCCCCGTTGAAAGGGCAGGTGAATAGTGCCTTCCGCTTCATGCTTCGCCTGCCGAGAGAGCACACAGCCTGCCCTGGGTCACTGAACTTCTGGCTCCTTGCCCTGTGACCACGGAGACCTGTCTTCTGGGCCCCCTGGTCTCCATTTCTCCAACAGAGGACATGGGGCCCACCCCAGCTGCCAGCCACTCTTACCTCTAGGTTGGGCACCAAACGATTCTTACTTCTCCTTTCATTGCCTGCCCAGCTCCCATCATGGCTTGTACTTACTTTTTTCTTTTATTTTTTGTTTTTTTTTTTTGCGGGAACAGGGTGTTGCTTTGTAGCCCATGCTGAAGTGCAGTGGCATGATCTCGGCTCACTGCAGTCTAGATCTCCTGGGTTCAAGTAATCCTCCTGCTTCAGCCTCCAGTGTAGCTGGGACTACAGGTGCATACCACCATGCCTGGCTAATTTTTATTTTT
>NW_012114611.1:3321085-3331721 GCF_000951035.1 Colobus angolensis palliatus | reverse complement strand
TGGTCTCAATCTCCTAACCTCATGAACCACCCGCCTCGGCCTCCCAAAGTGCTGGGATTACAGGCGTGAGCCACCACGCCCGGTCGCACCCCGACTCTTATACTTACTTTTACAGTACTCTGCTCCCCTTCCCATTTTAAAAAATTACACAGGAAATAATGCAAGTGCATTTCCCTAGAAAAAACCTTTTTAAATATTGAAATCTCCAGAGTAGCCAGCATAGTAAGATTTAATGAGCTGCTATGAGAAGTAAGGATGCTAGTCTCAGCATGAAGTCTTCTAGAGTCTAGAGACCTGTGACAGGAATAGCTCCTGTTCTGGGGATAGACATGTACTTGGAAGGGAGAAAAGGCCCAAACCACAGCTCCAGACATACCAGAACCTGCCCAGAAATAGAAGGGGCCAGACAAACAGGTAGAAATCCTGAGGCCTGGCCTTGGATTTTTGAAAGGAAGAGAAAGCAGGAGCTCTGCAGGAACAGAAAACTAGAGCTGGGCACGGTGGCTCACACCCGTAATCCTAGCACTTTGAGAGGCCGAGGTGGGCGGATCATCTGAGGTCAGGAGTTCGAGACCAGCCTGGCCAACATGTCAAAACCCCGTCTCTACTAAAAATACAAAAATTAGTTGGCCATGATGGTGCATGCCTGTAGTCCCAGCTACTTGGGGGCTGGGGGCTGAGGCAGGAGAATTGCTTGAACCCAGGAGGCAGAGGTTGCAGTGGGCCGAGATCATGCCACTCCACTCTAGCCTGGGCAACCGAGCAAGACCCTGTCTGAAAAAAACAAAAACCAAAAAACAAAAAACTCCAGAAAACCACTAAAGTGTTCTTAGCTAGAAAGGTGGCACCCTTGAGGCCGAGCGTGGTAGCTCAGGCCTATAATCCCAGCATTTTGGGAGGCCGAGGTGGGTGGATCACGAGGTCAGGAGTTCAAGACCAGCCTGGTCAACATAGTGAAACCCCATCTCTGCTAAAAATACAAAAATTAGCAGGGCACAGTGGCACATGCCTACAGTCCCAGCTACTCGGGAGGCTGAGGCAGGAGAATCGCTTGAATTTGGGAGGTGGCGGTTGTAGTGAGCCGAGATGGCACCACTGCACTCCAGCCTAGGCAACAGAATGAGACTCTGTCTCAAAAGAAAAAAAAAAAAAAGGAAAGAAAAGTGGCACGCCTGTAGCCTATGTAAGTTGTGTGTGTGTGTGCGCACAAGTGTGCAAGTTTAAGGGCTCATTTTCCTAATTCGAACATTTTCTCCCACTGCTAGTCATACCACGTGGACTGTGGGAGGCTGCATAAAGGACACCTCCCTGAGGCACGTCCCTAGAGGCTTTTCATCATCCGTGTCCTGAGAGTCCTGTCCTCCTCCCAGCCCCAGCAGAAGTGGGCCCCACTTTTCTGACATAGTTAGTTGGGGAAAGGTGGTGGCGGAATCACCGTCTGCATGAGCAGCAGCATCTTCCAAGGAACTGCTGAGTGTGAAGATGCCTAAGCCTTCCCAGCCAAAGCCCAGCCCCAACCATTTCCTTCCTGGAAATGAGCTACTGACATCCGCTCAGGGACCACGCGTTAGTTAGGATTCTTGGTAAAACATGACTCACTGTTCATGTTCATTAGCACACACACGGGGTTGAGGGCAATCTCACTCATCAATTGACAACCTTGCTCTAGCAAAGGGACAGCTGGGGACCACACCGACTCAGCCCCCGGGACAGAGAAGAGGTAAGAGTAGGCCTCTGCTGGCAGTCCCAGGCAGGCCTAGACTCTTAGATCCATAAAGGGCCCAAGAGACTGTCAGTGTAACTCCTTCCCTTTATACGTGGGAACACTGAGGTTAAGCAACTTATGGGTGAGGATATTCAGCAAGAAGTGCAGGCTTCTAGGTCTGGAAGTCTTAGGGATCTGAGGCTTAGCCTTTAGCTTCCTGGATTGTTTTCAACCCCAGAAACTTAAAGTGCTCAGTGAAGTTGATGTCCTAAACAGCCCCAGGTGGCTCAAGGCCAAGAATGACCCAACAGTCAAGGAAGCAGCTGCTGTTGGTTTTGGACCTTGACTCTGGTACCCTGCTGTGACGACCCTCATCACCCAAGGGGCGTACCGCAGAGCCGGGGTTGTCAGGGAGGTGGAGCAGCACCAGGCTGTCAGGGGCTCCTTAGCTCCAAGTCAAGCCTGCCTCAGGCCCAGTCCTAACCCTGCAGTAGCTAACAAGAGAGAAGTTATACGCCAGGCTTTTTTCCATCTTTGTGGAAACAAAAAGCCTTTTGCCTTTCACCTCTATTTGTTTACTGCCGCTTTTCTGGAGGGACAAGAGAATATGGAAGCACCTTGAGAACTGTTAGCGTTCCCCAGAAACGAGATACAATCATCCCCACAGGGCACATCTGTATATTCCAGGACATGAGATTGGTGTCCCTCCCACCAACCTTGTGGTTCTTGAGGCTTCGTCCGTCACCACAAATGCTCAGGCCTCAGAATGCCCGTAATTCTCTAAACTTACTCAAGGACCAGAAGTTTCTATTTCAGAAGAAACTCTCATTTCCTTTTTTTTTTTTTTTTTCAACAACCAGGCATTTCGCTCTGGTCGCTGAGGAGCTGCTCTTTCCTCCCACTGGCTGTTTTGTCTGGCTCAGAGCTCTTCCTGTTAAACCTGCAAGGCCATGGGCACCAAGAAGACAGCACATCGTCAGCCTAGCCCAGCCACCACCTCCAGTGATGTGAACCAAAGCCTCTCAGCAGACTGGGCCCACGGCTGAGAGCTTCCTGAGGCCCCAGGGCCTATCAGGGGCCCCGTCTGTCCTTCCCCAGGCTCCAGGGAGACTGCATTTAACCCTCACTTGGGGGCAACTCCAAGTGGAGCCAGCTGCAGGGTTGCCTGAAAAGAGATTCCACTGCTTCCCCATCTTTCTCTCATCTTTCTCATGTCGCTTTAAATATGAAGCTCCATCTCAGACGTCTATACACATGAGGGTTGGAGATTGCCACTCAGCCCCACTTTGCCTGACAACAGGAATGAGGCTAGGAATGGGAAGAGAAAACAGTGCAGAGCTGAGTTAAGAGAAAGTACTGGGACTGGGAGTGGTGGCGTGAGCACGCCTGCAAGCCTAGCACTTTGGGAGGCTGAGGTGGGCAGATGGCTTGAGCTCAGGAGTTCGAGACCAACCTGGTCAACATGGTGAAACCCTGTATAAGATAAAAAAAAAAAAAATTTAGCCAGGCATGGTGGCATGCACCTGTGGTCCCAGCTACTTGGGAGGCTAAGGTGGAAGGATGGCTTAAGCCGGTGAGGTCAAGGCTGCAGTGAACCAAGATTGTGCCACTGCACTTCAGTGTGGGTGATGAAGTGAGATCCTATCTCTAAAAATAAAAAATAAAAGAGAAAGTACTGGGGGTAAAAAAAAAAAAAAAGTTTGGTGCTCTTGCTTCTGCTTAAGAGTTGTCATATGAAGCCCGAGAACACTGAAAAAGAAGAGAACACCGTTACGCTCTGGAGCATGGGGTCAGTGTTCAGGGTACAGAAAGCTTGCTGGCCAGCTCCAACTGCCAGACCCAGGGGCTCCCTGGAATTCAGATCCCAGAGCTGGCCTTTGAGGTGTGTCTGGCCCAACATGTCTGTTTGCAGGGCCACAGATCCTCTTGGCTCAGAGGTCCTGTTCTTCCCTGTTCTCCCGCCTTCCAAGGGCACTTCCACGTGTGTGGCTGTCATTTACTCTCTGCCCACAAAGAGTCAGGACAGCCAGACTGCCCAGCCCTGGCTCTATGCTTTGTCCTGAAGGTCCACACCCTACCCTGCCTTCCTCCCAATACTAATTGCCTGTGAGCTGGTTTGGATTTGAGAAACAAGAGCTTCAGCTTTCCATGAGAGCCCATTGCCTCAGCTGCTCTCTGAGCCTGGACCCTGTCATCCTCTGGTTAGTTGGCATTTATACCCCAGCTCAGGAAGGGGGGTAGGGGTGGGGCAACCAAGCTAAATATAGATGCAGTTTCTAGAAAGCCAGGGGTGAGAGAGGACATTGACTGATTCTCATGCCAGAGACCAATTTATCAAAACAGAAAGAGACAAAAACCTCACAAAAGCATCAAGAGCCTGGGGCCAGGGCCTCAGGCCTGGGACAGTTGGGCCTTTCTCCAGTAGGTGGCCTCTGTCAGCAGAGACACACGTTGCATAACCCAGGCGTAGGGTCAACTATCCCCTCTGGGCTTTGTCTCCACCGCACCGAGTGTCACAGAGATCCTAGCGCCTGCTCAGGATACAGGAACTAGTGAAAGCTCCTGATCTGAAAGAGCTATGTGAGGCGCTGGGAATGCTAACTAGATTGATTATGGTGATCATTTCACAATGTATATGTATAGCAGAACATTGAGTTGCGCACCTGAAATACAGACCATGTCTATCTGTCAATTATACCCCAGTGAATCTAAAGGAATAAAAAGACCTACATCATTTGATAGGTGCCTACATGTATGTGAGAGGCAGCATCAGGGGGTTCTCCTCAGGTGGGTTTAGAAAAACATTAAAGGACAGTTCACAGTGTAGAAAAGAGCACAGACTTTTGTTTGTTTGTTTTTTTTTTTTTGAGGGCAACTGGCAATGTGAATCAAGCATGTTAAACGCACAGACATTTTAACGCAGTAAAGCGACTTCCAGGTATTTATCCTGTGGGTAGATCTTTCCATGGGCCCAACGGTGGTTACTGCAGCTCTGTCTGGAGAAGCCAAAGACTGAACCTAAATGCCCACGACAGAGGACTGGTTTTTTCTTTCTTTTTTTTGAGACGGAATTTCACTCTGTCACCCAAGCTGGAGTGCAGCAGCACAATCTGGGCTCACTGCAGCCTCTGCCTCCCAGGTTCAATCAATTCTCCTGCTTCAGCCTCCCCAGTACCTGGGATTACAAGCATGCGCCACCAGGCCTGGTCAATTTTTTTGTATTTTTAGTAGAGATAGGGTTTCACCATGTTGGCCAGACTGGTCTCAAACTCCTGACTTCAAGTGATCCACCCACCTCGGCCTCCCAAAGTGCTGGGATTACAGGCATGAGCCACTGCGCCCAGCCAGGACTGGTTTCTTTTCTTACGGAATCTCCATATAATACGCTGTGACTATGAAAAAGAAATAGGAAGAATACTGAAATGGGAATGAGCTTGAAGAAGTGTTCTTTAGTAGATAAAACCAAGATGCAGAATGGTGACGTGTGTGCACACATACATACACGCAAACACACACACATACACACGAACACACATATACGCACTTTTACATAAAGAATCTGGAAGCGAACACGATGAGCTGGCAACAGCAACAGCTTCCCGGAGGAGGTAGGGAACTAAGAATTGGGTTGAATAGGTGATTTACTTTTCACTTACATATCTTCTTAAGCTGTTGGCTCTTTTTTTTTTTTTTTTTGAGACGGAGCCTTGCTCTGTCGCCCAGGCTGGAGTGCAGTCACGCGATCTTGGCTCACTGCAAGCTCCGCCTCCTGGGTTCACGCCATTCTCCTGCCTCAGCCTCCCCAGTAGCTGAGACTACAGGCGCCCGCCATCACGCCCAGCTAATTTTTTGTATTTTTAATAGAGACAGGAAGCTGTTGGCTTTTAAAAAAGCCATATTATGACATTACATTTAAAAAATTCCACTACCCACTACAACTACCTAAACATTAAAAATGAAATACAGTATTTGGTTAGATTGAACTGTTTGAGTTTAAATCTTAAAGCACAACCTTGGCCAAGTTACTTAACCTTCCCATGCTTTAGTTTCCACATCTGTAAAATGGGAGCAACATTTCAGAGAGGGTTGTAAGGACTAAATAAAGGAAAAAGGAACAGGACCTGGACAAAGGAAACCCTAAATAAAGGGAAAGAAGAGAAACTAGCAGAAAGAGGCAGTGGGAGGGAGTGCTGAGAGTGGGCGAAAGTAGATTTTAAAGTAGATTTGAACCATCTTATTAAGAATTTCAGACCCTGGAAGCAGACACTATGTCTTAGGCCTGCTCTCTGGGTGCCTAGCATGGGAGCCTGCAGGCAGCAGAGTTTGAAACCATATTGCTGTTTTATATGCTATAGCTCCTGATGTCTAGAGCCACAGCCCCCTGTGCTAGTTACAGCAACCACTGTCCAGTTCTGTTGAGCACCAGCCAGTTCTACCAGCCAGCCTGTTGAGTTCTGTTGAGCACCAGTCCAGTTCTGTTGAGCACCAGCCAGCCTCTGACTGACATGAAGCTCTCTCAGAGCCCCTGACCCAGCCCTTCCCTCTTCATACCTCCTTCTGTTTAGGAACCTCTTTTCAGAGACCACTGCCAACACAACACATAGTTACACTTTCCAAGTTCCATGTTAGAGGAAAGGAAGAAAGGATCGTCTGTCCACAAAACTAAGACACTAAAAAGGGATAATGATACTAGTGATCACTATTGGAAGCTTTCTAGGTCAGTATTTTACATACTATCGCCAATGTTCTTGACAAACTTTTGGGTAGGTATTATCCCTGTTTTACAAGTGATACAAAAAGGCACAGGAAAGTTAAATAACTTGCTTTAAGTCACACAGCTAGCAAGTGTGAAAGCTGGAATTAGAATCAAGATCTCTTTGACTCCAAGGAATCTGATTGATATGGTTTGGTTCTGTGTCCCCACCCAAATCCCATCTTGATTTATAATCCCCATGTGTCGAAGAAGGGGCCTGCTGGGACATGACTGGATCATGGGGACAGATTTCCTCCTTGCTGTTCTTGTGATACTGAGTGAATTTTCACAAGATCTGATGGTTTTAAAGTGTGGCACTTCCCCCTTCACTTGCTCTCTCTCTCTCTCCTGCTGCCACGTAAGTCAGGCCTTGCTTCCCCTTTCCCTTCCGCCATGATTGTAAGTTTCCTGAGGCCTCCCTATCCATGCAGAACCATGAGTCAATTAAACCTCTTTCTTTATCAATTAGTCAGTCTTGGGTAGTTCTTTATAGCAGTGTGAATATGGACTAATACACTGATCTTCATATATACTATGGTCCTCATCAGGAATGTACCATCTCTCAATCCAAGCTAGAGCAGCAGTCAAAAACATGCTTTCCCAAAGTCCAGGAGCATGAAGCAGAGGCTGTTTGAAGGACTCCTGTAGGACAAATCCCCCTAGGGATTCAGGCAGTCTCTAGAAGGATGCTTTGGAAGTGTAGGGTCACATCTGACCATGCTCTCCACTGGCCCTGTATAACCCAAGCACAGGGAAGATCTCAAGTGTGTGCTGAGTGCAAAGTCATGCAAATGAGCCCTGATTAGAGTGCTGAATTTCAAAAGAAATAAAAGAATGATAAAAAGGTAATGTTAAATCCTATCCTTGCAGCTGTCTTGATAGTTTCAGTGACCTTCCCTCTCCAAATATTCTGGCCTCCTCGACCCAAGCTTCTGAACATTACTCTTGGACCATCCACAGATCACCCCACTCGTTCTCTTTCATTCACATCCATGAACATCTGTGAATGGAGGCTGGCTGCCAAACTGGACCTGGACAAAGTCTCTCCAGCAACACTGACTTCTTGGTCACTCATTTACTTGTGCCCATAGAACACCCCGTGTGGCTGTTCCTCCCTTTTTTCTCTATTTTCTCTCCTTTAAGCAGTTTAGGTTTTAAATTCCTGGACATCTGCCCTATTTCTCTGCTTCCCTTCACATCAGGTTGCTAGAAGAGCCACAAATTTCAGTGGGGTGACCTTCCTGAATGCCAGAACATTCCTCATGTTCCTGGATCCTCGCCAGCCTACCTTTTGCCCCCTGCACTCCGCATGACCCATAATTAACAAAGTCCTCATGGAGCTAGGAAGCGAAAACGCACTTCTCTGCACTGTCTTTGTTAGCTTGTAGCTTGTAGCACACAGCTGCGCAGCGTCCTAATTAAAGCATCCCAACAGGGAGGAAGAAGACAAGATAAGCAGGCAAACGATGACCTATTTCTCATCCTGCTTTCCAGGATCAGCTCTTAAACCTCACCATCCACCTTCATTCTCTTCATCAAAGGGGTTCCTCTGATTTTCTTCTCTGTCCATTACACCTTTCCTTTACATCAGATCCCGGACCAAGTCATCCATGACCATATTCATCCACATGCATATACATATATGGATCATCCACTATATATATCATTTGGAATAGACGTATTCCAAATGTTTTTCCTCCTCTGTCTCTTACTTATGCTTTAGTTGTTAACATATAGCCAAGAGGTGTCTGGCCATCTACAAGCCTGCCTGTGCCAACCTTATATTCACACTGGAAATATCATCTTTCTCTGAGGATGTCCCTGTATTCCAGAATATCAGGAAGCACAAGCAACATGAAAGAGCTGGCAGGAGGAATTGACCAGCAATGGCCTCTAATGCCCGATCATAGATCAATAGAAGTGTGATCCCTCTCTAATCTTCTAACCATCATCACACTTCAGCTAGATTATGAGTCTTAGACTAGTTTTGATGAAAACAACTAGCTCCTAGAGCAGTTTAGTTAACTATCTTAGAAGCCAAACCAAATACTAGATGGTTAAATGGGATCGAATTACTGGTTTCCAGGGCTTGGAAAACAGCTGGTGACCCAACATTCAAGCAATGCTGTCTATCAATAACTAACAGGAAAGGGCCAAGCAAGCTCCTTGAGAGGAAGGACTTAGTTGCTGTCATCTCTTTGTTCCCAAGGATGCAAGGATGCAGCACCCACCATACAGAAGGTACAGACCACTGATACTGTCCTTGCTTCCTGGGATCAAATTTTCACAAACAGATGTAAGCAACCACAGGGTTCTCAAGCAACTATGTGGACCAGACCAAAATGGAAAACTTCCAAATAAAATTTGGATGAAGCAAAGAAGGAGAAGCAGGCATCAAAGGTGGAAGAAGAGGAGAAATGATGTATGTATAGCTGATTCTCATTATTCACGGTAGTTATGGTCTATAAAGTCACTGTGGTCACTGGATTAGTGAATATTGAAACATTGTTCCTGGGGGAAACACAGGGTGAGGTTTCTGCAAGCCTCTGGTCACAAAATTTTCATCAACTGATCAACACATAACCTTGTCTTATGTGAGTTTTCTGTTTAACGACATCTTATTCAATAGATATTGTTGATTTGTTAACATTGAACAAACAGCCAGCAGCAATGTTGTCTGCAGGAAGCTTGTCTAACACACCTAGTTTCCCTGTAAGGCACATCACAGCCTTGCACTTAGGAACACCAGACAGCAGTGCAGCACTACACTTGGGAACTGTTTTAAACAGCAAAGTCACCAACAAAAATCACAAAAAGGCAAAAAAAGTAGCACTAAATAGATGGTGAAGACCTTGACTGGGAAGATAGGTGCCAAGCCATGCGAGTTTTTCACTGCTCTGCACATGTTCACAAATGACCACAAAGGGGCTGCAAGTATTGATTCTGGTAAATTTTAGCAAGTGGGCAGATTTGCAAATACAGAATCCATGAATAATGAAGATTGTCTGCGTGTGTGTGTGTGTGTGCACATGTGTGTTTGTTCATTTACATATCAAACAAAATTCAGGACCTTGCAGCTGTCTTTCTTGACAGCTTCAGTGACCTTCCCTCAAGTTTCTGAACATTACTCTTGGACAATCCATAGATAACACCACTCATTCTCTTTCTTCCACATCCTCAAGCAAGTGACAGACATGTTGGCCTTTTAGAATGTAGCAGTCTGACTTAGTCATTAAGACAGGGACAGTAAAGATCTAAGTAAGGTAGACTGAGGACAGGGTAACAAGACAAAACCAGTCTGCAGCCCATAGTGCCAGGCATTGCAGGCAGTGGTTGTGACCAACAGCCAGCAACAGACTCTAAGGGCTCTTGTCGAGGTGGATTGACGGTGGGTTAAGGTGGCATCATGTGCCCACAAGCAACACAGTCACTCTGTCAGTCTGTGGTGACACAGACTACAAACATACCACCCTTGTTCATTCTGCCCTCTTCCACACTCAAGCCTGGGGCATGATAGGACCTGTCCTCCCTCCACCCAGATGCCTCACACATTCTTGTCCTGAGGATTCCCAGCCTAGTGGTGTGTCCAAGGGCAGCAACCACAGATGCACAACAGTCAGAGCCACTCCAGTGAGGAACTGGCGTTCAATATGTCACCACCCAACCAGCTGCCATCTAAGATTCTCATTTCCCAGAACTGGATCTCAGGGGGAAGGAGGCCTAGGAGGAGAGAGTGGATTTGAGGGTAGAGACTCCATAACCAAATGTTTTGGTTGCACATTGACAAGATATGACCTTCGGTGAGAAACTCCATATTGACAGCTCCTAGTCCAATGCCAGATCATAAATGCTGATTCAGGTCTGGTGAGGGAATGAGTGAAAGAAACACAAGGCCAGACATGGTGGCTCATGCCATTAATCCTAGAACTTTGGGAGGCCAAGATGGAAGGATCGTTTGGGCCCAGGAGTTTGAGACCAGCCTGGGCAACATAGGGAGGCCCCATCACTACAAAAAAATTAAACACACACACACACACACACACACACACACGAGGAAAGTGACTGGCTTGCTGGCTGGCTGCGTGACTTTTGTTTATTTTATGAGAGCATGGTTCCATGAAGGGCAGCAGTAGTGGCCCATCAGGCTAAAAAATCTCAGCTTTTTTTGTCAGACTGAA